>NC_141877.1:452304663-452607693 GCF_056163025.1 Triticum urartu
TGGTTCTCCAGCAGGGCTTCGCCAAGCACTATGGAGGAGGTGGAGGAGGTGTAGGAGGAGGGAGGGCTGCGCCAGGGAAGGGTACGGCTGCCCTCTCTCTCCCTCACTATATATAGGGGGAAGGGAGGAGGGGGAGGCGCCCTAGGTTTCCCTAGGGGAGGGGCGGCGGCCACAGGGGAAATGCTAGATGGGTTTGGGCGCCCCCACCCCCTAGGAAACTTGCCCCCCAAGCCGGGAGGGGCGGCTGCCCTAGGGGTGGCGCCCCCACCTCTCCTGGTTACGTGAGATGGGGTGGGATGGGTGCTCAGCCCCTAAGTGGGCTGATGTGCCCTCTCCCCTTGGCCCATAAGGCCCCCAACGCTTGCCGGGGCCTCCGAAACCCCTTTCGGACACACTGGTCATCACCTGGTACCCCAGGAACAATTCCGGACTCCAATATCCTTCGTCCAATATACTGATCTTCACCTCCGGACCATTCCGGAGCTCCTCGTCATGTCCGGGATCTCATCCGGGACTCCAAAAAACCTTCGGTAACCACATACTATTTCCCATAACAACTCTAGTGTCACCGAACCTTAAGTGTGTAGACCCTACAGGTCCGGGAACCATGCAGACATGACCGAGACAACTCTCCGGCCAATAACCAACAGCGGGATCTGGATACCCATGTTGGCTCCCACATGTTCCACGATGATCTCATCGGATGAACCACGATGTCGAGGATTCAATCAATCCCGTATACAATTCCCTTTGTCCAGCGGTATTGTACTTGCCCGAGATTCGATCGTCGGTATCCGATACCTTGTTCAATCTCATTACCGGCAAGTCTCTTTACTCGTTCCATAACACATCATCCCGTGATCAACTCCTTGGTCACATTGTGCACATTATGATGATGTCCTACCGAGCGGGCCCAGAGATACCTCTCCGTTACACGGAGTGACAAATCCCGGTCTCGATTCGTGCCAACCCAACAGACACTTTCGGAGATACCTGTAGTGAACCTTTATAGTCACCCAGTTACGTTGTGACGTTTGGCACACCCAAAGCACTCCTACAGTATCCGGGAGTTGCACAATCTCATGATCTAAGGAAATGATACTTGACATTAGAAAAGCTTTATCATACGAACTACACGATCTTTGTGCTAGGCTTAGGATTGGGTCTTGTCCATCACATCATTCTCCTAATGATGTGATCCCGTTATCAACGACATCCAATGTCCATGGTCAGGAAACCGTAACCATCTATTGATCAATGAGCTAGTCAACTAGAGGCTTACTAGGGACATGGTGTTGTCTATGTATCCACACATGTATCTGAGTTTCCTATCAATACAATTCTAGCATGGATAATAAACGATTATCGTGAACAAGAAATATAATAATAACCAATTTATTATTGCCTCTAGGGCATATTTCCAACAGTCTCCCACTTGCACTAGAGTCAATAATCTAGTTCACGTCGCCATGTGATTAACACTCACAGGTCACATCGCCATGTGACCAACATCCAAGAGTCTACTAGACTCAATGATCTAGTTCACATCACTATGTGATAAACACTCCAAGAGTTCTGGGTTTGATCATGTTATGCTTGTGAGAGAGGTTGTAGTCATCGGGTCTTACCATATTCAGATCCCTATGTATTTCGCAAAACTTTATATCGTAGATGCTGCTACCACGTTCCACTTGGAGCTATTCCAAATTATTGCTCCATTATACGTATCCGGTATCTCTTCTCAGAGCTATCCGGATAGGTGTTAAGCTTGCATCGATACAACTCTTTACGTCGAACTCTTTATCACCTCCATAACCGAGAAACATTTCCTTATTCCTCTAAGGATAATTTCGACCACTATCTGATGATCCAGTCCTAGATCACCTTTGTACCCTCTTTCCAGACATGTGGCAAGGCACACATCAGGTGCGGTACTCAGCATGGCATACCGTATAGAGCCTATGACAAGAGCATAGGGGACGACCTTCGTCCTTCCTCTTTCTTCTGCCGTGGTCAAGCTTTGAGTCTTACTCAACTTCACACCTTACAACTCAGGTAAGAACCCCTTCTTTGACTGATCTATTTTGAACTGCTTCAAAAACATGTCAAGGTGTGCGTTCTTTGAAAGTATCATTAGGTGTCTTGATCTATCTCTATAGATCTTGATGCCCAATTTGTAAGCAACTTTATCCAGGTCTTCCTTTAAAAAACACTCTTCAAACAACCGTTTATGCTTTCCAGAAATTCTACATTATTTCGGATCAACAATATGTCATCCACATATACTTATCAGAAAATGTTGTACTGCTCCCACTCACTTTCTTGTAAATACAAGTTTCTAGCAAACATTGTATAAACCTAAAAGCTTTGATCACTCCATCAAAGCATATATTCCGATTCCGAGATGCTTGCTCTAGTCCATAGAAGGATTGCTGGAGCCCGCATACCTTTTAGCATCCTTAGGATCGTCAAAACCTTTTATTGTATCACATACAACTTTTCTTACAAAAACTGGTAAGAAAACTTGTTTTTGACATCCATCTGTAAGATTTCATAATCGAAAAATACAGCTAATGCTAACATGATTCCGACGGACTTAAGCATCGCTACGGGTGACAAATTCTCATCGTAGTCAACTCCTTGAACTTGTGAAAAGACTCTTTCCCACAAGTCGAGCTTCATAGATGGTAACATTACTGCCCACGTCCGTCTTCTTCTTAAAGACCTATTTATCTCAATGGCTTGCCAATCATCGGGCAAGTCCACCAAAGTCCATACTTTGTTCTGATATATGGATCCTATCTCGGATTTCATGGCTTCTAACCATTTGTCGAAATACAGGCCCACCATCGCTTCTCCATAGCTCGTAGGTTCATTGTTGTCTAACAACATGATATCTAAGACAGGATTACCGTACCACTCAGGAGTAGTACATATCCTTGTCGACCTACGAGGTTCGATAGCAACTTGATCCGAAGCTTTATGATCACTATCATTAACTTCCTATTCAACAGATGTAGGCTCCACAGAAAACATCTTTCTGTGTTGCATCACTCTATGGTTGAAATAAAGGTTTGACAACCTCATCAAGTTCTATCTTACTCCTACTCAATTCTTTCGAGAGAAACTCCTTCTCAAGAAAGGACCCGTTCTTTGCGACAAACAATTTGCCCTCGAATCTGAGATAGAAGGTATACTCAACTATCACCCTTGGGTATCCTATGAAGATGTGTTTGTCCGCTTTGGGTTCGAGCTTCTTCGGCTAAAGCCCCAAGCATCGCATCCCCAAATGTTAAGAAACGACAACTTTGGTTTCTTGCCAAACCAATGTTCTTATGACGTCGTCTCAACGGACTTAGATGGTGTCCTATCTAAAGTGAATGCAGCTATCTCTAACGCATAACCTCAAAATGAAAACGGTAGATTGATAAGAGACGTCATAGATCACACCATATCTCATAGTGTTCGATTACGACGTCCGGGCACACCATTATCTTGTGGTGTTCCAGGTGGCTTCAACTGTGAAACAATTCCACAATGTCTTAAGTGATTACCAAACTCATAACTCAGAAAATCCCCTTTTGATCAGATCGTAGGAACATGATCTTATTATTATGATGATTCTTAACTTCACTCTGAAATCGCTTGAACTTTTCAAACGTTTCAGACTTGTGCTTCATTAAGTAGATATACCTATATCTACCCAAATCGTCAGTGAAGATGAGAAAACAACGATATCCACTGCACGCTTCAATTCTCATTGGATCACACGGATCAGCATGCATGATTTCCAACAAGTCACTTGCCCATTTCATTGTACCTGAAAACGGGGTGTTAGTCATCCTGCCCATGAGGCATGGCTCGCATGTGTCAAGTGATTTAAAATCAAGTGACTCTAAGCATCCATCGACATGGAGTTTCTTCATGCATC
Organism: Triticum urartu; assembly: GCF_056163025.1. Taxonomy (NCBI): domain Eukaryota; kingdom Viridiplantae; phylum Streptophyta; class Magnoliopsida; order Poales; family Poaceae; genus Triticum; species Triticum urartu. Next base: position 452,308,595 of record NC_141877.1, read on the forward strand.
TTACGCCAATATGACCTAAGCGGCAGTGCCACGAGAAAGTGGTACTATCATTATTAACTCTACATCTTTTGGCGTGAACATGTGTATTACCACGACCGAGATTCAATGAACCATTCACATAGGGTGCATGACCATGAAAGGTATTATTCATGTAAACAGAATAACCATTATTCTCTAATTTAAATGAATAACCGCATTGCAATGAACATGATCTAATCATATTCATGCTCAACATAGACACCTGATAACATTTATCTAGGTTCAATACTAATCCCGAAGGCAGATGGAGTGTGCGATGGTGATCTCATCAACTTTGGAAACACTTCCAACACACATCGTCACCTCGCCCTTAGCTAGTCTCCGTTTAGTCCGTAGCTTTTGCTTCAAGTCACCAATAATAGCAACTGAACCGGTATCCAATACCCAGGTGCTACTAGGAGTACCAGTGATGTACACATTAATAACATGTACATACTTTGTTGAAGTTGCCAGCCTTCTTATCTATCATACATTTGGGGTAATTCCGCTACCAGTGACTGTTCCCCTTACAATAGAAGCACTCAGTCTCGAGTTTGGGTTCAACCTTGGGTTCCTTCACTGGAGCGGCAACTGGTTTGCCATCCATGAAGTTTCCCTTCTAGCCCTTGCCCTTCTTGAAACCAGTGGTCTTGTTAAACCATCAACACTTGATGCTCCTTCTTGATTTCTACCTTTTACGGTCTTAAGCACCGCGAATAGCTCCGGGATCAACTCCATCCCTTGCATGTCATAGTTCATCACGAAGATCTAGTAGCTTAGTGATAGTGGCTAGTCTATCAATCACTATCTTATCTGGAAGTTTAACTCCCACTCGATTTAAGTGATTGTAGCACCCAGACATTCTGAGCACATGCTCACCAGTTGAGCTATTCTCCTCCATCTTGTTGGCTAAAGAACTTGTCAGAGGTCTCACACCTCTCAACACGGGCATGAGCCTGAAATCCCAATTTCAGCTCTTGGAACATCTCATATGTCTTATGGTGTTCAAAACGTCATTGGAATCCCGATTCTAAGCCGTAAAGTATGGTGCACTAAACTATCAAGTAGTCATCAGGATGTGTCTGTCAGGTGTTCACAACATCCACAGACGACGTTGTAGGGGTTTGCACATCGAGCGGTGCATCAAAAACATAAGCCTTCTGTGTAGCAGTGAGGACACTCCTCGGACTACGGACCTAGTCCGCATCATTGCTTACAATATCTTTCAACTTAATCTTTCTCTAGGAACGTATTGAAACAGGGAGCTACAACGTGAGCTATTTATCTACAACATATTTGCAAAGACAATTTAGACTATGTTCATGATAATTGAGTTCATCTAATCAAATTATTTAATGAACTCCCACTCAGATAGACATCCCTCTAGTCATCTAAGTGAAACATGATCCGAGTCAACTAGGCCGTGTCCGATCATCACGTGAGATGGACTAGTCAACATCGGTGAACATCTTCATGTTGATCGTATCTTCTATATGACTCATGCTCGACCTTTCGGTCTTCCGTGTTCCGAGGCCATGTCTGTACATGCTAAGCTCGTCAAGTCAACCTAAGTGTATTGCGTGTGTAAATCTGGCTTACACCCGTTGTATTCGAACGTTAGAATCTATCACACCCGATCATCACGTGGTGCTTCGAAACAACGAACCTTCGCAACGATGCATAGTTAGGGGGAACACTTTCTTGAAATTATTACGAGGGATCATCTTATTTAATCTACCGTCGTTTTAAGCAAATAAGATGTAAAACATGATAAACATCACATGCAATCAAATAGTGACATGATATGGCCAATATCATTTTGCTCCTTTTGATCTCCATCTTCGGGGCTCCATGATCATCGTTGTCACCGGCATGACACCATGATCTCCATCATCATGATCTCCATCATTGTGTCTTCTTGAAGTTGTCTCGTCATCTATTACTTCTACTACTATGGCTAACGCTTTAGCAATAAAGTAAAGTAATTACATGACATTTATGTTGACACGCAGGTCATAAATAAATTAAGACAACTCCTATGGCTCCTGCCGGTTGTCATACTCATCGACATGCAAGTCGTGATTCCTATTACAAGAACATGATCAATCTCATACATCACATATATCATTCATCGCATCCTTTTGGCCATTGTTCGACGAGATTTTGTTGCGCGAAGTATCTATGAGCGTGGAAAGTTTTTTTATAATGTTTTTCCTAACTTTTCTCTTAGAATCATAGGAGGAACAAATACGATAGTGTTTTGCATGTGCACGTGAATGGGAAAGCTTCTCCAAGCCTATGTGTATCTAGCTAAAGCTCACAAGATGGCCATTACTGATTCAATAAATTTTTTTTCTAGTGTGGACTAAAGATTCAGAAACGGATTCATGCATACATTGCATGTTAACTAGCAGGCTTAATCATGGATATATAATTAAATATTCCGGCAAGCTCTAACCGCAGGATATTTAAGTGTATTAGAGGATCGGTTGCTAATCTATTGGAGAGACCGCCTGCACGCACACATCGCTTGGGTACATTGATCAGCCGTGTATGAAGTGTGTGCCCGTGAGATAATTGGAGTACAGAGTACCAGTTGTATTCTGCACCAAGTTGGTCACGTGTATATGCAGCGTCACGAGCCCAACTCATACATGCATGTGCCAATCAACCTAGTACGTGTGCGTATTGATGCGGCCAGCCCCGTGACAGGACTAAAAAAATCAGTTTACGTGTACCTTGTCATCAACTTTCAGCAGATAAAGAGGCACGCCCAGGATAATCATCCGGGAAACTGCTCCCAGGATAATCACTAGCGACGCGATCCCTCAACAGAAAACTGGCGGCGCATCTGCAGGGCACGAGCGGCTCTTTCGTACCCTAGCCTCTGGCTATAAAAGCCATCAACTCCTTTAGCACAGGGGGGAGGGAGAGACGCAGAGACGCCACAAGGCCGCCGCCTTTCACAACACACGCACCCATCCATCAAGAGATCCATCCATTCATCACACACATCCATTCGTCGCCGGTGCTACATCCATCCGTCGCCGGCGCACTCACCAGCCACCAAGCACGCATCCATCCAACTCACCAGCCAGCCATCACGCCCATCCATCCAACACACGGCAAACCCCTCACAAAACACCAGAGGCAAAACGCATCTTGCAGGAACCGCAGCCGCAATGGAGACCGGCGGCCATTCGTGCAAAGGGCGGCAAGGACTTCGGCGACATGAACACCAAGCTCACGTTCCCGAAGGGTGAGATTTTGATCTAATACATCTATTTCCTTCTGTCTCCTCTCTAGCATGCATGCGCTACGCGGAGAATATGTGCCGGTCACCGGAGATGACCCCTGTGTGATCCCATCGCTGCCGCCGGAGATGACGGCTCCGAAACAGCAAACTGCACCGACACCGCCGGAGATCGTCTACGCCAAGCCTTTTATTTTCAGGTGTCATGTTCTTAGCTGGAGATGACCCAGGAGCTGCCGGAGCTCGCCAACTACACGGCTCAACCGCTAGCCCCGGCGCTCTACCATGGCGGCCTTCATGGCGCTCGGCGAATAGCCCACGGTGTACAGGTCGTGACGCATAGATTGTGACGAACAGGGCCACTGTGAACAGGTTCACGGCAAAGGAGACACAGGCGTACATGTTTTGCATCACGTTCCTGGAGGAGACGGCATGGCGGAATCGGAGCTCGCTGACGACGCAGCCCGAGTCTCGCTTTTCCCTTCATGACGCACATATTGCGACGAACAAGGCCACGGTGGACAGGTTTTGTGTCACACTCTTGAAGGGGACGGTGCGGCGGAACCGGAGCTCGCCGACAACGCAGCCCCCGCCTTTCCCATCACGACGTACGGATCCTTGGTGGAACCAATATCCGCAACGACGGGTCTAAGACCGGTTCTTCCTTTAGGAGGCCCGCGTCCCCGACGAACAGGTCAATGGCGTACAGATCCATCACTGAACCAAAGATTGCAACGACGCTGTCCAAGACCGGTCCCTCCTTCGAGAGGCGCACCCAGCATGGCGGACAGGTCCTTAGTGTACAGGTCCATGGCATCGCCGGCGCACAGGGCACTCTTTCGCGTAGTACTAGCCCAAGGCGATGCGGCCTTTGCGACACCACTTTCCACGGCCGTATGAGGCGACACCTTTGCCTTGGCAGACCGCCAAATACTTGGCGTCTAGCCAAGATGAGGCGCCAACCACCCCGGCCACGCCAATGTGAGCGCGTGTCAGTTTATTTTTACACTGACGCCGGTCTCCCCAAACCGTTACTCCCGCAAGGCGTAGCCCCTTGAACACACCGATGAAGCAACAGGTCATCAAGAAGTCTGAGCTGACCGTGACCCATGCTACCCCAACACCAACTACTCCAACGCCGCCAAGACCGACGAGGCACGACGGCGAGGGCGGGCGCGGCCACTGCTAAGGCCACGCCACTTGCGGCGCATGTACCGATGAGGACACGGGCTCTGCCGCTACCCACACACACATAACCGTCATCATGCATGGATGACGAGAAGCGAAGACGACGAAGACGACCACACAGCTTAATCGGAGGTATCTCGCGGAGCAACCTGCAGGAGTAATTAACCGGGAGCCTTCCGAGGCCCCGGGAACCAGGAGACCGCAATCGCCATAGTCAGGCTGGCCGCGCTAGTAGGCCACAGAGCGCACTTTTCTTTACGGGATCTTGTACTTTTGTTTCTCCAATGAGATTAATGAAATCCTTATTTCCCGCATCCTTTTCATTGTGTACTCAGTACACTGGCACCCCCGCAATTTTTTATTTTTTTCCTCTGGCGCGTAGAGAGATAGTAACACGACAACCATCGTTGTTTGTTATTATTTTTCGTGTCAAACAAAATGGCACGCCCAGTGGGACAGGGTTCTCCTCCCATCTTTGCTTCGCTGTGGTCGTCAGAATCGTCTTCGCCCGTCTCCCAATCCACACAGCATCGTGCATGACAAGGCACCGGCGAGGACTTCCGTTGATCGAGATCCCTTCTCCTGCAGGTGGACTCTCACACGGAAGCAACCCGGAGCCATTGGTGCTTCAGTTTGGATCAATGCCAGCCATGATCGTGATTGAGCTTGGTGACAAGGTCTACATGCACGAAGCTCAAGATCTTACGCAGTTCCAAACTGTGCAGTCGAAGAAGGCGCAAAGGCGGGAGGCCGCCAAGGCGAAGAAGGAGCGTCGCGAGCTAATGCCCTATTGAAGGAGTCAACAAGGGCAGATATGAAAGGAAATGTGGATGCTGCTCAACGCCTTCATGCTAAGGCCGCCAGCATGCGGGCAAGAGCGGTGTCACAGCACGCCCCTACCCCATTTCCGCACCCGGAGCCTTCACGACCAACACCACGATGCACCGAGGTCGAGCTGCTCGAAGGTTTGGAGGCCATCGCCCAGAACTTGGGGAAACTCATGGCGAATGCACGTTTCTCGGAAAGCCCGCACCCTCTCCGGAACTACAGGAGGAAGTATCACAAGGTACAACTACTCCACCAACAGATCACCTCACGCATCGCTCATAGCACGGTGCCGGAGGAGGATTGGTCCCTCAGAGCAAGGGACCTGGCGGACAAGGTGTTCACTTACCGGAGCACCTTGACCCCCTCCGTACGACTTGTTCCCTGACAACTGGGCGTACGGGCCAACCAAGATGAAGCAGCTGGTGAGGCGGGCCATTATGAAGGAGTTCTGGAAGCGGCGTTCACGCAAGGAGCCTGTTCTACCGGGCCCTACAGCCTCCATCAACCTTGAAGATACTCGAGGGGGGCATGGGCGCCATGCCTCCACACTTCAACGGTCGATGGACGGTCTCTCCCCAACGACAACAGGTTTTCTGTCCTTCGCCATGAAGCACCAGCCCCACGTGACGAAGACCTGTGGCGAGAATTTCGCCAACTCCGAGAGCAGATGAACAACATCCAAAGGCGGCTACCTGATTCAGTGGCACCAAGTACATCATCAACACAAGGTGCATGCGGAGCGAGGCGTCAAGTTCCGAGTTATCGCCCTCAACATGAGCGCCACACGTTGGCACCTCGGCGACCACCGTCACCAACCAGATACTTTCAGCAACGGAGGCATCTCAGCATGCCCTCACGTTGGAACTGATGGTCAAGATACCAAGAGGAAGAAAGGAACACACGACCCACTCAGCAATGGCGACCACGGGACCCTCCACGACCAATGCTTCCACCACGGCCATCTTCTCCTCCCAGGCGGGGAGATCGTCCACAACTATAGGCAACGATGGACAGGACTTCCTCATCTGCGCAACGACCTGCACCACCACTTCTCCCCACACCACCAGTGCCACTAAGGGCTGACAGTGTTCTGACGGATAACCAACTCAAGCGCGAGAGGCGCCGGAGAAACCACAAAGTTCTATATAAAGAACTCGAGGACTTAGTCCTTCGACACACCCAGGTACGTCTACGACCCGATGGCGCGGTTGTTCAAGAAAATGACAGAATCAGGTTCCGCATCTCCCCCGACTTAGAGCGGCACGAGCGGTATAACTACCTGCTTAGTCGTTTGGCGCCGAAACCGCGCAAGTCCTCCACAAGCAGCACAGAGCAAAGGATCAAGGGGGGGCCTTCTTCATCCCTTCCCCCAAAAAATGGCGAACAGGTGAAGGCGGACACGACACCACCCCCATTGGAGGACCCGAAGGCACCACCCCCGTCGGCCACGCCGATGGATGGCATTGAAGTAACCAAGCCTACAACCTCCACCAGCAACGAAGCGGCTCCTGAGGCTACATCCAAGGTCGCTCTCCAACCAGACGCAACTCTTCCCATGAATCCGCCTCTTGTTCCCTCTGATAGGTTGGACCAAGATGGGGAGGTTAATAAGCTTCAACACGAGGCAGGCAAAGCAAAAGAACCAGTTGAGAAGAACCTTGCTTTATGTGGCACGCTAGGAGTGCAACCCAGTCAAGAGTCAAGTAATGGATGGCGACCTCCTCGCATCAGCCAGGAGTTTGGCTATCCTTCAGATGAAGAGATCGTGCCAAACCCTAAGGCGGACTTCCGGAAGACTTTCTTACCCCGCCTTGGCCATGTGTGTGCATGGTTCAAAGGAGCAGAGGGGGGCCCAAGACAAGCTCTTCATCATCACAAGAAGGTGCAAGATCCAAGGCCCCATGTCTTCTTGTAACTGCAGGCAAATGATCGCTAGCGGATGGGAGTACTTCGCGACATCGAGACATATCGCCACGCCGCTACAGCGACATCAAGGCTCGTCTTCTTGAAGACCCTAACGAACTACACCAGGTTGCAAGTTGGCCTGGAGCGAACACACGACTGAGGTCCATTGCACGTCAGAGCGTAACAGATGGGCCTGTTGGAGATGGAGAGCACCAAGACGACCTCGACGACGAAGAGAGCTTCTCCGACTCATCTTCTTCACCTTCATTGGAGAGGCACCCGAACTCCCCTCCTTACCATGAGCTTATCCCGTCTGACTTATCAGACTCTGAAGATGGCATTGGAGATCTCCACACTGCGCCAGTTCGCATGGTGAACAGTGGCGGTGCCCCCGAAGATCCCGGTGCCGTCGTCCAGGAGCCAGGTGCCGCAAATGCAGTAGCGGCACGTCAAGCTTCCTTAGAAGAACAGGTCAGGGACCAGCTTCAGACAATCAACCAGTTGTCTTCAAAGCTTGACCAGTTCATCGAGCTCATAATGAACAACCAAGGCGCTCCATCACGAGGTGCGCCACAACGGGGGGTGGATCCACAAGAAAAAGAGCTACTTGGTGACACTCATGTAGTGCCGCCACTTAATGATGTGTGTCAACACCAAGACCCTAGCACACATGTTCGGCCATTGGTTAGCCTCGCCGGTTCTGCCAACGTGGCGCCAAATGCGAGCATGTTGAAGGACTGCCACGACATCGTTGAAGATATGGTGGCCAAAAAGTTCAAGCAAATGATGATAGATCAAGCCCCTCGCACCTTAGAGAGTGAGCTGGAGAAGCCTTATGAGGCGTGGCACGACATGGTGGCATACCCCTCAGGGTGGTACCCACCGAAGTTCCGCCAATTCGATGGAACCGATGACGTGAGGGAGCACTTGGCGTACTTCGAGGCGGCATGCGGCGACATGGCAAATAGCCCGTCACTCCTCTTGCGTCACTTTTCAGGGTCGTTAACAGGACCTGCATTCCATTGGTACAGTCGTTTACCGGTTGGATCCAATGGAAGTTGGCCGGGCATGAAGGAAGTCTTAAAGAAGCACTTCGTCGCCATGAAGAAGGACTTCTCCATCGTCGAGCTGGCGCAAGTTCGACAATGACAAAACGAGTCCATCGACGACTACATCATCTGATTCCGCAATAGCTATGTGCGTCTTGCCAGAGAGATGCACCTTGAAGATGCCATTGAGATGTGCGTCCATGGGATGCAACAGCATTGGTCACTTGAGGTCTCTTGGCGCGAGCCTAGAACCTTCAGTGCCCTAAGCACGGCGGTGGCAGCCACAAAGCTCGAGTTTGAGAAATCACCGCAGATAATGGAGCTCTATAATAATGCCAGCACATTCGACTCCGCTAAGCACTTTGCCTCGACATCCAAGCTAATCAACAATGGTGGCAAGATGAAGACACTAGCTGAAACCAACACCACTAGAATCTTCTCGTCTGCACCACAAGATCATGTGCCCGTCTTAGGTGCAAGAGGTGAACAGGTAGGAGGAAAGCAACGCCCATCGATGCAGGAACTCCTCAAGAAGCAGTACATCTTCCGACGTGAACTTGTCAAGGACATGTTCAACCTGCTAATGGAGCATCAAGTGTTGAACCTACCCGAACCACGAAGGCCTGATCAGGTGAGAATGACTAATAATGCTTTGTTTTGCCCATATCACAGGTGTGAAGGACATGTCATTGAGGACTGCGTCGCATTCAAAGAATGGCTCCAAAGAGCTGTTAACGAGAAGAGGATCAATCTTAACCCCGAAGCCATCAACCCAGTCTACCATGCGGTAAACATGGTGAGCGTGAAGTCAGCCCCTCCATCGAGTCAAGACTTGGGGCTCGAAGAAACATGGGTGGCACTCGCCCAAGTCAAGGACCAGCTATCCAACCTCGACGCTGTCGTTGGGACCTCAGAGGGCAACTCCTACAACACCATCATGCCGTTCGGGTTGAAGAATGCTGGTGTGATGTACGAGCACGCCATGACATGTGTTCTCACCGCTAAGGCGAAGAAGAGAAGAGCATGATTGTCTCTTCATCGAGTCCTTAAGGGCGTACCGCATTACAGTCGGTACCCCAACACTTGCTATGTGTTTCTCTCATCTACAGGAGTGGAGCGGTCCTAGCTTTAGTGGTCCACAACTCACCCAAGATGAACAGGTACAACTCGTTTCCAGGAGCTTGACGCCCTTGAAGAGGAACGACTTCATGCCCTGCAAAACCTGGAGCTCTACCGCCAGAACACGGTGAGAGCCTACGACAAGCTCCTCAAGCAGCGCATATTCCGGAAGGGTGAGTTGGTTCTCGTGCTCCGTCGACCCATCGTCATCACGCACAAGACGAAGGGGAAGTTCCAGCCAAAGTGGGAAGGACCATATGTCGTCGATTAAGTCTACGATGGGGTGCATACCAGCTGGTTCCCCAGGGAGCCCGGCCTGTGCCCCCAATCAACGGAAGGTTCCTTAAAAATATATTTTTCTTAAAATGTTGCCTCTTTTGTTGCCTTTTTTCCTTGGGGAGAACCTTTTCAGTGGCCTATCGGATCCATGATGTACTCTTCGTTGCATGTTGTGGATATTTTCTTGGTCTCCCCAATTTTAACGGACTCAGTCCAACAAAAAAACTGGCTTTCCCCTACCACATCATACTGTTGATTGAAGTTTCGGCTACCCTAGGACTTGTCGGAGGGTGGCACAATGTGTCAACTTGCAGGCAGAGTGGCTCCTACACCCACAATGCACAACACGTATCAGGCGTATGCTTTCGGAGGCAGCGAAGACGACTACTTGGGCACTTGTGAGCACCGAGACCCCATGCACTACATGTTTCCTGTCATGCTTCATGTTCGCAGAGACTCGCGCCCGAGGGAGACTATAGGAAAAGATTCATGGTGGCTACCTGGCCCAATGCAAGTCGGTTCGGTACGAAGCCACATGACAACCCTGGGATACGCCACCAAAAGGCTCCAAATAAAATGCCTGAGGGTTTTCTTAGTCCACAGAGGTGAACAGGTGCCTTCCAAGTTCTCAAGGTGGGTCTTCAAGAAGTCATGGAAAAAGAGTCCTCAAGAAGTGCAAGCAGAATCCATAAACGTTCAAGCAAGTTCATGAAGTCCGCGGCCAATCAATCAATCCGCACAAAAAAACACAATCCTAAATCTCCAAGAAGCAATCAAAAAAATCTCAAGAGTCCAAGAAGCAGTCAACTTGTCCCAAGCAGTACCAGACTCACTGGAAAGGAGGCGGAATGTACATGTTCACCACCCCTCAATAAGGCATGAAGAAAAATCGCCAAGTTTTTCTCCCAAAACCATCCACCCTGAACCTACCATACCCAAGTGTCCGGGTTCATGAGGCATGTACAGGGGGCATGGCGAGTCATGGGGCCCCTCCGCATGATGATGGGCTAGAATATGAATTTCTGTTTCCTCTCGGAAGCATCCCGAAACACGGCGTCTTCATAGACGTACACTAAGGCTTAAGCAGTTGTTGATTTGTAATCGTCATGGTACTTCGACGATTCCCGATGACAAGTCCTTTGGTAGCCTTCTCGGATGTCACACCCATAGCTGGTGTATAACGGGAAAGCCAACATTTTAAAACCCAGCCAAACCTTCCTTTTCGTTTTCTTCCTCCTTGTTCGCTTTGTTTTGTTGGGTATTTCTAGTCGTTGTACTTCCCCAACATCTTTTGCAGGCAATGAATATGTACTTCTCGGCGTTGCCAATGACAACCTAACGTCGAGTACTCTACACCAACCAACATCGCAGGCGTCCGGGGCAACCAACCCGTATGCCATGAACGTCGACGATATCCCGACGTCAAACCTCTACACCGACCTACACCGTGTTCGCGTGGTGGCAGAAATACCCATGCGTCCATGGCGGCGCCAACGGCATCCCGGCGACCAATCACCTACACCAACATCAACGGTGAGCGCCGGAAGGCGACACTTGCATGCTCCTAAGGGTGGTGCCGATGTCACTCCGGTACCCCGTCTCCAACAACAATGAAGCTTGGGGGCAATATCACCCCCTTGATCATCCGTAAGGCCGATGGTGTCCCGGCATACCATCAGAATTGCCTCACCATGCCATGGCAACCCACTATCCAAGGTGTAAGTGAGTGGTCGATGGTCTACTGACGCCTCACCTACATCATCACTGGAAGATCACAGGAGCAGTGTAACGCGCCAGTGCGGCTAGCATGAATATGTGAAACCCTTCGATCTAGTCGGCTGACACCGCAACAGCTAGGCGGTCGCGACTAGGTCGATAAAACTTCTCCAAAATGTGGCATGGTATTGCACTGCAGAATGGAGGTAAGCTGAGATCGCTTCGTTGATCGGCGCCATAGAAGCTACATGGCCCAACAAGCTGTCTCAAAAAGCGGAAGGATCTACCCGCGTTATCTTTAAATTAAAAAAATAAGGCTGCAAGTAAATTGCGCCCATCGGTCGAACATTTTCACCAAGTCAAGTTTGATCGCTCCGCGCTCGAACTCAACTTGGCGAGGGGGCATTTGTTCGACGAGATTTTGTCGCATGAAGTATCTATGAGCGCGGAAAGTTTTTTTTATAATGTTTTTCCTAACTTTTCTCTTAGAATCACAGGAGGAACAAATACGATAGTGTTTTGTATGTGCACGTGAATGGGAAAGCTTCTCCATGCCTATGTGTATCTAGCTAAAGCTCACAAGATGGCCATTACTGATTCACTAACTTTTTTTTCTAGTGTGGACTAAAGATTCAGAAACGGATGCATGCATACATTGCATGTTAACTAGCAGGCTTAATCATGGATATATAATTAAATATTCCGGCAAGCTCTAACCGCAGGATATTTAAGTGTATTAGAGGATCGGTTGCTAATCTATTGGAGAGACCGCCTGCACGCACACATCGCTTGGGTACATTGATCAGCCGTGTATGAAGTGTGTGCCCGTGAGATAATTGGAGTACAGAGTACCAGTTGTATTCTGCACCAAGTTGGTCACATGTATATGCAGCGGCACGAGCCCAACTCATACATGCATGTGCCAATCAACCTAGTACCTGTGCGTATTGATGCGGCCAGCCCTGTGACAGGACTAAAAAAATCAGTTTACGTGTACCTTGTCGTCAACTTTCAGCAGATAAAGAGGCACGCCCAGGATAATCATCCGGGGAACTGCTCCCAGTATAATCGCTAGCGACGCGATCCCTCAACAGAAAACTGGCGGCGCATCTGCAGGGCACGAGCGGCTCTTTCGTACCTTAGCCTCTGGCTATAAAAGCCATCAACTCCTTTGGTACAGGGGGAGGGAGAGACGCAGAGACGCCACAAGGCCGCCGCCCTTCACAACGCACGCACCCATCCATCAGGAGATCCATCCATTCATCACGCACATCCATTCGTCGCCGGTGCTACATCCATCTGTCGCCGGCGCACTCACCAGCCACCAAGCACGCATCCATCCAACTCACCAGCCAGCCATCACGCCCATCCATCCAACACACGGCAAACCCCTCACAAAACACAAGAGGCAAAACACATCTTGCAGGAACCGCAGCCGCAACGGAGACCGGCGGCCATCCGTGCAAAGGGCGGCAAGGACTTCGGCGATATGAACACCAAGCTCACGTTCCCGAAGGGTGAGATTTTGATCTAATACATTTATTTCCTTCTGTCTCCTCTCTAGCATGCATGCGCTATGCGGAGAATATGTGCCGGGCACCGGAGATGACCCTTGTGTGATTCCATCGCCGCCGCCGGAGATGACGGCTCCGAAACAGCAAACTGCACCGACACCGCCGGAGATCGTCTACGCCAAGCCTTTTATTTTCAGGTGTCATGTTCTTAGCTGGAGATGACTCAGGAGCTGCCGGAGCTCGCCAACTACGCGGCTCAACCGATAGCCCCGGCACTCTACCATGGCGGCCTTCATGGCGCTCGGCGAATAGCCCACGGTGTACAGGTCGCGACGCACAGATTGCGACGAACATGGCCACTGTGAACAGGTTCACAGCAAAGGATACACAGGCGTACAGGTTTGCATCACGTTCTTGGAGGAGACGGCATGGCGGAACCGGAGCTCGCTGACGACGCAGCCCGAGTCTCGCTTTTCCCTTCATGACGCACAGATTGCGACGAACAAGGCCACGGTGGACAGGTTTTGTGTCACACTCTTGGAGGGGACGGTGCAGCGGAACCGGAGCTCGCCGACAACGCAGCCCCCGCCTTTCCCATCACGACGTACAGATCCTTGGTGGAACCAATATCCGCAACGACGGGTCTAAGACCGGTTCTTCCTTTAGGAGGCCCACGTCCCCGATGAACAGGTCAATGGCGTACAGATCCATCACTGAACCGAAGATTGCAACGACGCTGTCCAAGACCGGTCCCTCCTTCGAGAGGCGCACCCAGCATGGCGGACAGGTCCTTAGTGTACAGGTCCATGGCATCGCCGGCGCACAGGTCACTCTTTCGCGTAGCACCAGCCCAAGGCGATGCGGCCTTTGCAACACCACTTTCCACGGCCCTGTGAGGCGGCGCCTTTGCCTTGGCAGACCGCCAAATACTTGGCGTCTAGCCAAGATGAGGCGCCAACCACCCCGGCCACGCCAATGTGAGCGCGTGTCAGTTTATTTTTACACTGACGCCGGTCTCCCCAAACCGTTACTCCCGCAAGGCGTAGCCCCTTGAACACCCCGATGAAGCAACAGGTCATCAAGAAGTCTGAGCTGACCGCGACCCATGCTACCCCAACACCAACTACTCCAACGCCGCCAAGACCGACGAGGCACGACGGCGAGGGCGGGCGCGGCCACCGCTAAGGCCACGCCACTTGCGGCACGTGTACCGACGACGACACGGGCTCTGCCGCTACCCACACACACATCACCATCATCATGCATGGAGGACGAGAAGCGAAGACGACGAAGACGACCACACAGCTTAATCGGAGGTATCCTCTGCTTATTCGCTGTTGTTGCCTTGTCATTGCTTGCGTGTCATGCATTGCATATCATGTCATCATGTGCATTTCATTTGCATACATGTTCGTCTAATGCATCCGAGCATTTTTCCCGTTGTCCATTTTGCATTCCGGCGCTCCGTTCTCCTCCGGTGGTCCTTTCTACCTTTCTTTCGTGTGTGGGGATTAAACATTTCCGGATTGGACTGAGACTTGCCAAGCAGCCTTGGTTTACTACTGGTAGACCGCCTGTCAAGTTTCGTACCATTTGGACTTCGTTTGATACTCCAACGGTTAACCGAGGGACCGAAAAGGCCTCGTGCGTGTTGCAGCCCAACACCCCTTCAATTTGGACCAAAATCCACCAAAACCCTCTCCATCATCTAGAGCGTTCGATCACGATCGCGTGGCCGAAAACCGCACCTCATTTGGACTCTCCTAGCTCCATCTACCTATAAATATGTGTCTCCCTCCGAAATTCTCGCGCAGATCAAACCCTAGCTTCGTCCTCCGCGCGCCGCCGGACATTTCGTCCCGCGCCGGACATGTCCGCCGCCCCGCAGCCACCTCACTCCGGCCAATGAGGATCCGCCACGTCAGCTCCGCCGCCCCTCTCCTCCACTTGCGCGCCGCCACCTGGACCCTGGCCACCGCGCCGCCGTCAGGCCCGCCAGGCCCACGGCTGGCCCGCCCGAGCCGCGCCGGGCCCGAGCACGCCTCGCCTCCAGCCGATCCGAGCGCGCCGTCCGCGCCCACCGGCCACCGCCTCCGTCGCCGGCGCGCCACCGCGTCCCCGCTGCCCACACCTTCACCGCCCTCGCAGATCACCGGCGCAGACGCCCGCCGCCGCCCGGATCTGCACCGTCGCGCGGCCACAGATCCGTTCCAGCCCCGCCGCCTCGCTCTCTGTTCCGTGCCGCCACCGGCCATCACCGGAGTTCGTGCCGGCCACCACGCCCTTCGTCGCCGGCAATTGCTCCGGCCGGCAAGCGCGCCCGCCGCCCCTGCCATGGCCGCCCCGCTCGCCGCCGGCGCCGGATCCAGCGAGATCCGGTCGAGGGCGCCCCGAATCCGTCCTTCCCCGACCTCTCCGTCGACCTCTGCCCTCGTCTCCATCGTCTCCGGCGACTTTCCGGCGAGATCCACGCCGCCGTTGACTTTTGCTCCGAGGTGATGAAATTCGTCTAAGTCCCTGAAATTTCCATGTTTCATATGCTCTTGTTCATCATGTCGTAACTTTGCATCCGTAGCTCCGATTCATGCGTGTAGCATATAAAAATGTTTGTCTCAGCGAGCACATCATTTCATCTCATTGCATCATTTTCATTTGAGTTCATCTTGATGCCCGAAATGCTGTTGGAAGTATGCTAGTTGAGATAATTGTCAGATCTGCTGCTCCATTTAGATATTTGTCATTTTTGCCATGATTATTGTGTGCATGTTATGCCCATGAGCTCTACATATGTTTTGTTATAGGTTTTGCCATCTTTCTAGTGGTGCCACCCATGTATTTTTGTGATGTGTGTGGTGACTAGCACAAGCTTGCAAAGTGGTGCACTTGTTAGTGCTGATTTCAGGGACTTAGCATTTCCACTAAGTCCTTGGTCTGTTTATCTCATTATGCCATATGTTCATGTTGTTTCCTAGTGATCCGTGCCTCTTTTGAGGATGATCAGTAAGGATGATTTGTTAATCTTGTAGTGCTCTATCCATCCATGTCTTTGTTTGCAATTATGGAGCACCCTAGCTTGAGTCAATCGAGATCTACTTTTGCTATTTCATGAATCTGGGCAGATTGTCTACTTGTTAGCGATTTTGCCGATGATGTTGTAGTTGATCCGTGCATGCTATGTTATTGTTCTTGCCATGTGTACGTTGCATAATGTGTGTTCTTGATGGGTGTATGCTTAGATTATCATGCCATGCTCTGTAGTGAGTGCATCGAGCTCATAAACATGCCTACTTGATATCTGTTTTGCATGCTCCAGTTTTTCACTAAGTCTGAGAGTCTGATTATGTTTTTGCCATGTTCACATGCTTGCAATTGTATTTTCTGATCCCTTTTGGCTCAAGGTCACTAAGGGACTTTTGTTAATCTCTTTGAGTAGCTCCATGCCATGCTTTGCTTTGCCATGTTCAGGTCATGTAGCATATAGTTTTGTTGCTCCAAAGTGTGCTACCTGATCTGAAATTACAGGCTTGTGTTAATTTCATTAAGTCTGAAATCTGTTTACCGTTTGCTCTTTTGCCATGCTTGTTTGAACCTGTTAATGGATGAATTGGCCGTAGCTCAGTGTTCCTCTTTTGTTAAGAATCGTGAATGGATCCCTGCCATGTATTTTGATGCCATGTTTGGGTGCTGTAGCATGTTCATCTCGTTGCATTTAGTTGACTACTTGCTGTAAATCGCAGACCGGTGCCATATTTGAATTGCTTGCCATTTCCAAACCGCAACTCCGATTCCGGCGTTCTTTATATCATTTTCAAGCGATTTCATCTCATCTTTGCAGTGGCACACTTGGATTTCCATGTTGAGGCCAGGTTCAATTATTCCTTGCCAAATAATGCATATGCATCGCATACCGCATCCCGCATATCATATCATGCTCATGTGTGGTTTGTTTACTATGTTGTGTGCTTCCTTTCCTGTGTTTGCTTCTGCGGGTTGGTTCCGGTAACGTCGCGTTTGTGAGGACCCGTTCGTCTATGTCTGTTTGTCTTCTTCATGGGCTCGTTCTTCTTCCTTGCGGGATTTCAGGCAAGATGATCATACCCTCGAAATCACTTCTAACTTTGCTTGCTAGTTGCTCGCTCTTTTGCTATGCCTATGCTGTGATACCTACCACTTGCTTATCATGCCTCCCATATCGGTGAACCAAGCCTCTAACCCACCTTGTCCTAGCAAACAGTTGTTTGGCTATGTTACCGCTTTGCTCAGCCCCTCTTATAGCGTTGTTAGTTGCAGGTGAAGATTGAAGTTTGTTCCTTGTTGGAACATGGAGATGTTGTTCCTTGTTGGAACATGTTTACTTGTTGGGATATCACAATATCTCTTATTTAATTAATGCATCTATATACTTGGTAAAGGGTGGAAGGCTCGGCCTTATGCCTGGTGTTTTGTTCCACTCTTGCCGCCCTAGTTTCCGTCATATCGGTGTTATGTTCCCGGATTTTGCGTTCCTTACCCGGTTGGGTGATAATGGGAACCCCTTGACAGTTCGCCTTGAATAAAACTCCTCCAGCATGGTCCAACATTGGTTTTACCATTCACCATCTAGCATTTTTCTTTCCCTTGGGTAGGCCTGCCCAAGGGTCATCTTTATTAAACCCTCGGGCCAGTGCTCCTCTGAGTGTTGGTCCAAACTGAGCGATGTCCGGAGCTACCAGGGGCAACTCTGGGCTGGCCCACCCGACGTCTGGCTCATCCGGTGTGCCCTGAGAACGAGATATGTGTAGCTCCTATCGGGATTTGTCGGCACATCTGGGTGGCTTTGCTGGTCTTGTTTTACCATTGTTGAAATGTCTTGTAACCGGGATTCCGAGTCTGATCGGGTCTTCCCGCTAGAAGGAATATCCTTCATTGACCGTGAGAGCTTGTCATGGGCTAAGTTGGGACACCCCTGCAGGGATTGAACTTTCGAAAGCCGTGCCCGCGGTTATGGGCAGATGGGAATTTGTTAACGTCCGGTTGTAGAAAACCTGAAGTTGACCTTAATTAAAATGCATCAACCGCGTGTGTAACCGTGATGGTCTCTTTCCGGCGAAGTCCGGGAAGTGAACACGGTGTTGGAGTTATGCTTGACGTAGGTTGTTCTAGGATCACTTCTTGATCATAGATGTTCGACCGTGCTTTTGCCTTCGCTTCTCGCTCACATTTGCGAATGTTAGCCACCATACATGCTAGTCGCTTGCTACAGCTCCACCTCATACCTTTTACCTTACCCATAAGCTTAAATAGTCTTGATCGCGAGGGTGCGAGATTGCTGAGTCCCCGTGGCTCGCAGATACTTCCAAAACCAGCTTGCAGGTGCCGGTGATGCCATTCCAGGTGACGCAACCAAGCTCAGGAGGAGCTCGATGAAGATCTTGTCCTTTATGTTGTTTCGTTCTAGTTGATCAGTAGTGGAGCCCAGTTGGGGTCGATCGGGGACCTTGTCGCATTTGGGGTTCTTCTTTTATTTTGGTTCCGTAGTCGGACCTTGAGTGTTTTTGGATGATGTAATGTTTTATTCATGTAATTGTGTGAAGTGGCGATTATAGGCCAACTATGTATCTTTTCCCTTATTGTATTACATGGGTTGTTTGCGAAGATTACCTCCCTTGTGACATTGCTTTCAATGCGGTTATGCCTCTAAGTCGTGCTTCGACATGTGGGAGATATAGCCGCATCGAGGGCGTTACAAGTTGGTATCAGAGCCTTCCCGACCTTAGGAGCCCCATTGCTTGATCGTTATTAGCGGCCGAGTTGTGTCTAGAAAAATGTTTTGAGTCATTTAGGAATTATATATCGGAGAGTTTAGGAATTCTTCTTACTCCCCAGTCCCTTCATCGCTCTGGTAAGGCATCCTGACGTAGAGTTTTGACTATTCTCTTCTCAAACTTCACTAAATTTTTTTTAGGACCACGCGGGTATCTTAGAATCGTTCCAATGGTTTTGTGACGAGAACATTGTCTTGGTGCCTCCTGTCAGGGGTTTTGTGGAAGTGTCCCGGGGAGTTGAGCTCCGAGGTGTTGTCGTCACAATTTTATCGTTGCAGTTCTGGAATATCTGAGTTTAGTACGTCGACATCGAAAATCTCTTTTATGCAGTTCGTTGGTGAGATAACCTCGACGCCACTCAGTACTGGGGCAGGAGTTCAGGAGTATTGCCGTAACTCGTATAACGGATGCTTTTCGAAGGTTGAGGTAGTTGATTTCCAAAGGTTTCTTGGTTATGTGTTGAAGGATGGATATAGCTGGATGTAGGATTTGTTAGTTTGGGTGAGATATTATGCTTCCCCTGTATCCCCAACACCTGATTGCATAACCGGAAAGTTTCGGGAGTTTATAAGTGGGAATTCAAGTAGCTCTTAGGATATCTTTCAGACGGATGTATGATATGAAATTGGGGTTCGACGTCTAGTGGTCCGCCTATTCACGGTCGGTTTTACAGTGGTCTCGTTGTGTCTTAAAGAGTCCTTGGCTATGCCGACTCGAGGACGCTTCGTATGTCATGTGCACTGCCTTGTACATGATGGTGCTGTACGATCGAGCCCGTGTAGGCCCCACCACGAAAACTTCAGACGAAATCTCTATCATATGTTTGTTCCGGCTTATTTTGCAAGCTAATCCTTTGTTTTGTTTGAGTTGTGGTATTCGAGTTGCTTCAATGTCAAGTGTTGATTCCATACCTTCCCCAAATGGTGTTCTCTTACTCCGATTTGAGTACTAATCGTGCTTGATCATCGAGATTGTGTTGTCAATCCTTTTCAACCGGCGTGTTTCTCTTCAAGTGGATCCGATCTTTTCAACATCAGCAAGATCAATTATCATCCCTTCTCAACGGTGTTTATTTCATCCGTCCCCAAGTTGCCTTTGTTTTCCCACCCTCCCACCCTTGTTTCTTCAAGGACTCATATTTCTTAATCAAGTATCCATTTTATTCATGTCAAGTCTCTTCTTTCTTTCCTTTCAATGTTCTTACCCGGTGTTTCTCATGAAGATCCTAACGGAGCCTCAAGTTCATCAGTCATTCTCTTTCTTCTCCGGTGGATCCAATTCAAGCTTTGTTGATCATATCCTTTTCTCGTTTTAAATGTGTTCTTATGCCGGTGCACCTAATTATCATTCCACCCCTCACTACTCAATTATTCCGGAGTGCTGAAGATATCTCGAAGATTCATGTTACCACTCTGCTTTCGTTCAAACTCTTTTGAGGATGTTATATCATTTAAGCCTTTTAATTCAACTGGTGCAATCTCTCTTTTCAAGTAATCGCTCAACGGTGTTCCTTTCGAGTGGGCCCTAACCCACTGGTCTTTTTCCAGGATCTTACCTGACTCCTCTTATTTTCCCGGAGCTATCCTAAATTCATTTCAAATTTGACATAAGAATGATTCATCATCGGTCTGATGTTTTCTCCAAGATCTTTCAATTTTTTTTCATCATTGGCTCTACCTTTTCTATTCTTCATTCCGGAGTGTCTAAACAATTATTGGTGGTGTTTCCCGTCGTATTTCTCAGATTTTGAAGACAGAAGAAGATTTTCCCTCCAAATCATATCTGTTCTCTTAAGATTCGTGGTTCTAGCTTGTTGCCATTCTCTTGGTTGTTTTCGATTGTGAGAATTCTTTTCACCCTTCCGTAGTAATTCAGGAGTCTTTTCAGTCTGATTCTCTGGAGGCCATCATCTCATTATTATCATTTCAGCTGGCAGTTCACATTCTCCAAATCTTACCGGTGCATCGTTCGAATATCCTCTAATCAGTTCATGATCTCTTCGTTCCCATGGATCTAAACCCTCTCATGTATCTTCGTTCATTTGCTAATTTTTCCCAGTGTTTCTTTATCTTTACTTCATTCATTTTCAATCCTACCGGTGTTTCATTGAAGACCTTATCAAGTTATCGATATCTCTCCTAATCCTTTCTACGAGAATAAGTAATATGCCAAATCCGTTGCTTGTCATCAATTAGATTGGTGAAGGTTAAGCATAATGTAATTCTTATTCTTGTTTCATCCATATGTTAATCTTTTCTTCCGGAGTTTGTTCACGATGATTAAATTCTTGTTTCCAATTGTTCATCTTCTTCATGGGCTTGTTCTTCTTCCTTGCGGGATTTCAGGCAAGATGATCATACCCTCGAAATCACTTCTAACTTTGCTTGCTAGTTGCTCGCTCTTTTGCTATGCCTATGCTGCGATACCTACCACTTGCTTATCATGCCTCCCATATCGGTGAACCAAGCCTCTAACCCACCTTGTCCTAGCAAACAGTTGTTTGGCTATGTTACCGCTTTGCTCAGCCCCTCTTATAGCGTTGTTAGTTGCAGGTGAAGATTGAAGTTTGTTCCTTGTTGGAACATGGAGATGTTGTTCCTTGTTGGAACATGTTTACTTGTTGGGATATCACAATATCTCTTATTTAATTAATGCATCTATATACTTGGTAAAGGGTGGAAGGCTCGGCCTTATGCCTAGTGTTTTGTTCCACTCTTGCCGCCCTAGTTTCCGTCATATCGGTGTTATGTTCCCGGATTTTGCGTTCCTTACGCGGTTGGGTGATAATGGGAACCCCTTGACAGTTCGCCTTGAATAAAACTCCTCCAGCATGGCCCAACATTGGTTTTACCATTCGCCACCTACCATTTTTCTTTCCCTTGGGTAGGCCTGCCCGAGGGTCATCTTTATTAAACCCCCGGGCCAGTGCTCCTCTGAGTGTTGGTCCAAACTGAGCGATGTCCGGAGCTACCAGGGGCAACTCTGGGCTGGCCCACCCGACGTCTGGCTCATCCGGTGTGCCCTGAGAACGAGATATGTGCAGCTCCTATCGGGATTTGTCGGCACATCTGGGTGGCTTTGCTGGTCTTGTTTTACCATTGTCGAAATGTCTTGTAACCGGGATTCCGAGTCTGATCGGGTCTTCCCGCTAGAAGGAATATCCTTCGTTGGCCGTGAGAGCTTGTCATGGGCTAAGTTGGGACACCCCTGCAGGGATTGAACTTTCGAAAGCCGTGCCCGCGGTTACGGGCAGATGGGAATTTGTTAACGTCCGGTTGTAGAAAACCTGAAGTTGACCTTAATTAAAATGCATCAACCGCGTGTGTAACCGTGATGGTCTCTTTCCGGCGAAGTCCGGGAAGTGAACACGGTGTTGGAGTTATGCTTGACGTAGGTTGTTCTAGGATCACTTCTTGATCATAGATGTTCGACCGTGCTTTTGCCTTCTCTTCTCGCTCTCATTTGCGAATGTTAGCCACCATATATGCTAGTCGCTTGCTGCAGCTCCACCTCATACCTTTTACCTTACCCATAAGCTTAAATAGTCTTGATCGCGAGGGTGCGAGATTGCTGAGGTCCCGTGGCTCGCAGATACTTCCAAAACCAGCTTGCAGGTGCCGATGATGCCATTCCAGGTGACGCAACCAAGCTCAGGAGGAGCTCGATGAAGATCTTGTCCTTTGTGTTGTTTTGTTCTAGTTGATCAGTAGTGGAGCCCAGTTGGGGTCGATCGGGGACCTTGTCGCATTTGGGCTTCTTCTTTTATTTTGGTTCCGTAGTCGGACCTTGAGTGTTTTTGGATGATGTAATGTTTTATTCATGTAATTGTGTGAAGTGGCGATTGTAAGCCAACTATGTATCTTTTCCCTTATTGTATTACATGGGTTGTTTGCGAAGATTACCTCACTTGCGACATTGCTTTCAATGCGGTTATGCCTCTAAGTCGTGCTTCGACATGTGGGAGATATAGCCGCATCGAGGGCGTTACAAGTTGGTATCAGAGCCTTCCCGACCTTAGGAGCCCCATTGCTTGATCGTTATTAGCGGCCGAGTTGTGTCTAGAAAAATGTTTTGAGTCATTTAGGAATTACATATCGGAGAGTTTAGGAATTCTTTTTACTCCCCAGTCCCTTCATCGCTCTGGTAAGGCATCCTGACATAGACTTTTGACTATTCTCTTCTCAAACTTCACTAAATTTTTTTTAGGATCACGCGGGTATCTTAGAATCATTCCGATGGTTTTGTGACGAGAACATTGTCTTGGTGCCTCCTGTCAGGGGTTTTATGGAAGTGTCCCGGGGAGTTGAGCTCCGAGGTGTTGTCGTCACAATTTTATCGTTGCAGTTCTGGAATATCTGAGTTTAGTACGCCGACATCGAAAATCTCTTTTATGCAGTTCGTTGGTGAGATAACCTCGACGCCATCCAGTACTGGGGCGGGAGTTCGGGAGTATTGCCATAACTCGTATAACGGATGCCTTTCGAAGGTTGAGGTAGTTAATTTCCAAAGGATTCTTGGTTATGTGTTGAAGGATGGATATAGCTGGATGTAGGATTTGTTAGTTTGGGTGAGATATTATGCTTCCCCTGTATCCCCAACACCTGATTGCATAACCGGAAAGTTTCGGGAGTTTATAAGTGGGAATTCAAGTAGCTCTTAGGATATCTTTCAGACGGATGTATGATATGAAATTGGGGTTCGACGTCTAGTGGTCCGCCTATTCACGGTCGGTTTTACAGTGGTCTCGTTGTGTCTTAAAGAGTCCTTGGCTATGCCGACTCGGGGACGCTTCGTATGTCATGTGCACTGCCTTGTACATGATGGTGCTGTATGATCGAGCCCGTGTAGGCCCCACCACGAAAACTTCAGACGAAATCTCTATCATATGTTTGTTCCGGCTTATTTTGCAAGCCAATCCTTTGTTTTGTTTGAGTTGTGGTATTCGAGTTGCTTCAATGTCAAGTGTTGATTCCATACCTTCCCCAAATGGTGTTCTCATACTCCGATTTGAGTACTAATCGTGCTTGATTATCGAGATTGTGTTGTCAATCCTTTTCAACCGGCGTGTTTCTCTTCAAGTGGATCCGATCGTTTCAACATCAGCAAGATCAATTATCATCCCTTCTCAACGGTGTTTATTTCATCCGTCCCCAAGTTGCCTTTGTTTTCCCACCCTCCCACCCTTGTTTCTTCAAGGACTGAGATTTCTTAATCAAGTATCCATTTTATTCATGTCAAGTCTCTTCTTTCTTTCCTTTCAATGTTCTTACCCGGTGTTTCTCATGAAGATCCTAACGGAGCCTCAAGTTCATCAGTCATTCTCTTTCTTCTCCGGTGGATCCAATTCAAGCTTTGTTGATCATATCCTTTTCTCGTTTTAAATGTTTTCTTATGCCGGTGCACCTAATTATCATTCCACCCCTCACTACTCAATTATTCCGGAGTGCTGAAGATATCTCGAAGATTCATGTTACCACTCTGCTTTCGTTCAAACTCTTTTGAGGATGTTATATCATTTAAGCCTTTTAATTCAACCGGTGCAATCTCTCTTTTCAAGTAATCGCTCAACAGTGTTCCTTTCGAGTGGGCCCTAACCCACTGGTCTTTTTCCCGGATCTTACCTGACTCCTCTTATTTTCCCGGAGCTATCCTAAATTCATTTCAAATTTGACTTAAGAATGATTCATCATCGGTCTGATGTTTTCTCCAAGATCTTTCAATTTTTTTCATCATTGGCTCTACCTTTTCTATTCTTCATTCCGGAGTGTCTAAACAATTATTGGTGGTGTTTCCCGTCGTATTTCTCAGATTTTGAAGACAGAAGAAGATTTTCCCTCCAAATCATATCTGTTCTCTTAAGATCCGTGGTTCTAGCTTGTTGCCATTCTCTCGGTTGTTTTTGATTGTGAGAATTCTTCTCACCCTTCCGGAGTAATTTAGGAGTCTTTTCAGTCTGATTCTCTGGAGGCCATCATCTCATTATTATCATTTCAGCTGGCAGTTCACATTCTCCAAATCTTACCGGTGCATCGTTCGAATATCCTCTAATTAGTTCATGATCTCTTCGTTCCCATGGATCTAAACCCTCTCATGTATCTTCGTTCATTTGCTAATTTTTCCCGGTGTTTCTTTATCTTTACTTCGTTCATTTTCAATCCTACCGGTGTTTCATTGAAGACCTTATCAAGTTATCGATATCTCTCCTAATCCTTTCTACGAGAATAAGTAATATGCCAAATCCGTTGCTTGTCATCAATTAGATTGGTGAAGGTTAAGCATAATGTAATTCTTATTCTTGTTTCATCCATATGTTAATCTTTTCTTCCGGAGTTTGTTCACGATGATTAAATTCTTGTTTCCAATTGTTCATCTTCTCTTTTTCCCGGAGTTCCAAACTTTTTCAACTATTTCATCGCGAAGATCCATCTAAACCATTACAAGGTTTCACCTTGTGTTTGCAACTTCTCTCTCTTTTTGTTTGATCTTTCCTTTTGTTACCGGAGTTTCTTCATGTAGGCGCTACATGTTGGTTCATCAAGGATTTAATTTCCTTCTCGAAGTGTTCATCAAGATTCTTTTCAGAGGAGCTCAAGCATTCTTCTTCTTGCAATCCGGAGTGCAATTCTTTCTTCCGTATCATTGGAGGTGGTATTATGTCATTCTTGATAATTTGAATTCATGTTTCATGATTCACATGTTGTCATGAATGAGATATTTTAAATCCATCAATCTCGTCATTGGAATTATCTTGGGCTATATTTCATCAAAAGCCTTCCCTAAGGATTGTTACTATCTATGGTGCTCATAAGCGACCCAAGTTCTTCTTTTATTCCCCCGGTGAAATAGTTTGCTCGTCTCCTTTTTGGTATCAATCCAATTCTTTTCCCGTAAGTGGCTGGTTGTCACCTCATAATTTGAGATGTATTCCATAAGACCATATCAAGCGTATTCTTTTTGTTGTTGGTTTTCCAACAACTCCGTTCTAGCTTTTGTTGTAAGCGTGCTACCTCGAGATCTTGTTTTCCTTCGTTCATCCAATTCCATTCTTACTTTTGTTCCGGAGGCATTGTGATGTTGTTTTTCTTCAACCATCATCTCATTTCATCTAAGATCATGTTCTTTTCTTGGCTTATCCATTTAACCGGAGTGTTGTGTCCCTTCTGCTCAAGTTCTCTCATTTCATCAAGTCTTGCATCTCTTTTCAACCGGAGTGCTGTACGAATTTGTTCTTCCTTGTTCCGTTTTTCTAACGGAGTGTTTTCAAATTTGTTCATCTCCGTTGTTTTCTTCTTTTCAATTTGTTCAACCTCTCAAGGTTCTTTGGTTTCACTCTTTTGTCAAGAAGCAACTTAGTCTTACCTCTTCTCTTTCTCTTCCGTTTTCCCTCCGGTGCCATTCTAGATCTCGGGACGAGATCCTCTCGTAGTGGTGGAGTGTTGTAACGCCCTGAGACCGATGTGCCAGGTGTCCTCTGCTTATTCGCTATTGTTGCCTTGTCATTGCTTGCGTGTCATGCATTGCATATCATGTCATCATGTGCATTTCATTTGCATACATGTTCGTCTCATGCATCCGAGCATTTTTCCCGTTATCCGTTTTGCATTCCGGCGCTCCGTTCTCCTCCGGTGGTCCTTTCTACCTTTCTTTCGTGTGTGGGGATTAAACATTTCCAGATTGGACCGAGACTTGCCAAGTGGCCTTGGTTTACTACCGGTAGACCGCCTGTCAAGGTTCGTACCATTTGGACTTCGTTTGATACTCCAACGGTTAACCGAGGGACCGAAAAGGCCTCGTGCGTGTTGCAGCCCAACACCCCTTCAATTTGGCCCAAAATCCACCAAAACCCTCTCCATCATCTAGAGCGTTCGATCACGATCGCGTGGCCGAAAACCGCACCTCATTTGGACTCTCCTAGCTCCATCTACCTATAAATATGTGTCTCCCTCCGAAATTCTCGCGCAGATCAAACCCTAGCTTCGTCCTCCGCGCATCGCCGGACATTTCGTCCCGCGCCGGACATGTCCGCCGCCCCGCAGCCACCTCACTCCGGCCAATGAGGAGCCGCACGTCAGCTCCACCGCCCCTCTCCTCCACTCGCGTGCCGCCACCTGGACCCTAGCCACCGCGCCGCCGTCAGGCCTGCCAGGCCTGCCAGGCCCACGACCGGCCCGACCGAGCCGCGCCGTGCCCGAGCGCGCCTCGCCTCCAGCCGATCCGAGCGCGCCGTCGGCGCCCACCGGCCGCCGCCTCTGTCGCCGGCGCGCTACCGCGTCCCCGCCGCCTGCACCTTCACCGCCCTCGCCGGTCACAAGGCGCAGACGCCCGCCGCCGCCCGGATCTGCACCGCCGCGCCGCCATAGATCCGTTCCAGCCCCGCCGCCTCGCTCTCTGTTCCGCGCCGCCACCGGCCATCACCGGAGTTCCCGCCGGCCACCGCGCCCTTTGTCACCGGCAACTACTCCGGCCGGCAAGCGCGCCCGCCGCCCCTGCCATGGCCGCCCCGCTCGCCGCTGACGCCGGATCCGGCGAGATCCGGTCGAGGGCGCCCCGGATCCGTCCTTCCTTGACCTCTCCCTCAACCTCTGCCATCGTCTCCATCGTCTCCGGCGACTTTCCGGCGAGATCCACGCCACCATTGACTTTTGCTCCGAGGTGATGAAATTTGTCTAAGTCCCCGAAATTTCCATGTTTCATATGCTCTTGTTCATCATGTCGTAACTTTGCATCCGTAGCTCCGATTCATGCGTGTAGCATATAAAAATGTTCGTCTCAGAGAGAACATCATTTCATCTCATTGCATCATTTTCATTTGAGTTCATCTTGATGCCCGAAATGCTGTTGGAAGTATGCTAGTTGAGATAATTGTCAGATCTGCTGCTCCATTTAGATATTTGTCATTTTTGCCATGATTATTGTGTGCATGTTATGCCCATGAGCTCTACATATGTTTTGTTATAGGTTTTGCCATCTTTCTAGTGGTGCCACCCATGTATTTTTGTGATGTGTGTGGTGACTAGCACAAGCTTGCAAAGTGGTGCACTTGTTAGTGCTGATTTCAGGGACTTAGCATTTCCACTAAGTCCTTGGTCTGTTTATCTCATTATACCATATGTTCATGTTGTTTCCTAGTGATCCATGCCTATTTTGAGGATGATCAGTAAGGATGATTTTTTAATCTTGTAGTGCTCTATCCATCCATGTCTTTGTTTGCAATTATGGAGCACCCTAGCTTGAGTCAATCGAGATCTACTTTTGCTATTTCGTGAATCTGGGCAGATTGTCTACTTGTTAGCGATTTTGCCGATGATGTTGTAGTTGATCCGTGCATGCTATGTTATTGTTCTTGCCATGTCTAGCTTGCATAATGTGTATTCTTGATGGGTGTATGCTTAGATTATCATGCCATGCTCTGTAGTGAGTGCATCGAGCTCGTAAACATGCCTACTTGATATCTGTTTTGCATGCTCCAGTTTTTCACTAAGTCTGAGAGTCTGATTATGTTTTTGCCATGTTCACATGCTTGCAATTGTATTTTCTAATCCCTTTTGGCTCAAGGTCATTAAGGGACTTTTGTTAAGCTCTTTGAGTAGCTCTATGCCATGCTTTACTTTGCCATGTTTAGGTCATGTAGCATATAGTTTTTTTGCTCCAAAGTGTGCTACCTGATCTGAAATTACAGGCTTGTGTTAATTTCACTAAGTCTGAAATCTGTTTACCGTTTGCTCTTTTTCCATGCTTGTTTGAACCTATTAATGGATGAATTGGCCGTAGCTCAGTGTTCCTCTTTTGTTAAGCATCGTGAATGGATCCCTACCATGTATTTTGATGCCATGTTTGGGTGCTGTAGCATGTTCATCTCGTTGCATTTAGTTGACTACTTGCTGTAAATCGCAGACCGGTGCCATATTTGAATTGATTGCCATTTCCAAACTATATATAGGGGGAGGCGCCAGGAGGTGTAGGAGGAGGTGTAGGAGGAGGGAGGGCTGCGCCAGAGAAGGGTACGGCTGCCCTCTCTCTCCCTCACTATATATAGGGGGAAGGGAGGAGGGGGAGGCGCCCTAGGGTTCCCTAGGGGAGGGGCGGCGGCCACAGGGGAAACCCTAGATGGGTTTGGGCGCCCCCACCCCCTAGGAAACTTGCCCCCCAAGCCGGGAGGGGCGGCTGCCCAAGGGGTGGCGCCCCCACCTCTCCTGGTTACGTGAGATGGGGTGGGAGGGGCGCTCAGCCCCTAAGTGGGCTGATGTGCCCTCTCCCCTTGGCCCATAAGGCCCCCCAACGCATGTCGGAGCCTCCGAAACCCCTTTCGGACACGCTGGTCATCACTTGGTACCCCCGGAACAATTCCGGACTCCAATACCCTTCGTCCAATATACCGATCTTCACCTCCGGACCATTCCGGAGCTCCTCGTCATGTCTGGGATCTCATCCGGGACTCCGAACATCCTTTAGTAACCACATACTATTTCCCATAACAACTCTAGCGTCACCGAACCTTAAGTGTGTAGACCCTACGGGTTCGGGAACCTTCCAGACATGACCGAGACAACTCTCTGGCCAATAACCAACAGCAGGATCTGGATACCCATGTTGGCTCCCACATGTTCCACGATGATCTCATCGGATGAACCATGATGTTGAGGATTCAATCAATCCCGTATACAATTCCCTTTGTCCAGCGGTATTGTACTTGCCCGAGATTCGATCGTCGGTATCCGATACCTTGTTCAATCTCGTTACCGGCAAGTCTCTTTACTAGTTCCATAACACATCATCCCATGATCAACTCCTTGGTCACATTGTGCACATTATGATGATGTCCTACCGAGTGGGCCCAGAGATACCTCTCCGTTACACGGAGTGACAAATCCCAGTCTTGATTCATGCCAACCCAACAGACACTTTCGGAGATACCTGTAGTGAACCTTTATAGCCACCCAGTTACGTTGTGACGTTTGGCACAACCAAAGCACTCCTACGGTATCCGGGAGTTGCACAATCTCATGGTCTAAGGAAATGATACTTGACATTAGAAAAGCTTTAGCATACGAACTACACGATCTTTGTGCTAGGCTTAGGATTGGGTCTTGTCCATCACATCATTCTCCTAATGATGTGATCCCGTTATCAACGACATCCAATGTCCATGGTCAGGAAACCGTAACCATCTATTGATCAACGAGCTAGTCAACTAGAGGCTTACTAGGGACATGGTGTTGTCTATGTATCCACACATGTATCTGAGTTTCCTATCAATACAATTCTAGTATGGATAATAAATAATTATCGTGAACAAGGAAATATAATAATAACCAATTTATTATTGACTCTAGGGCATATTTCCAACACACGGACATGACGAGGAGTCTTGAAATGGTCGAGACATAAAGATTGATATATTGGAAGCCTATATTTGGATATCGGAAGTGTTCCGGGTGAAGTCGGGATTTTACCGGAGTACTGGGGGTTACCGGAAACCCCCGGGGGCTTAATGGGCCTACATGGGCCTTAGTGGAAATAGAGGGCATAAAGGGGAGTGTGGGGCGCGCCCCCTCAAGGCCCAAACCGAATTGGTTTAGGGCAAAGGGGGCCGGCCCCCTCTTTCCTTCTCCTACTCTCCCTTTCCTTCCCCCTCTCCTACTCCTACTAGGAATAGGAGGAGTCCTACTCCTAGTGGGAGTAGGACTCCCCCTTGGCGCCCCTCTCCCTGGCCGTCCGCCTCCTCCTCCCCTTGCTCCTCTATATACAGGGGCAGGGGGGCACCCCATAGACACAACAATTGATCGTTTGATCTTTTAGCCATGTGCGGTGCCCCCCTCCACCATAGTCCACCTCGATAATACTGTAGCGGTGCTTAGGCGAAGCCCTGCGTCGATAGAACATCATCATCGTCACCACGCCGTCGTGCTGATGAAACTCTCCCTCAACACTCGGCTAGATCAGAGTTCGAGGGACGTCATCAGGCTGAACGTGTGCTGAACTCGGAGGTGTCGTACGTTCGGTACTTGATCGGTCGGATCGTGAAGATGTACGACTACATCAACCGCGTTGTGCTAACGCTTCCGCTTTCGATCTACGAGGGTACGTGGACAAAACTCTCCCCTCTCGTTGCTATGCATCACCATGATCTTGCATGTGCATAGGAATATTTTTGAAATTACTACGTTCCCCAATAGTGGCATCCGAGCCAGGTTATATGCTTTGATGTAATATGCACGAGTAGAACACAAGTGAGTTGTGGGCGATATAAGTCATACTGCTTACCAACATGTCACACTTTGGTTCGGCGGTATTGTTGGATGAAGCGGCCCGGGCCGACATTACGCGTACGCTTACGCGAGACTGGTTTTACCGCCGTGCTATGCACACAGGTGACTAGCGGGTGTCAGTTTCTCCAACTTTAGTTGAACCGACTGTGGCTACGCCCGGTCCTTGAGAAGGTTAAAACAGAACTAACTTGACGAACTATCGTTGTGGTTTTGATGTGTAGGTAAGAATGGTTCTTGCTTAGCCCGTAGCAGCCACGTAAAACTTGCAACAACAAAGTAGAGGACGTCTAACTCGTTTGTGCAGGGCATGTTGTGATGTGATATGGTCAAGACGTGATGAGATATAAGTTGTTGTATAAGATGATCATGTTTTGTTGAAGTTATCAGCAACTGGCAGAAGCCTTATGGTTGTCTCTTTATTGCATAAGATGCAAGCGCCAAACAATTGCTTTACTTTATCGCTATGCGATAGCAATAGTTGCAAGAGCAATAGTTGGCGAGACGACCATGTGACGACACATTGATATAGATCAAGATGATGGAGATCATGGTGTCATGCCGGTGACGATGGAAATCATGACGATGCTTTGGAGATGGAAATCAAAGGCACAAGATGATGATGGCCATATCATGTCACATATTTTTTTTGCATGTGATGTTTATCTTTTATACATCTTATTTTTCTTAGTTCGACGGAAGCTTTATAAGATGATATCTCACTAATTATCAAGGTACAAGTGTTCTTCCTGAGTATGCACCATTGCGAAAGTTCTTCGTGCTGAGACACCACGTGATGGTCGGGTGTGATAGGCTCTACATTCAAATACAACGGGTGCAAAACAGTTGCACGCGTGGAATACTCAGGTTAAAACATGATGAGCCTAGCATATAACAGATATGGCCTCGGAACACTGAGACCGAAAGGTCGAGCGTGAATCATATAGTAGATATGATCAACATAGTGATGTTCACCATTGAAACTACTCCATCTCACGTGATGATAGAACATGGTTTAGTTGATATGGATCACGTGATCACTTAGAGGATTAGAGGGATGTCTATCTAAGTGGGAGTTCTTAAGTAATATGATTAATTGAACTTAAATTTATCATGAACTTAGTCCTGGTAGTATTAGCATATCTATGTTGTAGATCAATAGCTCGCGTTTAGCTCCCCTGTTTTATTTTTGATATGTTCCTAGAGAAAACTAATTTGAAAGATGTTAGTAGCAATGATGTGGATTGGATCCGTGATCTGAGGTTTATCCTCATTGCTGCACAAAAGAATTATGTCCTTGATGCACCGCTAGGTGACAAACCTATTGCAGGAGCAAATGCAGATGTTATGAACGTTTGGTTAGCTCAATATGATGACTACTTGATAGTTTAGTGCACCATGCTTAAACGGCTTAGAATCAGGACTTCAAAGACGTTTTGAATGTCATGGACCATATGAGATGTTCCAGGAGTTCGGTTAATATTTCAAGCAAATACCCGAGTTGAGAGATACGAAGTCTCCAACAAGTTCTATAGCTAAAAGATGGAGGAAAATAGCTCAAGCGGTGAGCATGTGCTCAGATTGTCTGGGTACTACAATCGCTTGAATCAAGTGGGAGTTAATCTTCCAGATAAAATAGTGATTGACAGAATTCTCTAGTCACCATCACCAAGTTAGTAGAACTTCATGATGAACTATAGTATGCAAGGGATAACGGAAACGATTCCCAAGCTCTTTGTGATGCTGAAATCGACGAAGGTAGAAATCAAGAAAAGCATCAAGTGTTGATGGTAAACAAAACCACTAGTTTCAAGTAAAGGAACAAAGGGAAGAAAGGGGAACTTCAAGAATAACGGCAAGCAAGTTGCTGCTCAAGTGAAAAAACCCAAGTCTGGACCTAAGCCTGAAACTGAGTGCTTCTATTGCAAAGGGACTAGTCACTGGAAGCGGAACTACCCCAAGTAATTGGCGGATAAGAAGGATGGCAAAGTGAACATAGGTATATTTGATATACATGTTATTGATGTGTACTTTACTAGTGTTTATAGCAACCCCTCGGTATTTGATATTGGTTCAGTTGCTAAGAATAGTAACTCGAAATGGGAGTTGCAGAATGAACATAGACTAGTTAAGGGTGAAGTGACGATGTGTATTGGAAATGGTTCCAATATTGATATGATCATCATCGCACACTCCCTATACTTTCGGGATTAGTGTTAAACCTAAAATAAATGTTATTTAGTGTTTGCGTTGAGCATGAATATGACTGGATCATGTTTTTTGCAATACAGTTATTCATGTAAGTTATAGAATAATTGTTGTTCTGTTTACATGAATAAAACCTTCTATGGTTATACACCCAATAAAAATGGTTTGTTGGATCTCAATCGTGGTGATACACATTTTCATAATATTGAAGCCAAAAGATGCAAAGTTTATAATGATAGTGCAACTTATTTGTGGTCGTTTAGGTCATATTGGTGTAAAGTGCATTAAGAAAATCCATGCTAATGGGCTTTTCGAATCACTTGATTATGAATCTGTTGATGCTTGTGAACCATGCCTCATGGGCAAGATGACTAAGACTCTGTTCTTCGGAACAATGGAACGAGCAATAGATTTGTTGGAAATTATACATACTGATGTATGTGGTCCGATGAATATTGAGGCTCGCGACAGGTATCATTATTTTTCCGATCTTCATAGATGATTTGAGCAGATATGAGTATATCTACTTGATGAAACACAAGTCTGAAACATTTGAAAAGTACAAAGAACTTCAGAGTGAAGTGGAGAATTATCGTAACAAAAATAAAAGTTTCTACGATATGATCGCAGAAGTAAAATATTTGAGTTACGAGTTTGGCCTTCAGTTAAATCAATGTGAAATAGTTTCACTACTCACGCCACCTGGAACACCACAGTCGTTTAACCATACTTTATTAGATATGGTGCGATCTATGATGTCTCTTACCAATTTACCACTATCGTTTTGGGGTTATGCATTAGAGACAGCTACATTCACGTTAAATAGGGCACCATCTAAATCCGTTGAGACGACACCGTATGAACTATGGTTTGGCAAGAAACCTAAGCTATCGTTTCTTAAAGTCTGAGGTTGCAATGCTTATGTGAAAAAGTTTCAACCTAATAAGCTCAAACCCAAATCGGAGAAGTGCGTCTTCATAGGACACCCGTAAGAAAATGTTGGGTACACCTTCTATCACAGATCCGAAGGCAAGATATTCATTGCTGAGAATGGATCCTTTCTAGAGAAGGAGTTTCTCTCGAAAGAAGTGAGTGGGAGGAAAGTAGAACTTGATGAGGTAACTGTACCTGCTCCCTTATTGGAAAGTAGTTCATCACAGAAATCTGTTCCTATGACTACTACACCAATTAGTCAGGAAGCTAATGATGATGATCATGTAACTTCAGATCAAGTTACTATCGAACCTCGTAGGTAAACCAGAGTGAGATCCGCACCAGAGTGGTACGGTAATCCTGTTCTAGAGGTCATGTTACTTGACCATGATGAACCTATGAACTATGAGGAAGCGATGATGAGCCCAGATTCCGCGAAATTGCTTGAGGCCATGAAATCTGAGATGAGATCCATGTATGAGAACAAAGTATGGACTTTGATTGACTTGCCCAATGATCAGCGAGCCATTGAGATTAAATGGATCTTCAAGAGGAAGACGGACACTGATAGTAGTGTTACAATCTACAAATCTAGAATTGTTGCAAAAGGTTTTTGACAAGTTCAAGGTATTAACTACGATGAGAGTTTCTCACTTGTATCTATGTTTAAGTCTGTCTGAATCATGTTAGCAATTGCCGCATTTTATGAAATCTGGCAAATGGATAAACAAAACTGCATTCCTTAAGGGATTTATTAAAGAAGAGTTGTATATGATGCACCCAAAAGGTTTTGTCAATCCTAAAGGTGCTAACAAAATATGCAAGCTCCAGTGATCCATCTATGGACTGGTGCAAGCATCTCGGAGTTGGAATATACGCTTTGATAAGTTGATCAAAGCATATAGTTTTATACAGACTTGCGGTGAAGCCTGTATTTACAAGAAAGTGAGTGGGAGCACTAAAACATTTCTGATAAGTATATGTGAATGACATATTGTTGATAGGAGATAATGTAGAATTATTCTGCAAAGCATAAAGGAGTGTTTGAAAGGAGTTTTTCAAAGAAAGACCTCGGTGAAGCTGCTTACATATTGAGCATCAAGATCTATAGAGATAGATCAAGACGCTTGATAAGTTTTTCAATGAGTACATACCTTGACAAGATTTTGAAGTAGTTCAAAATGGAACAGTCAAAGAAAGAGTTCTTGCATGTGTTACAAGGTGCGAAACTGAGTAAGACTCAAGGCCCGACCACGGCAGAAGATAGAAAGAGAATGAAAGTCATTCCCTACGCCTTGGCCATAGGTTCTATAAAATATGCCATGTTGTGTACCAGACCTATTGTATACCCTACACTGTTTTTGGAAAGGGAGTACAATAGTGATCTAGGAGTAGATCACTCGACAGCGGTCAAAATTATCCTTAGTGGAATAAGGATATGTTTCTCGATTATGGAGGTGACAAAAAGGTTCCTCGTAAAGGTTTACGTCGATGCAAATTTTGACACTGATCCAGAGGACTCTAAATCTCAATCTGTATACATATTGAAAGTGGGAGCAATTAGCTAGAGTAGCTCCGTGCAGAGCATTGTTGACATAGAAATTTGCAAAATACTTACGGATCTGAATATGGCAGACCCGTCGACTAAACTTCTCTCACAAGAAAAAACATGATCACACCTTAGTACTCTTTGGGTGTTAATCACATAGCAACGTGAACTAGATTATTGACTCTAGTAAACCCTTTGGGTGTTGGTCACATGTCGATGTGAACTATGGGTGTTAATAACATGGTGATGTGAACTATTGGTATTAAATCACATGGCGATGTGAACTAGATTATTGACTCTAGTGCAAGTGGGAGATTGAAGGAAATATGCCCTAAAGGCAATAATAAAGTTATTATTTATTTCCTTATATCATGATAAATGTTTATTATTCATGCTAGAATTGTATTAACTGGAAACATAATTCATGTGTGAATACATAGACAAACAGAGTGTCACTAGTATGCCTCTACTTGACTAGCTCGTTGATCAAAGATGGTTATGTTTCCTAACCATAGACATGAGTTGTCATTTGATTCACGGGATCACATCATTAGGAGAATGATGTGTTTGACTTGACCCATTCCGTTAGCTTAGCACTTGATCGTTTAGTTTGTTGCTATTGCTTTCTTCATGACTTATACATGTTCCTATGACTATGAGATTATGCAACTCCCGTTTACTGGAGGAACACTTTGTGTGCTACCAAATGTCACAACGTAACTGGGTGATTATAAAGGTACTCTACAGGTGTCTCCGAAGGTACTTGTTGGGTTGGTGTACTTTGAGATTAGGATTTGTCACTCCGATTGTCAAAGAGGTATCTCTGGGCCCACTCGGTAATACACATCACTTAAGCCTTGCAAGCATTGCAACTAATGAGTTAGTTGCGGGTTGATGTATTAAAGAACGAGTAAAGAGACCCGCCGGTAACAAGATTTAAGTAGGTATAGAGATACCGCGATCGAATCTCGGGCAAGTAACATACCGATGACAAAGGGAACCACATATGTTGTTATGCGGTCTGACCGATAAATATCTTCATAGAATATGTGGGAACCAATATGAACATCCAGGTTCCGCTATTGGTTATTGACCGGAGACGTGTCTCGGTCATGTCTACATAGTTCTCGAACCCGTAGGGTCCGCACGCTTAACGTTTCGATGACAGTTATATTATGAGTTTATATGTTTTGATGTACCGAAGGTTGTTCAGAGTCCCGGATGTGATCACGGACATGACAAGGAGTCTCGAAATGGTCGAGAAATAAAGATTGATATATTGGAAGCCTATGTTTGGATATCGGAAGTGTTCCGGGTGAAATCGGGATTTTACCGGATTACCGGGAGGTTACCGGAACCCCCCGGGAGCTACATGGGCCTTAATGGGCCTTAGTGGAAGAAGAGGAGTACCGGGGGTTACCGGAACCCCCCCGGGGGGCTTAATGGGCCTACATGGGCCTTATTGGAAATAGAGGGCAACAAGGGGAGTGTGGGGCGCGCCCCCAAGGCCCAAACCGAATTGGTTTAGGGCAAAGGGGGCTGGCCCCCTCTTTCCTTCTCCTACTCTCCCTTTCCTTCCCCCTCTCCTACTCCTACTAGGAATAGGAGGGGTCCTACTCCTAGTGGGAGTAGGACTCCCCCATGGCGCGCCTCTCCCTGGCCGGTCGCCTCCTCCCCTTGCTCCTTTATATACAGGGGCAGGGGGCACCCCATAGACACAACAATTGATCGTTTGATCTTTTAGCCGTGTGCGGTGCCCCCTCCACCATAGTCCACATCAATAATACTATAGTGGTGCTTAGGCGAAGCCCTGCGTCAGTAGAACATCATCATCGTCACCACGCCGTCGTGCTGACGAAACTCTCCCTCAACATTCGGCTGGATCGGAGTTCGAGGGACGTCATCGGCCTGAACATGTGCTGAACTCGGAGGTGCCGTACGTTCGGTGCTTGATCGGCCGGATCGTGAAGACGTACGACTACATCAACCGCGTTGTGCTAACGCTTCCGCTTTAGGTACCTGGACAACACTCTCCCCTCTCGTTGCTATGCATCACCATGATCTTGCGTGTGCATTTGAAATTACTACGTTCCCCAACATCAGGGATATTCAAAGAATTCATACTAGCAACATTGCAATCATGCTCATCATTTATGCCAAACATTTTATTAAATTCTTCTTCTATCAATTGAGCACAATTTACTGATTCATCATTTTCAAGAAAGACATTATAAAGATGAGCAATATGATATCACCTCAATTCCAATTTTTTTTGTAATTTTATAAACCAAATTAGTGATAAAACAAGAAACTGAAGGATTCAATTGCAAGATCTAAATATATACCTTCAAGCACTCACCTTCCCGGCAACGGCGTCAGGAAAGAGCTTGATGTCTACTATGCAACTTTATTCTTGTAGACTTGTGTTGGGCCTCCAAGCCCAGAGTTTTGTAGTACAGTAGCAATTTTCCCTCAAGTGGATGACCTAAGGTTTATCAATCCGTGGGAGGCGTAGGATGAAGATGGTCTCTCTCAAACAACCCTATAACCAAATAATAAAAAGTCTCTTGTGTCCCCAACACACCAAATACAATGGTAAATTATATAGGTGCACTAGTTCGGCGAAGAGATGGTGATACAAGTGTAGGAATGATAGTAGATATTGATTTTTGTAATAGGAACAATAAAAAAACAACAAGTTAGCAATTGATCAAACAGAGCACAAACGGTATTGCAATGCTTGAAAATCAGGCCTAGGGTCTATACTTTCGCTAGTGCAATCTGTCAACAATGCTAATATATTTGGATCATATAACCACCCCTCAACGTGCAATGAAAAATCACTCCAAAGTTCTTATCCAACGGAGAACATAAGAAGAAATTGTTTGTAGGGTATGAAACCACCTTAAAGTTATTCTTTCCGATTGATCTATTCAAGAAT
The DNA here is from genome assembly GCF_056163025.1 of Triticum urartu. Classification (NCBI taxonomy): domain Eukaryota; kingdom Viridiplantae; phylum Streptophyta; class Magnoliopsida; order Poales; family Poaceae; genus Triticum; species Triticum urartu. Next base: position 452,347,165 of record NC_141877.1, read on the forward strand.
TTGTACTAAAATAACACAAAGTTATTCTTTTCGATCTATCCAAGAGTTCATACTAAAATAACACCATATGATACGCATCAACCAACTCTCTAATGTCACCTAGATACTCCAATGTCACCACAAGTATCCATGAGTTATTATATGATACACATCAAACAATTTCAGATTCATAATACCCGATCAAACACAAAGAACCTCAAAGAGTGCCTCAAGAGTTCTACCGGAGAAAGTAGGACGAAAACATGCATCAACCCCAATGCATAGATTACCCCAATGTCACCTCGGGAATCCGCGAGTTGAGTGCCAAAACATATATTAAATGAATCACTATAATACCCCATTGTCACCACAGGTATTCATATGCAAGACATATATCAAGTGCTCTCAAATCCATAAAATTATTCAATCCGATAAGACGAAATCTCAAAGGGAAAACTCAATTCATCACAACAATGTAGAGAGGGGAAAACACAATATGATCCAAATATATTAACAAAGCCCGTTATACATCAAGATCATGCCAAATCAAGAACACAAGAAAGAGAGATATTAAACACATAGCTACTGGTACAAACCCTCAGTACCGAGGGTGGACTACCCCCTCCTCATCATGAAGACCTTAGGGATGATGATGATGGCCTCCGGTGACGATTTCCCCTCTGGCAGGGTGCCAAAACGGGGTCTAGATTGGTTTTTCATGGCTACAGAGGCTTGCGGCGGCGAAACTTTTGATCTAGAGTTATTTCTGATGGTTTCTCTATTTGTTGGATTTTTCAACGTTGGAATCACGCGAAGATGGGCCTCGAGGTGATCACAACCCAACAGGGAGAGCCACGCCCCTCTGGGGTGCCCTAGTTGTTGGGGAACGTAGTAATTCAAAAAATTCCTACAATCACGCAAGATCTATCTAGGAGAAGCATAGCAACAAGACGGGAGAGTGTGTCCACATACCCTCGTAGACCGAAAGCGGAAGCGTTATGTTAACGCAGTTGATGTAGTCAAACATCTTCGCGATCCAACCAATCCAAGTACCGAACGTACGGCACCTTCGTGTTCAGCACACGTTCAGCATGATGATGTTCCTCGAGATCTTGATCCAGTAGAGGGTCGAGGGAGAGTTCCGTCAGCAGGACGGTGTGGTGATGGTGTTTGATGATGTGATCCGCGCAGGGCTTCGCCTAAGCACCACGACAATATGACCGAGGTGGTAACTATGTTGGGGGTCACTGCACACGGCTGAGGAACAATTTATATGCCTTTGGGGTGCCCCCTGCCCCCGTATATAAAGGAGGAGGGGAGGAGGCGGCCTGCCTAGGGGGCGCACCAAAGGGGGGAGTCCAACTAGGACTCCCAATCCTAGTTGGACTCCCTTTCCTTTTCCGGAGGGGGAAAGAGGGAAGGGAGAGGAGGAGGAGAAGGAAAGGGGGGTGTCGGTGTCAAAAACGGCGGACCTCGGGTAGGGGGTCCCGAACTGTGCGTCTAGGATTGATGGTAACAGGAGACGGGGGACACAATGTTTACCCAGGTTCGGGCCCTCTCCATGGAGGTAATACCCTACTTCCTGCTTGATTGATCTTGATGAATATATAGATTACAAGAGTTGATCTACCATGAGATTGTGATGGCTAAACCCTAGAAGTCTAGCCTGTATGACTATGGTATTGAATCTAGCCCCCTCCGGACTAAGTCCTCTGGTTTATATAGACACCGGGAGGATCTAGGGTTACACAAGGTCGGTTACAAAGAAAGGAATCTACATATTTGTTCGCCAAGCTTGCCTTCCATGCCAAGGAGAGTCACATCCGGACACGGGTGCGGTCTTCGGTCTTCGTATCTTCAAAGCCCATCAGTCCGGCCCATGGCTAACAGGCTGGATGCCCGAGGACCCCTTAGTCTAGGACTCCCTCAGTAGCCCCTGAACCTAGCTTCAATGACGAGGTATCCTGCGCTCTGTCTTCGGCATTGCAAGGCGGGTTCCTCCTTCCGAACCCCAAGGTTTTCTTTGGATGTATTGATCGTGTCCGGAACTGTAACATAAGCTTTATGTATCTCCACAAAGGTCACAATAATTTATTGTTGGGTTTCGTAGTAATTTCAAAAAATTTCCTACGCACACGCAAGATCATGGTGATGCATAGCAACGAGAGGGGGAGTATGATCTACATACCTAGTAGATCGACAACAGAAGCGTTTGGTTGATGTAGTCGTACGTCTTCACGATCCGACCGATCAAGCACCGAAACTACGACACCTCCGAGTTCTAGCACACGTTCAGCTCAATGACGATCCCCGGACTCTGATCCAGCAAAGTGTCAGGGAAGAGTTCCGTCAGCACGACGACGTGGTGACGATCTTGATGCACTACAGCAGCAGAGCTTCGCCTAAACTCCGCTACAGTATTATCGAGGACTATGGTGGCTGGGGCGCCGCACACGGCTAAGGAATAGATCATGTGGATCAACTTGTGTGTTCTAGGGTGCCTCTGCCTCAGTATATAAAGGACTAAAGGGGGGAGGCTGGCCGGCCAAGGAGGGCGCGCCAGGAGAGTCCTACTCCCTCTGGGAGTAGGACCCCCCCCAATCCTAGTTGGAATAGGATTCGCGGAGGGGGGAAAAGAGAGAGAGGAGCCGGCCCCCTCTCCTTGTCCTGTTCGGACCAAGGGAGGGGAGGGGCGCGCAGCCCATGTAGGGCTGCCTCTTCTCTTTTCTACTAAGGCCCATCATGGCCCATTTAGCTCCCGGGGGGGTTCCGGTAACCTCCCGGTACTCCGGTAAAATCCCGATTTCACCCGGAACACTTCCGATATCCAAACATAGGCTTCCAATATATCAATCTTTATGTCTCGACCATTTCGAGACTCCTTGTCATGTCCGTGATCACATCCGGGACTCCGAACAACCTTCGGTACATCAAAATGCATAAACTCATAATATAACTGTCATCGTAACCTTAAGCGTGCGGACCCTATGGGTTCGAGAACAATGTAGACATGACCGAGACATGTCTCCAGTCAATAACCAATAGCGGGACCTGGATGCCCATATTGGCTCCTACATATTCTACGAAGATCTTTATCGGTCAGACCGCATAAAGACATACGTTGTTCCCTTTGTCATCGGTATGTTACTTGCCCGAGATTCGATCGTCGGTATTCCAATACCTAGTTCAATCTCGTTGCCGGCAAGTCTCTTTACTCGTTCTGTAATACATCATCCCGCAACTAACTCATTTAGTTGCAATGCTTGCAAGGCTTAAGTGATGTGCATTACCGAGAAGGCCCAAAGATACCTCTCCGACAATCGGAGTGACAAAACCTAATCTCGAAATACGCCAACCCAACATGTACCTTTGGAGACACCTGTAGTACTCCTTTATAATCACCCAGTTATGTTGTGACATTTGGTAGTACCCAAAGTGTTCCTCCGGTAAACGGGAGTTGCATAATCTCATAGTTATAGGAACATGTATAAGTCATGAAGAAAGCAATAGCAACATACTAAACGATCGGGTGCTAAGCTAATGGAATGGGTCATGTCAATCAGATCATTCTCTGAATGATGTGATCCCGTTAATCAAATAACAACTCATTGTTCATGGTTAGGAAACATAACCATCTTTGATTAACGAGCTAGTCAAGTAGAGGCATACTGGTGACACTTTGTTTGTCTATGTATTCACACATGTATTATGTTTCCGGTTAATACAATTCTAGCATGAATAATAAACATTTATCATGATTATAAGGAAATAAATAATAACTTTATTATTGCCTCTAGGGCATATTTCCTTCAGTCTCCCACTTGCACTAGAGTCAATAATCTAGATTACACAGTAATGATTCTAACACCAATGGAGCCTTGGTGCTGATTATGTTTTGCTCATGGAAGAGGCTTAGTCAACGGTCTGCAATATTCAGATCCGTATGTATCTTGCAAATCTCCATGTCTCCCACCTGGACTAGATCCGGATGGAATTGAAGCGTCTCTTGATGTGCTTGGTTCTCTTGTGAAATCTAGATTCCTTTGCCAAGGTAATTGCACCAGTATTGTCACAAAAGATTTTCATTGGACCCGATGCACTAGGTATTACACCTAGATCGGATATGAACTCCTTCATCCAGACTCCTTCATTTGCTGCTTCCGAAGCATCTATGTACTCCGCTTCACACATGTAGATCCCGCTACAACGCTTTGTTTAGAACTGCACCAACTTACAGCCCCACCGTTTAATGTAAACACGTATCCGGTTTGCGATTTAGAATCGTCCGGATCAGTGTCAAAGCTTGCATCAACGTAACCTTTTACGATGAGCTCTTTGTCACCTCCATATACGAGAAGCATATCCTTAGTCCTTTTCAGGTATTTCAGGATGTTCTTGACCGCTGTCCAGTGATCCACTCCTGGATTACTTTGGTACCTCCCTGCTAGACTTATAGCAAGGCACACATCAGGTCTGGTACACAACATTGCATACATGATAGATCCTATGGCTGATGCATAAGGAACATCTTTCATATTCTCTCTATCTTCTGCAGTGGTCGGGCATTGAGTCTTACTCAACTTCACACATTGTAACACAGGCAAGAACGCTTTCTTTGCTTGATCCATTTTGAACTTCTTCAAAACTTTGTCAAGGTATGTGGTTTGTGAAAGTCCAATTAAGCGTCTTGATCTATCTCTATAGATCTTAATGCCTAATATGTAAGCAGCTTCACCGAGGTCTTTCATTGAAAAACTTTTATTCAAGTATCCTTTTATGCTATCCAGAAATTCTACATCATTTCCAATTAGTAATATGTCATCCACATATAATATCAGAAATGCTACAGAGCTCCCACGCACTTTCTTGTAAATACAGGCTTCTCCAAAAGTCTGTATAAAACCAAATGCTTTGATCACACTATCAAAGCGTTTATTCCAACTCCGAGAGGCTTGCACCAGTCCATAAATGGATCGCTGGAGCTTGCACACTTTGTTAGCTCCCTTTGGATCGACAAAACCTTCTGGTTGCATCATATACAACTCTTCTTCCAGAAATCCATTCAGGAATGCAGTTTTGACATCCATCTGCCAAATTTCATAATCATAAAATGCGGCAATTGCTAACATGATTCGGACAGACTTAAGCATCGCTACGGGTGAGAAGGTCTGATTGTAGTCAATCCCTTGAACTTGCCGAAAACCTTTTGCGACAAGTCGAGCTTTGTAGACAGTAATATTACCGTCAGCGTCAGTCTTCTTCTTGAAGATCCATTTATTCTCAATTGCTTGCTGATCATCGGGCAAGTCAACCAAAGTCCATACTTTGTTCTCATACATGGATCCCATCTCAGATTTCATGGCTTCAAGCCACTTTGCGGAATATGGGCTCACCATTGCTTCTTCATAGTTCGTAGGTTCATCATGATCTAGTAGCATGACTTCTAGAACAGGATTACCGTACCACTCTGGTGTGGATCTTACTCTGGTTGATCTACGAGGTTCAGTAGTATCTTGTTCTGTAGTTTCATGATCATTATCATTAGCTTCCTCACTAATCGGTGTAGGTGTCGCAGAAACAGGTTTCTGTGATGTACTACTTTCCAATAAGGGAGCAGGTACAGTTACCTCGTCAAGTTCTACTTTCCTCCCACTCACTTCTTTCGAAAGAAACTCCTTCTCCAGAAAGTTTCCGAATTTAGCAACAAAAGTCTTGCCTTCGGATCTGTGATAGAAGGTGTATCCAATAGTTTCCTTTGGATATCCTATGAAGACACATTTCTCCGATTTGGGTTCAAGCTTATCAGGTTGAAGCTTTTTCACATAAGCATCGCAGCCCCAAACTTTCAGAAACGACAACTTTGGTTTCTTGCCAAACCACAGTTCATAAGGCGTCATCTTAACAGATTTTGATGGTGCCCTATTTAACGTGAATGCGGCCGTCTCTAGAGCGTATCCCCAAAACGATAGCGGTAAATCAGTAAGAGACATCATAGATCGCACCATATCCAGTAAAGTACGATTACGACGTTCGGACACACCATTACGCTGAGGTGTTCCGGGTGGCGTGAGTTGCAAAACTATTCCACAATTTTTCAAATGTACACCGAACTCGTAACTCAAATATTCTCCTCCACGATCAGATCGTAGAAACTTTATTTTCTTGTTACGATGATTTTCAACTTCACTCTGAAATTCCTTGAACTTTTCAAATGTTTCAGACTTATGTTTCATTAAGTAGATATACCCATATCTACTTAAATCATCTGTGAAGGTGAGAAAATAACGATATCCGCCACGAGCCTCAATATTCATCGGACCACATACATCTGTATGTATGATTTCCAACAAATCTATTGCTCTCTCCATAGTACCAGAGAACGGCGTTTTAGTCATCTTGCCCATGAGGCACGGTTCGCAAGTACCAAGCGATTCATAATCAAGTGGTTCCAAAAGCCCATCAGTATGGAGTTTCTTCATGCGCTTTACACCGATATGACCTAAACGACAGTGCCACAAATAAGTTGCACTATCATTATCAACTCTGCATCTTTTGGCTTCAACATTATGAATATGTGTATCACTACTCTCGAGATTCAATAAGAATAGACCACTCTTCAAGGGTGCATGACCATAAAACATATTACTCATATAAATAGAACAACCATTATTCTCTGATTTAAATGAATAACCGTCTCGCATTAAACAAGATCCAGATATAATGTTCATGCTTAACGCTGGCACCAAATAACAATTATTTAGGTCTAATACTAATCCCGAAGGTAGATGTAGAGGTAGCGTGCCGACTGCGATCACATCGACTTTGGAACCGTTTCCCACGCGCATCGTCACCTCGTCCTTAGCCAATCTTCGCTTAATCCGTAGTTCCTGTTTCGAGTTGCAAATATTAGCAACAGAACCAGTATCAAATACCCAGGCGCTACTGCGAGCATTAGTAAGGTACACATCAATAACATGTATATCACATATACCTTTGTTCACCTTGCCATCCTTCTTATCCGCCAAATACTTGGGGCAGTTCCGCTTCCAGTGACCAGTCTGCTTGCAATAGAAGCACTCAGTTTCAGGCTTAGGTCCAGGTTTGGGTTTCTTCTCTTGAGTAGCAACTTGCTTGCCGTTCTTTTTGAAGTTCCCCTTGTTCTTCCCTTTGCCCTTTTTCTTGAAACTAGTGGTCTTGTTGACCATCAACTCTTGATGCTCCTTCTTGATTTCTACCTCCGCAGCTTTCAGCATCGCGAAGAGCTCGAGAATAGTCTTATTCATCCCTTGCATATTATAGTTCATCACGAAGCTCTTGTAGCTTGGTGGCAGTGATTGGAGAATTCTGTCAATGACGCAATCATCTGGAAGATTAACTCCCAATTGAATCAAGTGATTATTATACCCAGACATTTTGAGTATATGCTCACTAACAGAACTGTTCTCTTCCATCTTGCAGCTATAGAACTTATTGGAGACTTCATATCTCTCAATCCGGGCATTTGCTTGAAATATTAACTTTAACTCCTGGAACATTTCATATGCTATATGATGTTCAAAACGTCGTTGAAGTCCCGATTCTAAGCCATAAAGCATGGCACACTGAACTATCGAGTAGTCATCAGCTTTGCTCTGCCAGACGTTCATAACATCCGGCGTTGCTCCTGCAGCAGGCCTGGCACCTAGCGGTGCTTCCAGGACGTAATTCTTCTGTGCAGCAATGAGGATAATCCTCAAGTTACGGACCCAGTCCGTGTAATTGCTACCATCATCTTTCAACTTTGCTTTCTCAAGGAACCCATTAAAATTCAACGGAACAACAACATGAGCCATCTATCTACAATCAAACATAAACAAGCAAGATACTAATCAGGTACTAAGTTTCATGATAAATTTAAGTTCAGTTAATTTACTTATACAACTCCCACTTAGATAGACATCCCTCTAATCCTCTAAGTGATTACGTGATCCAAATCAACTAAACCATGTCCGATCATCACGTGAGATGGAGTAGTTTCATTGGTGAACATCATTATGTTGATCATATCTACTATATGATTCACGCTCGACCTTTCGGTCTCCGTGTTCCGAGGCCATATCTGTATATGCTTGGCTCGTCAAGTATAACCTGAGTATTCCGCGTGTGCAACTGTTTTGCACTCGTTGTATTTGAACGTAGAACCTAGCACACCCGATCATCACGTGGTGTCTCAGCACGAAGAACTTTCGCAACGGTGCATACTCAGGGAGAACACTTCTTGATAATTTAGTGAGAGATCATCTTATAATGCTACCGTCAATCAAAGCAAGATAAGATGCATAAAAGATAAACATCACATGCAATCAATATAAGTGATATGATATGGCCATCATCATCTTGTGCTTGTGATCTCCATCTCCGAAGCACCGTCGTGATCACCATCGTCACCGGCGTGACACCTTGATCTCCATCGTAGCATCGTTGTCGACTCGCCAAGCTTGTGCTTCTACGACTATCGCTACCGTTTAGTGATAAAGTAAAGCATTACATCGCGATTGCATTGCATACAATAAAGCGACAACCATATGGCTCCTGCCGGTTGCCGATAACTCGGTTACAAAACATGATCATCTCATACAATAAAACTCAGCATCATGTCTTGACCATATCACATCACAACATGCCCTGCAAAAACAAGTTAGACGTCCTCTACTTTGTTGTTGCAAGTTTTACGTGGCTGCTACGGGCTTAAGTAAGAACCAATCTCACCTACGCATCAAAACCACAACGATAGTTTGTCAATTTGACTCCGTTTTAACCTTCGCAAGGACCGGGCGTAGCCAAACTTGGTTCAACTAAAGTTGGAGAAACTGTCACCCACAAGCCACCTCTGTGCAAAGCACGTCGGGAGAACCGGTCTCGCGTAAGCGTACGCGTAATGTCGGTCTAGGCCGCTTCATCCAACAATACCGCCGAACCAAAGTATGACATGCTGGTAGGCAGTATGACTTATATCGCCCACAACTCACTTGTGTTCTACTCGTGCATATAACATCAACATATAAAACCTAGGCTCGGATGCCACTGTTGGGTTTCGTAGTAATTTCAAAAAAATTCCTACGCACACGCAAGATCATGGTGATGCATAGCAACAAGAGGGGGAGTATGATCTACATACCTAGTAGATCGACAACGGAAGCGTTTGGTTGATGTAGTCGTACGTCTTCACGATCCGACCGATCAAGCACCGAAACTACGACACCTCCGAGTTCTAGCACACGTTCAGCTCGATGACGATCCCCGGACTCCGATCCAGCAAAGTGTCGGGGAAGAGTTCCGTCAGCACGACGGCATGGTGACGATCTTGATGCACTACAGCAGCAGGGCTTCGCCTAAACTCCGCTACAGTATTATCGAGGACTATGGTGGCTGGGGTGCCGCACATGGCTAACGAATAGACCACGTGGATCAACTTGTGTGTTCTAGGATGCCTCTGCCTCAGTATATAAAGGACTAAAGGGGGGAGGCTGGCCGGCCAAGGAGGGCACGCCAGGAGAGTCCTACTCCCTCTGGGAGTAGGATTCCCCCCCCCAATCCTAGTTGGAATAGGATTCGCGGAGGGGGGAAAAGAGAGAGAGGGGCCGGCCCCCTCTCCTTGTCCTATTCGGACCAAGGGAGGGGAGGGGCGCGCGGCCCATGTAGGGCTTCCTCTTCTCTTTTCCACTAAGGCCCATCATGGCCCATTTAGCTCCCTGGGGGTTCCGGTAACTTCCCGGTACTCCGGTAAAATCCCGATTTCACCCGGAACACTTCCGATATCCAAACATAGGCTTCCAATATATCAATCTTTATGTCTCGACCATTTCGAGACTCCTCGTCATGTCCGTGATCACATCCGGGACTCCGAACAACCTTCGGTACATCAAAATGCATAAACTCATAATATAACTGTCATCATAACCTTAAGCGTGCGGACCCTACGGGTTCGAGAACAATGTAGACATGACCGAGACATGTCTCCAGTCAATAACCAATAGCGGGACCTGGATGCCCATATTGGCTCCTACATATTCTACGAAGATCTTTATCGGTCAGACCGCATAACAACATACGTTGTTCCCTTTGTCATCGGTATGTTACTTGCCCGAGATTCGATCGTCGGTATTCCAATACCTAGTTCAATCTCGTTGCCGGCAAGTCTCTTTACTCGTTCTGTAATACATCATCCCGCAACTAATTCATTTAGTTGCAATGCTTGCAAGGCTTAAGTGATGTGCATTACCGAGAAGGCCCAGAGATACCTCTCTGACAATCGGAGTGTCAAAACCTAATCTCGAAATACGCCAACCCAACATGTACCTTTGGAGACACCTGTAGTACTCCTTTATAATCACCCAGTTATGTTGTGACGTTTGGTAGTACCCAAAGTGTTCCTCCGGTAAACGGGAGTTGCATAATCTCATAGTTATAGGAACATGTATAAGTCATGAAGAAAGCACTAGCAACATACTAAATGATCGGGTGCTAAGCTAATGGAATGGGTCATGTCAATCAGATCATTCTCTCAATGATGTGATCCCATTAATCAAATAACAACTCATTGTTCATGGTTAGGAAACATAACCATCTTTGATTAACGAGCTAGTCAAGTAGAGGCATACTAGTGACACTTTGTTTGTCTATGTATTCACACATGTATTATGTTTCCGGTTAATACAATTCTAGCATGAATAATAAACATTTATCATGATTATAAGGAAATAAATAATAACTTTATTATTGCCTCTAGGGCATATTTCCTTCATTTATAAGTTCAATCCACCGACAACTGTTCATAGCATGACACCACTTCACCCCCGGGACATTATTTTAAACCCTTTGTTAGCCTGCAGCCCCAGGTTTTGAGGTGCGGCTTTATTGGCACGTCTTATCCTAGCCGAGATCGTGTCCCACTTATTAAGGGATTCTTACCAACACATACGTGGGTAACCCAACCACCTCTAGGGCACGAATCCTAGGAAATAGGCAAGTTTTATGGCCTAGGAGTAGACGTTTAGATACTCGCGGCCTTTATAAAGGTGTACACATCCGTCTCTCTCTCCTCCACGTTTGCTTCTTCCTCAGCCCTTGCTATCTCTAGTTCTAAAACCCAAGTTTCGACCACCACAAGATTTAGTCATGTCCGGATCCAGCCTTCCCGGCCGGTGGGTGGTTTCTTCTGTTACAGAGGAGGATATTACGAAGCTGAGAGCGGCGAGATATCTGACCGCAGAAATTCTCCATCGGCTCCCTGCCGAAGGGCAGGTTATCCCTACCCCCAGATCCGGCGAGAGGGTAGTGTTCATATCCCACTTCCTCCGAGGGCTCATGTTCTACTATGGGCTAGATTTTCACGATCTGGCCCCGAACTCTGTTCTTATTATCTTGGCGTTTATCATCATGTGTGAGGCCTTCCTTCGAATCCCTCCTCACTTCGGCTTGTGGCTCAAGACCTTCAATGTGAAGCCGCAGATGATAGGGGGAAGCAGGCGGAGTGTGGTGGCACCACCGTGAGCAAGCTCAATGGCGCTCTTTGGCTAAAAGGATCCTTCATCGAGTCCTCTGACTTATGGCAACGGGAGTGGTTCTATATCATCAAGCCTCGTGGCTCCAAGTGGGCGGCTGGGCCTGCGTTCCAACCCAGCCCTCCGATTCAGTTCTTGTCAGGGATTAATAAGGGGTTGGACTGGCGAACAGTTGATGAGGTACAGACTCTGTAGAGCCGCATCCGGAGCCTCCTCGAGAGGGATATCGATCTTATCAACGTTATTCAAGTAATGCTGGTTCGTCGAACCTTGCCGTGCCAGAGGCGACCTCTCCGCATGTGGGATTTTAATCCTGAAGGGCTGCGGACACTTCAACATTTCTTCGGCACTACGCACAAAGGGATGTGGAAATTATTTTTCGGGAAACAAAAACAGTGGCCGGATACTACCGAAGACATCGGCCTTGACTGTAACCATATGGATACCACGGTAAGTACCCGTCCGCCGAACACCTCGTAATCAGGTATCCTGTGGTAAGACACCGAGCAAACCACCTCTTTCCAGGGCTGGATAAAGAAAGCAGAACATATCAGGTGTCTGTCCCCCCTTCCCGAAGACTTAGCGGACCCCGTGCTAACAAGGATGGTGGCACCGACACCGTAGCAGGTGCCGGTGGAGGGGGGCAAGGTGAAGAGTGGGAAGACCAGGGGCGGCCTTCGTTCCGGAGGCAATCTAAACACCGTGTCCGGAGAAATCGACGCTTCTTCGCCCGAGGACAAAGGCGAAGGAGAAGCAAGCATCCCTTCTCCATATAGGAAGAAAAGGGCCGCTTTCGAAGGTTGGGAGGAACCGTCCCCCAAGAGAGGCAAGATGCCATCGTCGGGCGGCTCGGGATTGGAAGGCGGTGCCGTAGCACCGCTTCGTCGTGAGGACCAGCCTTCGACCAAATCGGAAGTGAACCCGGGGTGCTTTAATCACATCCCGTTCTTTTCCTGTTACCGAAATTACATGTAACGTTCATGTGTGTCTTTACAGTTCGGCGCAGAGTGTTCCTGAGCGGTCCTCTTCTTCGGGAGATCTTCTCCCAGAAATGATGGAAAGCGAGACTCCTCCCCCGGCCTCCTCACCTAATAAGGCGGACGACTCCGAAGTGTCGTCTCGGAGGGTTTTTTCTTGATCAACAGCGCCGCAAGGGATGAAGGAGGCACTACCCGAAGGTGAACCCCCGATCGTCCGGGATTCGGGGGCCAACAATGAAGGTCCTAGACTATCCGGTTTTCAACCAGCGATGATTCTGGAGACGAGTGAACAAGTTCCTTCAAAGGGTGGTCGTGCTCCTACAGCGGCTTCCAGAGACCCAGCGCCGCTGGATATGCCACGAAAAGCATGTGTCTCGGAGGAACGACGTACCTTGATGGGAATGGTGGTTGAGAGGATTATGTCCGCTAAGAGTGGATTGAATGAAGCCTTCATGAGCCTGCTAAGAGGCTTCGAGGCAATACTTTCAACTATATTTTATTTGCAAAATGCACCTATGTATAGGTAGTAGCCCCTGAGGCTCGGGTTGGCTTCCCATGGGAGGCGATCCGAGGATAGAGAAGAGATGCTTAGGGAATAATCTTGTTAATTGGGACACGGGTTGTTTCTCCCTAGACGACTGCCCGGACTATAGATATTGCCGAGCTGCAGCGGAAGCTTGATGTGGCAGGGGATGATATTGCGTTAATCACTAGGCGTCTTGACGAGTTGCAACGTATGTATTCGGAGTAGTCGCTATACATACGTGTTTGTAATATAAGCTTGATGCTGAATTTTGTATACTGGGATATACATGGCTGCAGATGGTGCCGCCGCCGTTGAGATTCTTCGAGCGGAGCTAGCCCGGGCCAAGGAGTGGGCCCGGTTTAGTGATGCAGCCGCTGAAAAGGCGTCAGCCGACTTGAAGGCCAAACAGGCTGCTCGACGGCAAGACAAGGAGAAAATATCCATGATGGCGCTCAAACTAAAAAGTGCTGCTAGCCGCTGTGAATTCCTTGAGAAGGAGAATAAAGCCAAAACGGCTAATCTTGACAAGGCCTTGCGAGAGGCGAGGGAAGCGCGGCCCGAATCTAGAGCAGTCATACGTTTCCAACGTATCTATAATTTTTTATTGTTCCATGCTATTATATATTCTGTTTTGGATGTTTAATGGGCTTTATTATACACTTTTATATTATTTTTGGGACTAACCTATTCACCCAAGGCCCAGTCCAAATTTTTTTTTTTGCCTATTTCAGTGTTTCACAGAAAAGGAATACCAGACGGAGTCCACATGGAATGAAACCTTCGGGAGCGTAATTTTTGGAACAAATGTGATCCAGAGAACTTGGAGTGGACGTCAAGTAACCAACGAGGAGGCCACAAGGCAGGGGGTGCACCTATCCCCCTGGGCGCGCCCTCCACCCTCGTGGGCCCCTCGTGGCTCCACCGACCTACTTCTTCCTCCTATATATACCTACGTACCATGAAAACATCCAGGAGCACCACGAAAACCTATTTCCACCGCCGCAACCTTCTGTACCCGAGAGATCCCATCTTGGGTCCTGTTCCGGAGCTCCGCCGGAGGGGGCATCGATCAAGGAGGTGTTCTACATCGACACATAGCCTCTCCGATGATGTGTGAGTAGGTTACCACACACCTTCGGGTCCATAGTTATTAGCTAGATGGCTTCTTTTCTCTCTTTGGATCTCAATACAAAGTTCTCCTCGATCTTCTTGGAGATCTATTTGATGTAACTCTTTTTGCGGTGTGTTTGTCGAGATCCAATGAATTGTGGGTTTATGATCAAGATTATCTATGAACAATATTTGAAGCTTCTCCGAATTCTTTTATGTATGATTGGTTATCTTTGCAAGTCTCTTCGAATTATCAGTTTGGTTTGGCCTCCTAGATTGATCTTTCTTGCAATGGGAGAAGTGCTTAGCTTTGGGTTCAATCTTGCGTTGCTCGGTCCCAGTGACAAAAAGGGAAACGACACGTATTGTATTGTTGCCATCGAGGATAACAAGATGGGGTGTATATCATATTGCTTGATTTTATCCCTCTACATCATGTCATCTTACCTAATGCATTACTCTGTTCTTATGAACTTAATACTCTAGATGCATGCTGGATAGCGGCCGATGTCTAGAGTAATAGTAGTAGATGCAGGCAGGATTCAGTCTACTTGTCACGGACGTGATGCCTATATACATGATCATGCCTAGATACTCTCATAATTATGCACTTTTCTATCAATTGGTCGACAGTAATTCGTTCACCCACCGTAATACTTATGCTATCGTGAGATAAGCCACTAGTGAAACCTATGGCCCCCGGGTCTATTCTCCATCATATAAGTTTCCAATCTATTTATTTTGCAATCTTTACTTTCAATCTATATCATACAAATACCAAAAATATTTATCTTATTATTATTATTATTATTATTATTATTATTATTATTATTATTATTATTATTATATCTATTAGATCTCACTCTCGTAAGTGACCATGAAGGGATTGACAACCCCTTTATCGCGTTGGTTGCGAGGTTGTTATTTGTTTGTGTAGGTACGAGGTGACTTGCGTGTATTCTCCTAATGGATTGATACCTTGGTTCTCACGAACTGAGGGAAATACTTACGCTACTTTGCTGCATCACCCTTTCCTCTTCAAGGGAAAACCAACACATGCTCAAGAGGTAGCAAGAAGGATTTCTGGCGCCGTTGCCGGGGAGGCTTACACCAAGTCAAGTCAAGATTTGATCTCTCACCAACGTGCGATTTCTGGCGCCGTTGCCGGGGAGATCTACGCCAAGTCAGGACATACCAAGTACCCATCACAACCCTTATCCCTCGCATTACATTAATTGCCATTTGCATCTCGTTTTCCTCTCCCCCACTTCACCCTTGCCGTTTTATTCGCCCTTCCTCCGTTCAATCTTGTGTTACCATGTGCCTTCTTTTTGCTTGCATCTTCACTTGCTAAGAGTTTATGGATCATCATCCACTTGCTAATCTCTTTATGAGATCCAATTATGACGAACCTATTTCTAGTGAGTTGAGTGCACTAGATTATCTTTATGAGGTTTTGCTTGAAATTCATGAATCTGAAAATTGTGATGAAGTACTTTATGAAGTGATTCATGATAGATCTTTGAATAAAAAGCATGATTGCAATGATGTTATTATAAATTCTATGAATGTTAATTGTGCTAATAATATGCAAAACACTAAGCTTGGGGATGCTAGTTTTTCTATGTCCACTACTTGTTGCAATGATCATGATTGGGGTGATAATTCTTACAATCTTGAAAATTTATTTAAGCCCCATGATGACTATGAGATTGATAATAGTGTTTGCAATATTATTGAAAGTGGGTTTGGAAGAGTGTCAACTTTAGATCCCACATATTTGGAGAATGTTCAATCTTATGAAGTTTTTGATAAAAGTGGGTTTGGAGAGGTCATGACTATAGTTAATGTTAATCCCACTATTTTGGAAGAGTGTCAACTTTGCATGCATGTGGATCATGTTGAAAATATTTTATGTGATAGCTATTTTGTTGAATTTGCTTATGATCCTACATGTAATTACTATGAGATAGGAAAATATGGTTGTAGAAATTTTCATGTTACTAAATTACCTCTCGTTATGTTGAGATTGCTATTGTTTCTTTCCGCTCCCTTGCATATGCTAGTTTTTGCTTGCCTTGATAATTTGTTTGCCTATGAGATACCTATGCATAGGAAGTATGTTAGACTTAGATGTGTTTGTCACGTTTTCTATGATGCTCTCTTTGTGCTTCAATTCTTGTCTTTCATGTGAGCATCATTGAAATCTCAATGCCTAGCTAGGGGCGTTAAACGATAGCGCTTGTTGGGAGGCAACCCAATTTTATTTTTGTTCCTTGCTTTTTGTTCCTGTTTAGTAATAAAATATTTATCTAGCCTCTGTTATGGTTGTGTTTTTTGTGTTTAATTAGTGTTTGTGCCAAGTAGAACCTTTGGGAAGACTTGGGGAAAGTCTTTGCGATCTTGCTATAAAAACAGAAACTTTAGCGCTCACGAGATTAGCTACAACTTTTTACTGAAGAGTTATATTTAGTTGATTATTTTTGAAGATGATTAATAGATAAATTCCTCACGTCCAGCAATTTATTTTAAAAATTTTGGGGTTCCAGAAGTATACGTTTGATACAGATTACTACAGACCGTTCTGTTTTTGGCAGATTCTGTTTTTCGTGTGTTGTTTGCTTATTTTGATGAATCTATGGCTAGTAATAGAGTTTATAAACCATAGATAAGTTGGAATACAGTAGGTTTAACACCAATATAAATAAATAATGAGTTCATTTCAGTACCTTGAAGTGGTGTTTTGTTTTCTTTCGCTAACGGAGCTCACGAGATTTTCTGTTAAGTTTTGTGTTGTGAATTTTTCAAGTTTTGGGTAAAGATTTGATGGATTATGGAACAAGGAGTGGAAAGAGCCTAAGCTTTGGGATTCCCAAGGAACCCCAAGTTACAATCCAAGGACAACTAAAAGCCTAAGCTAGGGGATGCCCCGGAAGGCATCCCCTCTTTTGTCTTCGTTCATCGGTAACTTTACTTGGAGCTATATTTTTATTCACCACATGATATGTGTTTTACTTGGAGCGTCTTGTATGATTTGAGTCTTTGATTTTTAGTTTACCACAATCATCCTTTCTGTACACACCTTTTGAGAGAGACACACATGAATCAGAATTTATTAGAATACTCTATGTGCTTCACTTATATCTTTTGAGTTAGATCATTTTGCTCTAGTGCTTCGCTTATATCTTTTTTAGAGCACGGTGGTGGTTTTATTTTATATAAATAATTGATCTTTCATGCTTCACTTATTTATTTTGAGAGTCCTTTAGAACAGCATGGTAATTTGCTTTTGGGTATAATAAAAACTTTCGTATAAGTGCATTGAATACTATGAGAAGTTTGATACTTGATAATTGTTTTGAGATATGGAGATGGTGATATTAGAGTCATGCTAGTTGAGTAGTTGTGAATTTGAGAAATACTTGTGTTGAAGTTTGTGATTCCCGTAGCATGCACGTATGGTGAACTGTTATGTGATGAAGTCGGAGCATGATTTATTTATTGATTGTCTTCCTTATGAGTGGTGGTCGGGGACGAGCGATGGTCTTTTCCTACCTATCTATCCCCCTAGGAGCATGCATGTAGTACTTTTTTCGATAACTAATAGATTTTTGCAATAAGTATGTGAGTTTTTATGACTAATGTTGAGTCCATGGATTATACGCACTCTCACCCTTCCACCATTGCTAGCCTCTCTATTACCGCACACGTTTCGTCGGTATCATACACCCACCTTATACCTTCCTCAAAACAGCCACCACACCTACCTATTATGGCATTTCCATAGCCATTCCAAGATATATTGCCATGCAACTTTCCACCGTCCGTTTGTTATGACATGCTTCATCATTGTCATATTGCCATGCATGATCATGTAGTTGACATCGTATTTGTGGCAAAGTCACCGTTCATAATTTTTTCATACGTGTCACTCTTGATTCATTGCATATCCCGGTACACCGCCGGAGGCATTTAGATAGAGTCATATTTTGTTCGAAGTATTGAGTTGTAATTCTTGAGTTGTAAGTAAAAAGAAGTGTGATGATCATCATTATTAGAGCATTGTCCGAGTGAGGAAAGGATGATGGAGACTATGATTCCCCCACAAGTCGGGATGAGACTCCGGACGAAAAAAAGAGAAAAAAGAGGCCATAAAAATAGAGAGAAAGGCAAAAAAATAAAAAAAATAAAAAAAATGAGAGAAAAAGAGAGAAGGGGCAATGCTACTATCCTTTTACCACACTTGTGCTTCAAAGTAGCACCATGATCTTCATGATAGAGAGTCTCCTATGTTGTCACTTTCATAAACTAGTGGGAATCTTACATTATAGAACTTGGCTTGTATATTCCAATGATGGGCATCCTCAAATTGCCCTAGGTCTTCGTGAGCAAGCAAGTTGGATGCACACCCACCTACTTTCTTTTGTTGAGCTTTCATACACTTATAGCTCTAGTGCATCCGTTGCATGGCAATCCCTACTCACTCACATTGATATCTATTGTTGGGCATCTCCATAGCCCGCTGATACGCCTAGTTGATATGAGATTATCTTCTCCTTTTTGACTTGTCCACAACCACCATTCTATTCCACCTATAGTGCTATGTCCATGGCTCACGCTCATGTATTGCGTGAAAGTTGAAAAAGTTTGAGAACATCAAAAGTATGAAACAATTGCTTGGCTTGTCATCGGGGTTGTGCAGGATTTAATATTTTGTGTGATGAAGATAGAGCATAGCCAGACTATATGATTTTGTAGGGATAACTTTCTTTGGCCATGTTATCTTGAATCTTTCGAATCTGAACATTCATGCCACAATAAAGAAAATTACATTGAGAAATATGTTAGAAAGCATTCCACATCAAATATTCTGTTTTTATCATTTACCTACTCGAGGACGAGCTGTAATTAAGCTTGGGGATGCTTGATACGTCTCTAACGTATCTATAATTTTTGATTGTTCCATGCTATTATATATTCTGTTTTGGATGTTTAATGGGCTTTATTATACCCTTTTATATTATTTTTGGGACTAACCTATTGACCCAAGGCCCAGTCCAAATTGCTGTTTTTTTGCCTATTTCAGTGTTTCGCAGAAAAGGAATACCAAACGGAGTCCAAACGAAATGAAACCTTCGGGAGCGTAATTTTTGGAACAAACGTGATCCAGTGGACTTGGGGTGGATGTCAAGCAACCAACGAGGAGGCCACGAGGCAGGGGGCGCGCCCTCCAACCTTGTGGGCCCCTCGTGGATCCACCGACCTACTTCTTCCTCCTATATATACCTACGTACCCTGAAAACATCCAGGAGCACCACGAAAACCTATTTCCACAGACGCAACCTTCTGTACCCGAGAGATCCCATCTTGGGTCATGTTCCGGAGCTCCGCCGGAGGGGGCATCGATCACGGAGGGTCTACATCGACACCATAGCCTCTCCGGTGATGGGTGAGTAGTTTACCACAGACCTTCGGGTCCATAGTTATTAGCTAGATGGCTTCTTTTCTCTCTTTGGATCTCAATACAAAGTTCTCCTCGATCTTCTTGGAGATCTATTCGATGTAACTCTTTTTGCGGTGTGTTTGTCGAGATCCGATGAATTGTGGGTTTATGATCAAGATTATATATGGACAATATTTGAATCTTCTCTGAATTCTTTTATGTATGATCGGTTACCTTTACAAGTCTCTTCGAATTATCAGTTTGGTTTGGCCTCCTAGATTGATCTTTCTTGCAATGGGAGAAGTGCTTAGCTTTGGGTTCAATCTTGCGTTGCTCGATCCCAGTGACAGAAAGGGAAACGACACGTATTGTATTGTTGCCATCGAGGATAACAAGATGGGGTTTATATCATATTGCTTGAGTTTATCACTCTACATCAAGATGTGGGTTTATATCTTACCTAATGCATTACTCTGTTCTTATAAACTTAATACTCTAGATGCATG
Source organism: Triticum urartu (assembly GCF_056163025.1). NCBI lineage: Eukaryota > Viridiplantae > Streptophyta > Magnoliopsida > Poales > Poaceae > Triticum > Triticum urartu. The sequence goes on from NC_141877.1 coordinate 452,367,252, forward strand.
CTGGATAGCGGTCGATGTGTGGAGTAATAGTAGTAGATGCAGTCAGGATTCGGTCTACTTGTCATGGACGTGATGCCTATATACATGATCATGCCTAGATACTCTCATAATTATGCACTTCTCTATCAATTAGTCGACAGTAATTCGTTCACCCACCGTAGTACTTATGCTATCTTGAGAGAACCCACTAGTGAAACCTATGGCCCCCGGGTCTATTCTCCATCATATAAGTTTCCAATCTATTTATTTTGCAATCTTTACTTTCAATCTATATCATAAAAATACCAAAAATATTTATCTTATTATTATTATCTCTGTCAGATCTCACTCTCGTAAGTGACCATGAAGGGGTTGACAAGCCCTTTATCGCATTGGTTGCGATGTTCTTATTTGTTTGTGTAGGTACGAGGTGACTTGCGTGTAGTCTCCTACAGGATTGGTACCTCGATGGAGGGATATACAATGGAGAAGCTTTTCTGGTCACAGTTTGGCGCATCAAAGCGCCCACTGCTGCTGAATGAGCAGATGTCCCAATGGGCCGAGCTTCACAGGATATCTGGCGCTGCCATGAAGAACTTCATAATCCGGCTATGGCTGACTGAGCCTATTCTAAGTAGCTACTTCGGCTTGGTACAGTGGCTTGTTGATGCAGCGCCATGTATCGACGCTGTTAAGCGGTCGACGTGCATTGAAGGTGGACGGATGGCCTTTGCCCGCGTCAAGACATACTGGGAAAGATGAAGGCCATCGATGTTGCTGTTGGGGAACGTAGTAATTTCAAAAGAATTCCTACGCACACGCAAGATCATGGTGATGCATAGCAATGAGAGGGGAGAGTGTTGTCCACGTACCCTCGTAGACCGAAAGCGTAAGCGTTAGCACAACGCGATTGATGTAGTCGTACGTCTTCACGGCCCAACCGATCAAGCACCGAAACTACGGCACCTCCGAGTTCTAGCACACGTTCAGCTCGATGACGATCCCATGACTCCGATCCAGCAGAATGTCGGGGAAGAGTTCCGTCAGCATGATGGCGTGGTGACGATCTTGATGTTCTACTGTCGCAGGGCTTCGCCTAAGCACCACTACAATATTATCGAGGACTATGGTGGAGGGGGGCACCGCACACGCCTAAGAGATCAATGATCAACTGTTGTGTCTATGGGGTGCCCCCTGCCCTCGTATATAAAGGAGCAAGGGAGGGAGGCGGCCGGCCTAGGAGGAGGGCGCGCCAAGGGGGGAGTCCTACTCCCACCGGGAGTAGGACTCCTCCTTCCCTTGTTGGAGTAGGAGAGAAGGAAAGAGGGGGAGAGGAATAAGGAAAAGTGGGCTGCACCCCTTGTCCAATTCGGACTAGAGGGGGGGGGGCGCCTCCTTCCTTTTGGCCTCTCTCCTCTATTCCCGTATGGCCCAATAAGACCCATATACTCCCCGGCGAATTCCCGTAACTCTCCGGTACTCCGAAAAATACCCGATTCACTCGGAACCTTTCCGATGTCCGAATAGAGTCGTCCAATATATCGATCTTTACATCTTGACCATTTCGAGACTCCTTGTCATGTCCCCCATCTCATCCGGGACTCTGAACTCCTTCGATACATCAAAACTCATAAACTCATAATATAACTGTCATCGAAACCTTAAGCGTGCGGACCCTACGGGTTCGAGAACAATGTAGACATGACCGAGTCACGTCTCCAGTCAATAACCAATAGCGGAACCTGGATGCTCATATTGGCTCCCACATATTCTACGAAGATCTTTATCGGCCAGACCGCATAACAACATACGTTGCTCCCTTTGTCATCGGTATTTTACTTGCCCGAGATTCGATCGTCGGTATCTCAATACCTAGTTCAATCTCGTTACCGGCAAGTCTCTTTACTTGTTCCGTAATACATCATCCTGCAACTAACTCATTAGCTAGTTGCAATGCTTGCAAGGCTTAAGTGATGTGCATTACCGAGAGGGCCCAGAGATACCTCTCCGACAATCAGAGTGACAAATCCTAATCTCGAAATACGCCAACCCAACAAGTACCTTCGGAGACACCTGTAGAGCACCTTTATAATCACCAAGTTACGTTGTGACGTTTGGTACACTAGTAGAAAATGGAGCTTTAAAACCAGTTCGTAAGGGCCTTTAGTGCCGGTTCCATAACCGGCACTAATTGGTGGGCACTAAAGGCCGGCTAAAGTGCCACCACGTGGCGTGAGCTCGCGCCCTGGTATGGGGGACCTTTAGTACCGGTTGGTGTTAAGGTTTTTTTTTTGAATTTTTTTTTGAAAATTTTGGAAATTATTTTTGATTTTTTTTCGATTTTTAATTTTTCTGAATTATTTGGTGATTTAGTCTCTAATCACCTCTCTTAACTGCTCAAGTGTGGATCACTCATTCCAAATCATCTAACTTCCCGACCGGTCACCCATCCCTCTCACTATTCCAGCCCGAGCACGCTTAACTTTCGGGTTCTATTCTCCTTCGTTTCCAAGTCTGCACTTGTTGTTTTCTTGACAATAGTAAGATGCCAATCCTATTAACCCTCAGGAGTTTAGCTTGAGCATGAAGTCACACATTTCACTATTTGAGTTTGAAACTATTATTCTAAAAAATGGTAATTATTTAGTAACACTAATATTTCTTGAATAAGTTTGACCATAGTTTGACCACAGTTTGACCATAGTTTGACCATAGTTTGACCAGATTTGACCAAAATTCAAAAAATTGAAATAATTATTTAGTAACACTAATATTCTTGAATAATTATGTAGTAACATTAATACTTCTTGAATAAGTAGTTTGACCAGATTTAACAAATTTTTTTAAAAAAAACTTAAATTTGACCATATCTTTTTTTCCTTTTGGAATTTGGGGATTCTAAAATATTGCAAACAGGCCGTAGGCAGTCTCCATCGGATGCGGATTTTCATGCTGAAGTTTTTGATATATTATACGTTTTTTCTGACATCGTATGCAAAAGTTATAGCCGTTTTACATTTTCCATACACTTTTTGCAAAACATGTCCAAATTTAAGTTTTCAAATTTTCCTAACTAGTAGATGTAGTAATATAACTACCTCTCGAAGGATTTTATTTTTTGAAGTTTTTATCATTTTCTTTTGATTTTTTCAGAACTGAAATGGCGACACACGGGGGGGGGGGGGGTAGAGTTTGAAAATTACACTATAGTGCCGGTTTGTATCACAAACCGGTACTATAGGCCAGACCCCTTTAGTACAGGTTCGTGGCACAAACCGGTACTAAAGGTTAGCCCTTTAGTACCGGTTTGTGACACGAACCGGTACTAAAGGTTAGCCCTTTACTACCGGTTTGTGACACGAACCGGTACTAAAGGTGATCGTGGGGCCCCGGCCTGACGCCAGCCTGCCATCACCCCTTTAGTACCAGTTCGTGGCACGAACCGGTACTAAAGGTTCAACACGAACCGGCATTAATGCATAGCCGTTCGAACCGGCAGTAATGGTACCATTAGTGCCGGCTCAAATTCAAACCGGCACTAATGTGCTTCACGTTTGACCCTTTTTCTACTAGTGGTAGCACAGAAAGTGTTCCTCCGGTAAACGGGAGTTGCATAATCTCATAGTCATAGGAACATGTATAAGTCATGAAGAAAGCAATAGCAACAAACTAAATGATCAAGTGCTATGCTAACGGAATGGGTCAAGTCAATCACATCACTCTCCTAATGATGTGATCCCGTTAATCAAATCACAACTCATGTCTATGGTTAGGAAACATAACCATCTTTGATCAACGAGCTAGTCAAGTAGAGGCATACTAGTGACACTCTGTTTGTCTATGTATTCACACATGTATTATGTTTCCGGTTAATACAATTCTAGCATGAATAATAAACATTTATCATGATATAAGGAAATAAATAATAACTTTATTATTGCCTCTAGGGCATATTTCCTTCAGTCTCCCACTTGCACTAGAGTCAATAATCTAGTTCACATCGCCATGTGATTAACATCAATAGTTCACATCACCATGTGATTAACACCCATAGTTCACATCGACATGTGACCAACACACAAAGGGTTTACTAGAGTCAATAATCTAGTTCACATTGCTATGTGATTAACACCTAAAGAGTACTGAGGTGTGATCATGTTTTGCTTGTGAGAGAAGTTTAGTCAACGGGTCTGCCACATTCAGATCCGTAAGTATTTTGCAAATTTCTATGTCAACAATGCTTTGCATGGAGTTACTCTAGCTAATTGCTCCCACTTTCAATATGTATCCAGATTGAGACTTGGAGTCATCTGGATCAGTGTGAAAACTTGCATCGATGTAACCCTTTACGACGAACCTTTTTTCACCTCCATAATCGAGAAACATATCATTATTCCACTAAGGATAATTTTGACCAATGTCCGGTGATCTACTCCTAGATCACTATTGTACTCCCTTGCCAAACTCAGGGCAGGGTATACAATAGTTCTGGTACACAGCATGGCATACTTTATAGAACCTATGGCTGAGGCATAGGGAATGGCTTCATTCTCTCTCTATCTTCTGCCGTGGTCGGGTTTTGAGTCTTACTTAACTTCACACCTTTGTAACACAAGCAAGAACTCCTTCTTTGACTGCTCCATTTTGAACTACTTCAAAATCTTGTCAAGGTATGTACTCATTGAAAAACTTATCAAGCGTCTTGATCTATCTCTATAGATCTTGATGCTCAATATGTAAGAAGCTTCACCGAGGTCTTTCCTTGAAAAACTCCTTTCAAACATTCCTTTATGCTTTGCAGAATAATTCTACATTATCTTCGATCAACAATATGTCTTTCACATATACTTATCAGAAATGTTGTAGTGTTCCCACTCACTTTCTTGTAAATACAGGCTTCACCGCAAGTCTGTATAAAACTATATGCTTTGATCAACTTATCAAAGCGTATATTCCAACTCCGAGATGCTTGCACCAGTCCATAGATGGATCGCTGGAGCTTACATATTTTGTTAGTTCCTTTAGGATTGACAAAACCTTCTGGTTGCATCATATACAACTCTTCTTTAATAAATCCATTAAGGAATGCAGTTTTGTTTATCCATTTGCCAGATTTCATAAAATGCGGCAATTGCTAACATGATTCGGACAGACTTAAGCATAGATACGAGTGAGAAACTCTCATCGTAGTCAACACCTTGGACTTGTCGAAAACCTTTTGCGACAATTCTAGCTTTGTAGATAGTAACACTACTATCAGCGTCCGTCTTCCTCTTGAAGATCCATTTAATCTCAATGACTCGCCGATCATTGGGCAAGTCAATCAAAGTCCATACTTTGTTCTCATACATGGATCTCAGCTCAGATTTCGTGGCCTCAAACCATTTCATGGAATCTGGGCTCATCATCGCTTCCTCATTGTTCGCAAGTTCCTCAAGGTCTAGTAACATGACTTCCAAAACAGGATTACCGTACCACTCTGGTGCAGATCTCACTCTGGTTTACCTACGAGGTTCAGTAGTAACTTGATCTGAAGTTACATGATCATCATCATTTGCTTCCTCACTAATTGGTGTAGTAGTCATAGAAACAGATTTCTGTGATGAACTACTTTCCAATAAGGGAGCAGGTACAGTTACCTCATCAAGTTCTACTTTCCTCCCACTCACTTCTTTCGAGAGAAACTCCTTCTCTAGAAAGGATCCACTCTCAGCAACGAATATCTTGCCTTCGGATCTGTGACAGAAGGTGTACCCAACATTTTCTTTTGGGTATCCTATGAAGACGCACTTCTCCGATTTGGGTTTGAGCTTATCAGGTTGAATTTTTTTCACATAAGCATTGCAACCTCAAATTTTAAGAAACGACGGCTTAGGTTTCTTGCCAAACCATAGTTCATACGGTGTCGTCTCAATGGATTTAGATGGTGCCCTATTTAACGTGAATGCATCTGTCTCTAATGCATAACCCCAAAACGATAGTGGTAGATCGGTAAGAGACATCATAGATCGCACCATATCTAATAAAGTACGGTTATGACGTTCGGACACACCATTATGCCGTGGTGTTCTAGGTGGCGTGAGTAGTGAAAGTATTTCACATTGTTTTTAACTGAAGGCCAAACTCGTAACTCAAATATTTTACTTCTGCGATCATATCGTAGAAACTTTCATTTTTTGTTACGATGAGTCTCCACTTCACTCTGAAATTCTTTGAACTTTTCAAATGTTTCAGACTTGTGTTTCATCAAGTAGATATACTCATATCTGCTCAAATCATCTGTGAAGATCAGAAAATAATGATACCTGCCACGAGCCTCAATATTCATCGGACCACATACATCTGTATGTATGATTTCCAACAAATCTGTTGCTCGCTCCATTGTTCTGGGGAACGGAGTCTTAGTCATCTTGCCCATGAGGCATGGTTCGCAAGCATCAACTGATTCATAATCAAGTGATTCCAAAAGCCCATCAACATGGATTTTCTTCATGTGCTTTACACCAATATGACCTAAACGGCAGTGCCACAAATAAATTGCACCATCATTATTAACTTTGCATCTTTTGGTTTCAATATTATGAATATGTGTATCACTACGATCGAGATCGAGTGAACCATTTTCATTGGGTGTGTAACCATATATGTAAACAGAACAACAATTTATTCTCTTACTTAAATGAATAACCGTATTGCAATAAACATGATCAAATCATATTCATGCTCAACGCGAACACCAAATAACACTTATTTAGGTTCAACACTAATCCCGAAAGTATAGGGAGTGTGGGATGATGATCATATCAATCTTGGAACCACTTCCAACACACATCGTCACTTCACCCTTAACTAGTCTCTGTTCATTCTGCAACTCCCGTTTCGAGTTACTACTCTTAGCAACTGAACTAGTATCAAATACTGAGGGGTTGCTATAAACACTAGTAAAGTACACATCAATAACATGTATATCAAATATACCTATGTTCACTTTGCCATCCTTCTTATCCGCCAATTACTTGGGGTAGTTCCGCTTCCAGTGACCAATCCCTTTGCAGTAGAAGCACTCAGTTTCAGGCTTAGGTCCAGACTTGGGTTTTTCACTTGAGCAGCAACTTGCTTGCCGTTCTTCTTGAAGTTCCCCTTTCTGCCCTTTGTCCCTTTACTTGAAACTAGTGGTTTTGTTTACCATCAACACTTGATGCTTTTCTTGATTTCTACCTTCGTCGATTTCACCATCACGAAGAGCTTGGGAATCATTTCTGTTATCCCTTGCATATTATAGTTCATCACGAAGTTCTACTAACTTAGTGATGGCGACTAGAGAATTCTGTCAATCACTATTTTATCTGGAAGATTAACTCCCACTTGATTCAAGCGATTGTAGTACCCAGACAATCTGAGCACATGCTCACTACTTGAGCTATTCTCCTCCCTCTTTTAGCTATAGAACTTGTTGGAGACTTCATATCTCTCAACTCGGGTATTTGCTTGAAATATTAACTTCAACTCCTGGAACATCTCATATGGTCCATGACATTCAAAACGTCTTTGAAGTCCCGATTCTAAGCCGTTAAGCATGGTGCACTAAACTATCAAGTAGTCATCATATTGAGCTAGCCAAACGTTCATAATGTCTGCATCCACTCCTGCAATAGGTCTGTCACCTAGCGGTGCATCAAAGACATAATTCTTCTGTGCAGCAATGAGGATAATCCTTAGATCACAGATCCAATCCACATCATTGCTACTAACATTTTTCAACATAATTTTTCTCTAGGAACACAATAAACTGGGAGCAACATCGCGAGCTATTGATCTACAACATAGATATGCTAATACTACCAGGACTAAGTTCATGATAAATTAAAGTTCAATTAATCATATTACTTAAGAACTCCCACTTAGACAGACATCCCTCTAATCTTCTAAGTGATCACGTGATCCATATCAACTAAACCATAACCGATCATCACGTGAAATGGAGTAGTTTTCAATGGTGAACATCATTATGTTGATCATATCTACTATATGATTCACGCTCGACCTTTCGGTCTCCAGTGTTCCGAGGCCATATCTGCATATGCTAGGCTCATCAAGTTTAACCCGAGTATTTCTGTGTGTGCAAAACTGGCTTGCACCCATTGTAGATGGACGTAGAGCTTATCACACCCGATCATCACGTGATGTCAGGGCACGACGAACTTTGGCAACGATGCATACTCAGGGAGAACACTTTTATCTTGAAATTTAGTGAGAGATCATCTTATAATGCTACCGTCATAACTAAGCAAAGTAAGATGTATAAAAGATAAACATCACATGCAATCAAAATATGTGACATGATATGGCCATGATCATCTTGTGCCTTTGATCTCCATCTCCAAAGCATCATCATGATTTCCATCGTCACTGGCATGACACCATGATCTCCATCATCTTGATCTATATCAATGTGTCGTCACATGGTCGTCTCACCAACTATTGCTCTTGCAACTATTTCTATCGCATAGCGATAAAGTAAAGCAATTATTTGGCTCTTGCATCTTATGCAATAAAGAGACAACCATAAGGCTTCTTCCAGTTGCCGATAACTTCAACAAAACATGATCATCTTATACAATAACTTATATCTCATCATGTCTTGACCATATCACATCACAACATGCCCTGCAAAAACAAGTTATACGTCGTCTACTTTGTTGTTGCAAGTTTTTACGTGGCTGCTACGGGCTGAGCAAGAACCGTTCTTACCTACGCATTAAAACCACAATGATAGTTTGTCAAGTTAGTGTTGTTTTAACCTTCTCAAGGACCGGGCGTAGCCACACTCGGTTCAACTAAAGTTGGAGAAACTGACACCCGCCAACCACCTATGTGCAAAGCACGTCGTTAGAACCAGTCTCGCGTAAGCGTACGCGTAATGTCGATCCGGGCCGCTTCATCCAACAATACCACCGAAGCAAAGTATGACATGCTGGTAAGCAGTATGACTTATATCGCCCATAACTCACTTGTGTTCTACTCGTGCATAACATCAACGCATAAAACCTAGGCTGTGATACCACTGTTGGCGAACGTAGTAATTTAAAAAATTTCCCACGACACGCAAGATCATGGTGATGCATAGCAATGAGAGGGGAGAGTGTTGTCCACGTACACTCGTAGATCGAAAGCGGAAGCGTTAGCACAACGCGATTGATGTAGCCAAACGTCTTCACGGCCCGACCGATCAAGCACCGAAACTACGGCACCTCCGAGTTCTAGCACACGTTCAGCTCGATGACGATCCCCGGACTCCGATCCAGCAGAATGTCGGGGAAGAGTTCCTTCAGCACGACGGCGTGGTGACGATCTTGATGTTCTACTGTCGCAGGGCTTCGCCTAAGCAGCACTACAATATTATCGAGGACTATGGTGGAGGGGGGCACCGCACACGGCTAAGAGATTAATGATCAACTGTTGTGTCTATGGGGTGCCCCCTACCCCCGTATATAAAGGAGCAAGGGAGGGAGGCGGCCGGCCTAGGAGGAGGGCGCGCCAAGGGGGGAGTCCTACTCCCACCGAGAGTAGGACTCCTCCTTCCCTTGTTGGAGTAGGAGAGAAGGAAAGAGGGGGAGAGGAACAAGGAAAAGTGGATTGCACCCCTTGTCCAATTCGGACCAGAGGGGGGCGCGCGCCTCCTTCCTTTTGGCCTCTCTCCTCTATTCCCGTATGGCCCAATAAGGCCCATATACTCCCCGGCGAATTCCCGTAACTCTCCGGTACTCCGAAAAATACCCGAATCACTCGGAACCTTTCCGATGTCCGAATATAGTCGTCCAATATATCGATCTTTACGTCTCGACCATTTTGAGACTCCTCGTCATGTCCCTGATCTCATCCGGGACTCCGAACTCCTTTGGTACATCAAAACTCATAAACTCATAATATAACTGTCATCGAAACCTTAAGCGTGCGGACCCTACGGATTCGAGAACAATGTAGACATGACCGAGACACGTCTCCGGTCAATAACCAATAGAGGAACCTGGATGCTCATATTGGCTCCCACATATTCTACGAAGATCTTTATTGGTCATACCGCATAACAACATACGTTGTTCCCTTTGTCATCGGTATGTTACTTGCCCGAGATTCGATCGTCGGTATCTCAATACCTAGTTCAATCTCGTTACCGGCAAGTCTCTTTACTCGTTCCGTAATACATCATCCTGCAACTAACTCATTAGTTGCAATGCTTGCAAGGCTTAAGTGATGTGCATTACCGAGAGGGCCCAGAGATACCTCTCCGACAATCGGAGTGACAAATCCTAATCTCGAAATACGCCAACCCAAGAAGTACCTTCGGAGACACCTGTAGAGCACCTTTATATTCACCTAGTTACGTTGTGACGTTTGGTAGCACACAAAGTGTTCCTCCGGTAAACGGGAGTTGCATAATCTCATAGTCATAGGAACATGTATAAGTCATGAAGAAAGCAATAGCAACAAACTAAACGATCAAGTGCTATGCTAACAGAATGGGTCAAGTCAATCACATCATTATCCTAATGATGTGATCCCGTTAATCAAATGACAACTCATGTCTATGGTTATGAAACATAACCATCTTTGATCAACGAGCTAGTCAAGTAGAGGCATACTAGTGACACTCTGTTTGTCTATGTATTCACACATGCATTATGTTTCTGGTTAATACAATTCTAGCATGAATAATAATCATTTATCATGATATAAGGAAATAAATAATAACTTTATTATTGCCTCTAGGGCATATTTCCTTCAGTTGCGGTGAAGAGTCCGCCCCAGGGCAAGGACCGTCACGCACCAGATCATTATTTTGAAGACGTCTTAGAGGCTGCCCGCTTGATAGAGGGTCAATGTTCGAAAGCCATAATATTCGAGTGAAGTGTATGCTAATTGTAAAAGATTGTTTTTATAATCAGACTATGTTTTAGTTTTGCCTAAAGGCTTCTGTTCCTCCTGTGCGGCCGTTTGTATATGATCTGAAAGTTTTCCAGTCGTCGGATTCAGCCCCCTCGTAGGAAATACGGGGGTGTTCGGCAAGGCATATGATTACTCTTGACCAAACGTCTTGGTCCGTGAAGGAGGTGTCAGTGCGGCGAACCAGGACACCGGACTATAGGACGTTAACACTTTCACTTAGCCATAGGAGTTTTACGGTGGGTCTACGATATAGCCCCTGGTATGTACACGGATTACTCTAATACGATGTGTTTACATATTTGACCGGAAAGAGGTCCTTCGTGTGACACAGAGGGAATCGCGAAAGATTCCAATAAGTCATCGAGTGGTTGACCGGCTCTCGCCGCATCATGACAGTTAGTTTTCGGCTTTCTCTACCGAGGTGCTTAACCAGGTTAACCGGAAGCACAATCACAGTAGTTCTCTCTTTACTACCCTAGCCGATAGAACGGAACATAAGGTAGCAAGCACAGGAGCCGGGCAACCCAACTTTTGACCCAAGACATGATTCGGAGCTAATGCATATAAAGCCAAAACTCGCGATGCCTAAGTACGCTATAGAGCTGTTCGGACTTTGTCGATAACTCATTTGTTCCCATACCGAGCCCCTGGCAAGTTATGCCGAGGTGTAAGTTTAAACTAACCGTAAGGGCAAAACTCGGTTTTGTAGAAAAGAGCAGATTATGTTTGCTGGGATCTGAGTGATGTGCCAATTGTTTGTATAGATAATAATGCCGCACCCTGGCTATTTTACATGCCAAGTGTCAAAGGGTGAGGATAAAGGCACCTTACAGGCTCGAAATACTGAGTGCGGTCTAACTTTGGACCTCCTGTCGCACGTCTGCGTCGCCTGTCCTCGGTTAGGATATTCCTTGCTGGGAATGACTTTTGGATGAGTGTATGAACCCGAACTCCGGTAGGGTCCGCGGGTGACCTGCCTTTGATCCCTCTGTAGAGAAGATATTAAAAAATAAGATGGTTAGAAGAATGAGGAAGTATGTGGGAGTACTTGTAGGGCCATCCTTATTTTGCTTCCGCCGATGCCCCGGGTATTTTAAGTGCATACTTATGTATGCGTGGTACCGACTTCTGAGGCATATAAGGCGAGTGGCGGAAGCCGAATTGCTAGCCCAGTATGGGCATCGACTGGTCATGTTGAACAGAGATCGGCGTCGTAATGGCCTATGAGGTATGCGGTGAGGTGAAGCCGCTTTGTAGTTCAACCGAGGTATCCGTAGTATGATCTCCTGTACGGGGGGAGTTTTCCGTGCATTTACCTCTAGGGGTGTAAGTGACATACATCTTGTTTACTGATTTTACTTCGGGAGGAAACTGTTTTTGTCCCCCGGTGTTCGGTTGGTGAGTCTCTTCGCCATCGCTTTCGCCGGGTGGCATCTTCCCCTTGTGTTCGACATTTAACTTGCCAGCCTGTTTGAAAACCCAACAACTTCTGTTGGTGTGATTAGCTGGTTTATTGGGGTGGCCATGAATCTAGCAGGGTTTATCCAATATCTTGTCTAGATTGGATGGTTCATCCCTATTTGCTGTGAATGGCTTTTTTCGTTGGCCGGGTCTGGGGCTGCTGAATCCAGCGTTGACCACTGTATCGTGTGTTCCCGCGTTGCTATTGCGGTGCTTGCTTTTATTGCGTCGTGGCTTGCCATTGTCGTCCCGGACTTCGGAAGTGCCCGGGTCACTGGCGCTATTGCTTCTACGAGCGAGCCAGCTGTCTTCTCCCGCGCAAAAGAGGGTCATCAGAGTCGTAAGGTCTGGCATTGATTTTGGTTTTTCCTCACTGAGGTGGCGGGCAAGCCACTCATCCCGGACGCTGTGCTTGAAGGCCGTTAGGGCTTCTGCGTCCGGGCAGTCTACAATTTGGTTCTTTTTAAGTAATAACCTAGACCAGAGCTTCCTGGCAGACTCCCCGGGCTGCCGGACAATGTGACTTAAATCATCAGCATCCGGTGGCCGGATGTATGTACCTTAGAAGTTGCCGCAGAAGGCGTCTTCCAGATCTTCCCAGCTGCCAATCGAGTTTTCAGGCAAGCTGTTTATCCAGTGCCGAGCTGGTCCTTTGAGTTTTAACGGGAGGTATTTGATGGCGTGAAGATCGTCTCCGCGAGCCATATGGATGTGGAGAAGGAAATCTTCGATCCACATTGTGGGGTCTGTTGTTCCATCGTATGATTCGATGTTTATGGGTTTAAATCCTTCTGGGAATTCATGATCCATTACTTCGCCAGTGAAGCAAAGGGGGTGTGTGGCACCTCTATATCGGGTCACAATGCGACGTGTCTCTGTTGGGGTTCGTTTGTGATTTTTGGCCCAGGCGTGACTAAGTACGGCACGTCCGGATAGATAGTCATCGTCTCGTGTTGAGGTGTGTCCTCGCAATCTATAGATCGATCTGGTATGATCTGCCTTATTGTGCCGGTCCTGCCGAAGGCCGTGTTTATAATCCCGAGCTGTTTTATATATGTTTTCATGCTCCAATGGTATAGCCTGCTGTTCGGCTTGAATTTCTGCTTCCTCCCAACCACGTGGTGGTCTGTTAGCCATATTGCGCGAGGGAGGAACGAACTTCGATGTATCCTCATCAAATTGAGGTAGCACTTTGTGCTTCGGGTAACTCTTGGCTGGGCGCTTGAGGCTGTATTCTTCAGTTGCTAGGACATCAGTCCATCTGTTGTTGAGCAAATCTTGGTCAGCTTGAAGCTGCTGTCGTTTCTTTTCCAGGCTTCTTGCTGTGACTATGACCCGACGCTTGAAGCGCTCCTGCTCGGAAGGTTCCTCTGGAACGACGAATTCGTCATCGCCGAGGCTTGCCTCATCTTCGGAGAGCGGGAGATAATTGTCATCTTCCGAGTTGTCGTGTGTGGCCTGTTCATCAGGGCTAACTTGCCCGTTTCCTGGTTCCTCCTATTCGGAAGTTGCCTCAACAGGGTCTTCATCGTTTTCGGCATCTTCCAGAGTATTATTTCCTCCGATTCCAGCATTGCTGTCTTTTGAACGACATGACTTAGAGCGGCGCCGAGGGTACCGGCATTTGTGCTCTATCTCAGGAGTTTTATTCTCCACTGGATCTTCTTTGTCATCGTCGTTTGTTTCTTTAGGTGTATCCACCATGCACACGTTGTGCGAAGAAGTGGTCGTCCATCATCCAGTAAATGGCAGGTTTTGGCCCTGCTCCACGTCGGCATCGTCATCCATACCATCGATGTCTTCGAAGCTCTAATCAAGAACGTCGGTTAAATCCTCGAACGTAGCTATGAAGTGGGTGGCGGGTGAAATTCTCCATCGTCAGCCCCTAGTTCGGACCAGACATAGTTCGGCTGTGAATCCCCCGCCAAGGACAGGTTCTTTAATGAGTTTAGCGCATCTTCCAAGGGCGAGTGCTAGAAGATGTCGGCGGCGCTGAATTCGAAGATCAATAGGCGATCAGGTTCGGCGTCCGCAGACTCACGTGGTACGAAACTTATAGCCAAAGACGAGTCCGGACTTCCAGTGACATAGATATCGTGTGAGGTTAAGTCTACATGAGGCTCCAGCGCCGGGGAATCTGCGACCTCCATGGTGGGGCTGAGCCTCCCGTCCTTGGATGGCGCAGAGTGCTCCAGATCTAAGGCCAGAGCAGTTACAGGAGCTATCTCCTGGATGCGGTCTGTTGACAGATTTAGGTCATGCTCATCGAGGTGACCAGGAGCGGTCGCCGCAGTCTCGAATGCGGCGAAAATCAAATCTGCACGGATGTTCGCGACATAGTTCAAGCTCCCAAATCTGACCTGATGTCCAGGGGAGTAGCTATCGATCTGCTCGACATGGCCAAACGAGTTGGCCCGCAGTGCAAAGCCGTCGAACACGAAGATCTGTCCGGGGAGGGAAGTTTCTCCTTGGACGGCGTCATTATTGATGATTGAAGGGGCCATCACAAACCTTTTGGGGACGACCAAGTGGAACTCTCAATTAAAGCACCAATGTCGGTGTCAAAACCGGCGGATCTTGGGTAGGGGGTCCCGAATTGTGCATCTAGGATCGATGGTAACAGGAGACGGGGGACACAATGTTTACCCAGGTTCGGGCCCTCTCTATGGAGGTAATACCCTACTTCCTGCTTGATTGATCTTGATGAATATAGAGATTACAAGAGTTGATCTACCACGAGATTGTGATGGCTAAACCCTAGAAGCCTAGCCTGTATGACTATGGTATTGAATCTAGCACCCTCCGGACTAAGTCCTCCGGTTTAAATAGACACTGGGAGGATCTAGGGTTACACAAGGTCGGTTACAGAGAAATGAATCTACATATTTGCTCGCCAAGCTTGCCTTCCATGCCAAGGAGAGTCCCATCCGGACACGGGTGCGGTCTTCGGTCTTCGTATCTTCACAGCCCATCAGTCCGGCCCATGGCTAACCGAGGACCCCTTAGTACAGGACTCCCTCAGCAGGGGAGGGGGGGGGCTCCCTAGTCCAATTCAGACTCCCTATAGGGAGGGGGCGCGACTACCCCTTGTGGGCTGCCTCCCCTCTCCCCTATGGCCCATGTAGGCCCAATATTCCCCTGGGGGGGTACTAGTAACCCCTCGGTACTGCGGAAAAATACCCGAATCACTCGGAACCATTCCAATGTTCGAATGCAACCTTCCAATATATGAATCTTTACCTCTCGACCATTTCGAGACTCCTCGTCATGTCCGTGATCTCATCTGGGACCCCGAACAAACTTAGTTCATCAAAAACACATAACTCATAATACAAATCATCATCGATCGTTAAGCGTTGATAACCCACAAGTATAGGGGATCACAACAATTTTGGAGGGTAGAGTATTCAACCCAAAGTTATAAATTCGACACAAGGGGAGCCAAAGAATATTTGAAGGTATTAGCAACTGAGTTGTCAATTCAACCACACCTGGAGACTAATTATCTGCAGCAAAGTGATCAGTAGCACAATAGTTTGATAGTTTTGATAGTAGTGATAGCAACAACGGTAATAGTAACAGTGCCAGGAGTAATTTTGTAGCAAGTGTAACAGTGATGATAGCAATAGTAACGCAGCAAGATCAATAAGGATAAATTCGTAGGTATTGGATCGGTGACTTATTGGATGATATTCAACATGTGACAGTTATAACCTAGGGCGATACGACACTAGCTCCTGTTCATCGATATAATGTTGGCATGTATTCCGTAAATAGTCATACGTGCTTTATTAAAAGAACTTGCATGACATCTTTTGTCCTACCCTCCTGTGGCATCGGGGTGCATATTGGAAACTAAGGGATATTAAGGCCTCCTTTTAATAGAGAACCGGAACAAAGCATTAACACATAGTGAATACATGAACTCCTCAAACTACGGTCATCACCGGGAGTGGGCCCGGTTGTTTTCACTCCGGGGTTGCCGGATCATAACCGTAGTAGGTGACTATAACTTGCAAGATCGGATCTAAAACATGGATATAATGATGAATTCATAAATGGTTCAGATCTGAAATCATGGCACCCGACCCCAAAGTGACAAGCATTAAGCATGACAAAGTCGTAGCAACATCAATCTAGGAACATAGTGGATACTAGGGATCAAGCCCTAACAAAACTAACTCGATTACATGATGAATCTCATCCAACTCCTCACCGACCAGCGAGCCTATGAAGGAATTACTCACTCCCAGTAGGGAGCATCATGGAATTGGCGATGGAGATAGGTTGGTGATGACGAAGATCGAAGATCCCTCTCTCTGGAGCCCCAAACGGACTCCAGATCTGCCCTCCCGAGGAAGAACATAGCTTGGCGGCGGCTCCGTCTCGTGGATCATGATAATTATTTTTTCCTGTTTTTTTTCTGGAAATATGTGAATTTATAGTATCTGGGGTCGTCAGTGGGGCCACCAGGTGGGGATAACCCACCTGGGCGCGCCAGGAGAGGGGGGCGCCCCCTGGTGGGTTGTGCCCACCCAGGGGCCCCTCTCCGGTGGGTCTTGGCTCCATAAATTCTCTTTCATTCCATTAAAATTCCTCAAAAAGTTTCGTTCCATTCCGAGAACTTTTATTTTTGCACAAAAACAACACCATGGTAGTTCTGCTGAAAACATCGTCAGTCTGGGGTTAGTTTCATTAAAATCTTGCCAATTGGAGTCCAAAACAAGAGGAAAAGCGTGAGAAAAAGTAGATACGTTGGAGACGTATCAAATCCCCCATGCTTAAACCTTTGCTTGTCCTCAAGCAATTCAGTTGATAAACTGAAAGTGAGAAAGAAAAACTTTTACAAACTCTTTTGCTCTTGTTTTCATAAATAAGCTTAAACAACACCCAGGTTTTCAGCCAGCAATATAACTAACCATGTCGACAATAACTCTTAAAGATTATAATGATTCATATCAATAACATAATCAGCTAGCGAACAATAATAAGATATCTCAAACAACAACATGTTGTCAAAACAACCATGATATAATATGACAATAATGGTATCTCGCTAGCCCTTTCTGAGACCGCATACTACTACAGGATGCTGCTAACGCGACACTACGATTAGATACCCTTTGATGAAACTGTGTGCGATGCATTAATCACAAACGAGGATGTAAAAAACCATGAAAAAGGTGCAAAATGTTTGCGATGGAGGATGCATCAAACACGGTTCAGATTCTAGTTGCGTGTGCGATGCAGGGCACACGGTTAACCCGTTCGAACTGTTTGCGATGAGGCAGACCAATAGAAACGGGCAACCATATCAATGTGTGTGCGATATATGACATACAGTTTGCTCCGATGAACCATTTTCTATTAGGGAGTGGAACATAAACGGTGAGCCAGATCAAGGTGTGTGTGATATAGGGCATATGGTTCACTCGGAGGAACTGTTTTCGATTAGCGAACGCAACAGAAATGGTTCAACTTAACAAGATGTGTGTGATACGTGGCAAACAACTGACTCGAATGAACTGTTTGCGATGAGAATTTACAACACAGACAGTTAATACAGTTAGTTCGCGTGCGATTATGTGTGTACAAAAAACTTTGAAAAATGCAAACTAGTTTCTTGCGGTGGCTAGGAGTATCGCACACGATGCGTCTGCGAGTACTCGTGTGCGATGATTAGTAAGTTGCACATGCATTTCCTTATGTTAACACTTGTGTGATAAATAACACGTGGCAACTACGTGGTCAAGCTTCTGCCATCAATAAATTTTGTCCTTGTTTCTCGTCACATTGCTGATTACAACGCAATAAGTAATTGCAAATCTGTTCACACCCATCAAACTAATATGTGTTCGCACTTAGCACCGGGCTATAGAAACTACCCACTCAAAAATTACTTCATAGTTCCTCTCCTCGTCACCCACAAAATTGGTTTTTTCTATCAAGTCGTTCCACCATGACTGGTAGGAGGAGTTTAGGGTGGACATATAACCAGGCAGCAAAGACCAAGGCCGCGGAAGCACTAGAGAGGTCCCGCCACGAAGTCGCAGCCGCAACAGAGATGTCCCAGCGCGCCGCGGAGCCCTCGAACAAGCTCTCACGGGCACGCGAGGGCTCTCACAAGCGCATTCGCGGCGTCGGCCATCGTGATGAGCCGGCGTTCCTGAAGTCCTTCACCGGTGACGACGACATTCTCGCTGGCATCACTACGCAGCAGGAGCTCATTGACGGTTTGATGAAGCTGCTCAAGAACAGCGATGCCTCGGTTGACAAGGCGACCGGCCTCGTCGAGCAACTCATGGGTGACAATGCGAAGCTCCTCAAGTTGGTTGCCGAGAAGGAGTTGGAGGCCGCCGACTGGAAGATGCTGCATGAGCAGACTAGTGCCTCGGAGATGACGCTGAAAGCGTTCATCGAGGAACTGATGGGTGCCTTGAGGAAGCTCTGGATCGAGGGCAAGCAGGAGGTGGAGGAATCCGTGGCTGCTTTGAAGCAAAGTCGTGAGGAATTGAAGAAGGAGCTGGAGGATTTCTCCACCAGGAGATCCATTGACGAGTAGAGACAGTAGCGACCCAGATCGTTGTCTGCAATTTCCTTCTTCTCTTGCCCCCGTGTCTTCCGGGCTTTGCCGCATGCGCCATTTTAAATTATCCGGAATATGTAAGACAATTATTATCATCGTATTATCCGTTGCCATTTTATTTGTGCTCGTATTATCCATTGCCCTATGTGGCAATTTAAATTAAGGCGCAATACGAGTTGAAAACACGAACAAAGCAAATGCTGCCATGGGAGCACAAGCAAACACCCTCCGTCCAGGTGCTTTAATTAACCCATTAATGGAGAAGTTGTGAGCAAGGCGTGCGGCGGCTGGTGCATGGAGGTCAAAGAGCTCGCTTCCCGCTGAGCATGGGTGGCCTTGCTGCTCGCACGTTTCCCGCCGAGCCTGCGAGGTGGACAGGATGCACGCGTCCCATCGAGCCTGTGCGGCGGACTGCTCGCACGCGTCCCTTCGAGCCTGCATGGCGGACTTCTCGCGCTCGTCCCGTCTAATCAAACAGCTGCGCGCACGCCACCGAGTATGGTTAAATTTCGACACGGTAAATATAATACAACCGTTTCCGATATTAACGTGTCAGCTTTTTGTTTCAAAAAGGACTTCGTTGGCTACTAATGTGTGCGCCTCTTCTCAAACTGGATGATTTTTCTACCACGGCATATATGTGCCATGTCATGAAACCATGCCAAGTTTCTTGTTTTCTGGGTGACTTTTTGATTTGCTGGGATTTAAAAACCGAGATTCTCAATGTTTCAGGACGACGACAAGTTTGTAATTCATTCTCATTCCTTAAACAAGACCTAAACATGCACCCAATGACACATGTACGATTTCCCACCCATTTTGCTTCATTGGAGCATGTGGTTGTAGTTCAAATTTGAATTATGGACTACATTAACATATATACAATGGCCAAACGGACCCTGAACAGTTTCAAATTTCTGCCCGACACTCCTGTTATTCTATGTTGCCTGTAGAAAACAAAGTTCAAGGCGAGAAGAGGCAGCAATTATCGTTTAAATTTCAGCACAGATATCCTGTCATTCCATGTTGCCCGTAGAAGAAAATACAAGGCAAAGAGGGGCAGTGATTACATTTCGCCCACAAGGGGAACACGTCTCCTTATCGGAACCACGATGCTTCTTTGAGAGAAGCTCCAGTTTTTCGTAAGATGTTTGTAATAAAGCTTGGCCCAAATTGGACAATGTTTTTACCACGACATATATGTGCCATGACGTGACACCATGCCACCTTTGATGACTTTCTGGTGAGTTTAGGATTTATGGGGAGTTAAAAACCGAGATTAGAAATGTTCGAGGACAAGCCATGACACCTGTACAGTTGTAATTCGTTCCCATTCCAAGCATGGGACCTAAACATGCACCCAAGAACACATGTATAATTTTTCTAGCCATTTTGGTGAACTGGAGTGTATTTGTAGTTCAGATTTGAATTATGGACATTAAATGCCTAGGAAACTCAATTAGTGTATAAAAAGGCCAAACGAACCCCGAATAAGTTTAAATTTCAGCACGGATATCGTCTCGTCCCATGTTGCCCGTGGAACAAAATACAAGGCGAAAAGAGGCAGTGATTACGTTTCACCCACAAGGGGAACACGTTTCCCTATCGGAACCATGAGGCTTCTTTGAGAGAAGCTCTAGTTTTTGTAAGAGGTTTGTAATAAAGCTCGGCCCAAATTGGACAACGTTTTTACCACGACATATATGTGCCATGACGTGACACCATGCCACATTTGATGACTTTCTGGTGAGTTTAGGATTTATGGGGACTTAAAAACCAATATTAGAAATGTTTGAGGACAAGCCATGACAAAGGTACAGTTGTAATTCGTTCCCATTTCCTGGCATGGGACCTAAACATGCACCCAAGGACACATGTATAACTTTTCTAGCCATTTTGGTGAATTGGAGCTTGTATTTGTAGTTCAGATTTGCATTATGGACATTTAATGCCTAGGAAACTCAATTAGTGTATAAGAAGGCCAAACGAACACTGAATAAGTTTAAATTTTAGCACAGATATCCTGTCGTTCCATGTTGCCCGTAGAAGAACATACAAGGTGAAAAGAGGTAGTGATTATGTTTCGCCCACAAGGGGGACACGTTTCCCTATCGGAACCAGGAGGCTTCTTTGAGAGAAGCTCCGGTTTGTAAGAGGCTTGTAATAAAACTTGTGCCACAATTGACAAAAAAAATTCCTCAACATATAAGTGCCATGTCGTGACACCATGGCAGGTTTCATGATTTTCAGCTTAGTTTTCGATTTACGGGGATTTAAAAACCGATATTCTTCTCACGAAATGTTTCAAATAGCACATGGTTCACTCACGAAAGCCAATATTCAATGAAAACTTCGTGGAAACCATATTTTAAAGTTTCATAAAAATCTGAAAAAAAAATGTGGGATGTTAAGAAGCTGCTGTTTATTGCGATACAAAATTAAAAGTTAAAAAACATTACGAGATGTGAGCTATGAAAAAGACAAATTCCACCCTGAATAGTGACATTACTATTCGGCACTATTCAACACTGCTTTTGTCTTTTCATAGCTCACATCTCGTAATGCGTTTCAACTTGAAATTTTGTGTGGTAATAAAACATCATCCTATTAACATCCCGCATTTTTTTGGAATTTTTTTGAAACTTCAAAACATCTTTTTCTCATGGTTTTCACCGGTTTCCGCTGAATGTTGGTTTTCGTATGATATCCCCCCGCCCCCGCTGCGTGCGCGATCTGAGTCGTGCGTTCTGACTGGCCAGAACCCAAACCGCATGGATCGTACGTGTGCACCGTTGGATGTTCCCAGATCGAACGGCCACCCTGAGCCCTTTCGGCAGCACATGCAGTACATGGGTAAGCATTGTGCGCATGCGTCGTGTAGCTCACGCTTCCTTCTCTACTAGGTTTTCATTCAAAACAGGCTACCGTTTCTCGCCACTCCTCTCATCGGTTTCCCGCCTCTTCTCCCAGATATGCATGATGTAGATGTTCGTTTAATTCTTATAGCTCATCTCATCCAAAATCAATTAGTTATATAAAAAACTATTTTAAGATTCATGGAATTGTGCATTGTAAAGGTAAAAACAAAAAGTGACAATTCATTTAGAAAAAAAAGTTTGGCCAATTAATATATGGAAGATTCTAGAGAACAAAGGAGAAGTGCTTGTGTTTTGAGGTTTGTGCATTATTCTTAAGTTCAACCATGGAGTCTTCTAGATTGTACATGTGGCCGAATCTAGTGGAATGTAGATGATATCCAACGACCAGTAGTGCTCGGATTTGCCATCTCTGTACCGTCGGATTGGCTTCATCCAATGAGCAACTTTCAAAGTTATTCGCATACTATATAGGTGTATAGATATAGATGTGTGTATATATGTGTGTGTGTGTGTGTGTATGTGTGTGTGTCCCATGGTAGACAAAATAAAGTTTGAGTGCATGCGTGGGACGACCCCCCCTGATGTCTACTACACAACCTTCTTCTAGTAGACGTTGTAGGACCTCCAAGTGCAGAGGTTTGTAGGACAGTAGCAAATTTCCCTCAAGTGGATGACCTAAGGTTTATCAATCCGTAGGAGGCGTAGGATGAAGATGGTCTCTCTCAAGCAACCCTGCAACCAAATAACAAAGAGTCTCTTGTGTCCCCAACACACCCAATACAATGGTAAATTACATAGGTGCACTAGTTCGACGAAGAGATGGTGAAACAAGTGGTATATGGATAGTAGATAAAGGTTTTTGTAATCTGAAAATATAAAAACAGCAAGGTAACTAATGATAAAAGTGAGCGTAAACGGTATTGCAATGCTAGGAAACAAGGCCTAGGGTTCATACTTTCACTAGTGCAAGTCCTCTCAAGAATAATAACATAATTGGATCATATAACTATCCCTCAACATGCAACAAAGAGTCACTCCAAAGTCACTAATAGCGGAGAACGAACGAAGAGATTATGGTAGGGTACGAAACCACCTCAAAGTTATTCTTTCCAATCAATCCGTTGGGCTATTCCTATAAGTTTCACAAACAGCCCTAGAGTTCGTACTAGAATAACACCTTAAGACACTAATCAACGAAAACCCTAATGTCACCTAGATACTCCAATGTCACCTCAAGTATCCATGGGTATGATTATACGATATGCATCACACAATCTTAGATTCATCTATTCAACCAACACATAGAACCTTAAAGAGTGCCCCAAAGTTCTACCGGAGAATCACGACGAAAACGTGTGCCAACCCCTATGCATAGGTTCATGGGCGGAACCCGCAAGTTGATCACCAAAACATACATTAGGTGAATCACGTGGCATCCCATTGTCACCACAGATATGCACGGCAAGACATACATCAAGTGTTCTCAAATCTTTAAAGACTCAATCCGATAAGATAACTTCAAAGGGGAAACTCAATTCATTACAAGAGAGAAGAGGGGGAGGAGAAACATAAGATCCAACTATAATAGCAAAGCTCGCGATACATCAAGATCGTGCCAAATCAAGAACACGAGAGAGAGAGAGAGATCAAACACATAGCTACATGTACATACCCTCATCCCCGAGGGAGAACTACTCCCTCCTCGTCATGGAGAGCACCGGGATGATGAAGATGGCCACCGGAGAAGGATTGCCCCCTCCGGCAGGGTGCCGGAACGGGTCTAGATTGGTTTTCGGTGGCTACGGAGGCTTCTGGCGGCGGAACTCCCGATCTATTGTGCTCACGTATGTTTTTAGGGTATATGGAGATATATAGGCAGAAGAAGTACATCAGGGGGGCCACGAGGGGCCCACGAGGGTGGAGGGCGCGCCCCCTTGCCTCGTGACCTCCTCGTAGGCCCCCGACGTGCACTCCAAGTCTTCTAGGCTTCTTTCCTTCCAAAAATGAGTTCCGTGAAGTTTGAGGTCAATTGGACTCCGTTTGATTTTCCTTTTCTTCGAAACCCTAAAACAGGGTAAAAACACAAACTGGCACCGGGCTCTGGGTTAATAGGTTAGTCCCAAAAATGATATATAAGTGTATAATAAAGGCCATAAACATCCAAAAGAATAGATAATATAGCATGGAACAATCAAAAATTATAGATACGTTGGAGACGTATCAGCATCCCCAAGCTTGATTCCTACTCATCCTCGAGTAGGTAAATGATAAAAACAAAATTTTTGATGCAGAGTGCTACTTGGCATAATTTCAATGTAATTCTTCTTAATTGTGGTATGAATATTCAGATCCGAAAGATTCAAGACAAAAGTTCATATTGACATAAAAATGATAATACTTCAAGCATACTAACTAAGAAATTATGTCTTCTCAAAATAACATGGCCAAAGAAAGTTCATCCCTACAAAATCATATAGTTGAGTCATGCTTCATTTTCGTCACACAAGAATGCTTTCATCATGCACAACCCCGATGACAAGCCAAGCAACTGTTTCATACTTTAGTAATCTCAAACTCATAAACCTTCACGCAATACATGAGCGTGAGCCATGGATATAGCACTATGGGTGGAATAGAATAATGAGGGGGTTATGTGGAGAAGACAAAAAGGAGAAAGTCTCACATCAACGAGGCTAATCAATGGGCTATGGTGATGCCCACCGATTGATGTTAATGCAAGGAGTAGGGATTGCCATGCAACAGATGCACTAGAGCTATAAATGTATGAAAGCTCAACAAAAGAAACTAGTGGGTGTGCATCCAACTTGCTTGCTCACGAAGACCTAGGGCACTTGAGGAGGCCCATTGTTGGAATATACAAGCCAAGTTCTATAATGAAAAATTCCCACTAGCATGTGAAAGTGATGACATGAGAGACTCTCTACTATGAAGATCGTGGTGCTACTTTGAAGCACAAGTGTGGAAAAAAGGATAGTAGCATTACCCCTTTTTATTTATTTTCTTTTTTTCTTTGGCCTTTTTTTTGGGACAATGCTCTATTGAATGATGATCATCACACTTCTATTTATTTACAACTCAATGATTACAACTCGATACTACAACAAAGTATGACTCTATATGGATGCCTTCGGCGGTGTACCGGGATATGCCATGAATCAAGAGTGACAAGTATGAAAAAATTATGAACGGTGGCTTTGCCACAAATACTATGTCAACTACATGATCATGCTAAGGAATATGACAATGATGAATGTGTCATGATAAACTGGATGGTGGAAAGTTGCATGGCAATATATCTCGGAATGGCTATGGAAATGCCATAATAGGTAGGTATGGTGGCTATTTTGAGCAAGATATAAGGAGGTTTATGTGTGACAGAGCATATCATATCACGGGGTTTGGATGCACCGGCGAAG
The DNA here is from genome assembly GCF_056163025.1 of Triticum urartu. Lineage (NCBI taxonomy): Eukaryota > Viridiplantae > Streptophyta > Magnoliopsida > Poales > Poaceae > Triticum > Triticum urartu. The sequence goes on from NC_141877.1 coordinate 452,392,541, forward strand.
TTTGCGCCAACTCTCAATGTGAGAAAGGGCAATGCACGGTACCGAAGAGGCTAGCAAGGATGGAAGGGTGAGAGTGCGTATAATCCATGGACTCAAAATTAGTAATAAAGAACTCACATACTTATTGCAAAAATGTACAAGTCATCAAAAACCTCGGCACTACGCGCATGCTCCTAGGGGGATAGATTGGTAGGAAAAGACCATCGCTCGTCCCCGACCGCCACTCACAAGGAAGACAATCAAATAACACCTCATGTTTCAAATTTGTTACACAACGTTTACCATACGTGCATGATACGGGACTTGCAAACTTCAACACAAGAATTCCTCAAATTCACAACTGCTCAACTAGCACGACTTTTATATTATTACCTCCATATCTCAAAACAATCATCAAGCATCAAACTTCTCTTAGTATTCAATACTCTATATGAAAGTTTTTACTATTCTTGGATGCCTAGCATATTAGGATTATTTAAGCAAATTACCATGCTATTTAAGACTCTCAAAATAATCTAAGTGAACCATGAGAGTTCATCTATTTCTTCAAAATAAAACTACCACCATGCTCTAAAAGATATAAGTGAAGCACTAGAGCAAATGACAAACTACTCCGAAAGATATAAGTGAAGATCAATGAGTAGTTGAATAATTATGCAAATATGTGAAGACTCTCTAACATTTAATAATTTCAGATCTTGGTATTTTATTCAAACAGCAAGCAAAGCAAAATAAAATGACATTCTAAGAATAGCAAACATCATGTGAAGAAGCAAAAACTTAGGATCAACCGATACTAACCGATAGTTGTTGAAGAAGAAAGGTGGGATGCAACCGGGGAATCCCAAGCTTAGACGCTTGAGACTTCTTGAAATATTATCTTGGGGTGCCTTGGGCATCCCCAAGCTTGAGCTTTTGTGTCTCCTTAATTCCTCTCATATCACGGTCTCCCTAAATCTCAAAAGCTTCATCCACACAAAACTCAACATGGACTCGTGAGATAAGTTAGTATAAACCATTGCCAAAACCTTATCATACTCTACTGTAGCAAATCACTAAAATTATTATTCTACATTGCATACTAAATGCCTCTGAATATTTAATAGTCCTATCCTCAAATAGAATTATTAAATAAGCAAACATATGCAAACAATGCAAACATAACAGCAATCTGCCTAAACAGGATAGTCTGTAAAGAATGCTGAAACATCCATACTTCCCTAGATCCAAAAATTATGAAATAAAATTAACACTGTAGTAAATTTATCAGAGCTTAATATGCAAAAGGTTTCAACATTTTATCACATTCTGACTTTTCTAGGGAATTATTGCAACAGCGGTAAACTTTCTGTTTTCAAACAGCAACATGTATACTTGTAACATAGGCATAGTAAAGGCTATCAATGCCACTTTTATTGAAATAAAAGATGCAAAACATTGTTCTAAATAACAGCAAGAAAATCCTAACAAAATAAATTGACGCTCCAAGCAAAACACATATCATGTGGTAAATAAAAATATAGCTCCAAGTAAAGTTACCGATGAACGAAGACAAAAGAGGGGATGCCTTCCGGGGAATCCCCAAGCTTAGGCTCTTGGCTATCCTTGAGTATTACCTTGGGGTGACTTGGGCATACCCAAGCTTAGGCTCTTGCCACTCCTTATTCCATAGTCCATCGAATCCTTACCCAAAACTTGAAAACTTCACAACACAAAACGTAACAGAAAACTCGTAAGCTCCGTTAGTATAAGAAAATAAATCACCACTTCAAGGTACTCTAATGAACTCATTGTTTATTTATATTGGTGTTAAACCTACTGTATTCCAACTTCTCTATGGTTTATAAACTAGTTTACTAGCCATAGATTCATCAAAATAAGTAAACAACACATGAAAAATAGAATCTGTCAAAAATAGAACAGTCTGTAGTAATCTGGATCAAACGTATACTTCTGGAACTCATAAAATTCTCAAATAAATTTCTGGACCTGAGGAATTTATCTATTAATCATATGCGAAAATAATTAACTAAATATCACTCTCCAAATAAAAATGGCAGTAATTCTTGTGAGCGCTAAAGATTCTGTTTTTTACTGCATGATCAACAAGACTTCTCCCAAGTCTTCCCAAAGGTTCTACTTGGCACATAGAGAGGAAACTTTAAGCACATAGAGAGGAAACTTGATATTATTGCAATTCCTACAAGCATATGTTCCTACCTCATAATAATTTTTAGTAGCATCATGAATGAATTCAACAATATAACCAGCACCTAAAGCATTATTTTCATGATCTACAAGCATAGAAATTTTATTACTCTCCATATAAGCAAAATTTTTCTCATGAATAATAGTGGGAGCAAACTCAACAAAATAACTATCATGTGATTGAAAATTAAGATCAAGATGACAAGTTTCATGGTTATCATTATTCTTTAAAGCATACATGTCATCACAATAATCATCATAGATAGGAGGCATGCTTTCATCATAATAAATTTGCTCATCAAAACTTGGGGAACAAAAAATATCATCTTCATCAAACATAGCTTCCCCAAGCTTGTGGCTTTGCATATCAGTAGCATCATGGATATTCAAGGAATTCACACTAACAACATTGCAATCATGCTCATCATTCAAATATTTAGTGCCAAACATTTTATAGATTTCTTATTCTAGCACTTGAGCACAATTATCCTTTCCATCATACTCACGAAAGATATTAAAAAGGTGAAGCGTATGAGACAAACTCAATTCCATTTTTTATAGTTTTCTTTTATAAACTAAACTAGTGATAAAACAAGAAACTAAAAGACTCGATTGCAAGATCTAAAGATATAACTTCAAGCACTCACCTCCCTGGCAACGGCGCTAGAAAAGAGCTTGATGTCTACTACACAACCTTCTTCTTGTAGACGTTGTTGGGCCTCCAAGTGCAGAGGTCTGTAGGACAGTAGCAAATTTCCCTCAAGTGGATGACCTAAGGTTTATCAATTCGTAGGAGGCGTAGGATGAAGATGGTCTCTCTCAAGCAACCCTGCAACCAAATAACAAAGAGTCTCTTGTGTCCCCAACACACCCAATACAATGGTAAATTGTATAGGTGCACTAGTTCGACGAAGAGATGGTGAAACAAGTGTATATGGATAGTAGATAATGGTTTTTGTAATCTGAAAATATAAAAACAGCAAGGTAACTAATGATAAAAGTGAGCGTAAACGGTATTGCCATGCTAGGAAACAAGGCCTAGGGTTCATACTTTCACAAGTGCAAGTCCTCTCAACAATAATAACATAATTGGATCATATAACTATCCCTCAACATGCAACAAAGAGTCACTCCAAAGTCACTAATAGCGGAGAACGAACGAAGAGATTATGGTAGGGTACGAAACCACCTCAAAGTTATTCTTTCCAATCAATCCATTGGGCTATTCCTATAAGTTTCACAAACAGCCCTAGAGTTCATACTAGAATAACACCTTAAGACACAAATCAACGAAAACCCTAATGTCACCTAGATACTCCAATGTCACCTCAAGTATCTGTGGGTATGATTATATGATATGCATCACATAATCTCAGATTCATCTATTCAACCAACACATAGAACCTCAAAGAGTGCCCCAAAGTTGTACCGGAGAATCACAGCGAAAACGTGTGCCAACCCCTATGAATAGGTTCAAGGGCGGAACCCGCAAGTTGATCACCAAAACATAGATCAAGTGAATCACGTGGCATCCCATTGACACCACAGATACGCACGGCAAGACATACATCAAGTGTTCTCAAATCTTTAAAGAGTCAATCCGATAAGATAACTTCAAAGGGGAAACTCAATTCATTACAAGAGAGAAGAGGGGAGGAGAAACATAAGATCCAACTATAATAGCAAAGCTCGCGATACATCAAGATCGTGCCAAATCAAGAACACGAGAGAGAGAGAGAGATCAAACACATAGCTACTAGTACATACCCTAAGCCCCGAGGGAGAACTACTCCCTCCTCGTCATGGAGAGCACCGGGATGATGAAGATGGCCACCGGAGAAGGATTGGCCCCTCCGGCAGGGTGCCGGAATGGGTCTAGATTGGTTTTCGGTGGCTACGGAGGCTTCTGGCGGCGGAACTCCCGATCTATTGTGCTCACGGATGTTTTTAGGGTATATGGAGATATATAGGCGGAAGAAGTACGTCAGGGGGCCACGAGGGGCCCATGAGGGTGGAGGGCGCGCCCAGGGGAGGGGGGGGGGTGGGCGCGCCCCCTTGCCTCGTGGCCTCCTCGTAGGTCCCCCGACGTGCACTCCAAGTCTTCTGGGCTTCTTTCCTTCCAAAAAATGAGTTCCGTGAAGTTTCAGGTCAATTGGACTCCGTTTGATTTTCCTTTTCTTCGAAACCCTAAAACAGGGTAAAAACAGAAACTCGCACTGGGCTCTGGGTTAATAGGTTAGTCCCAAAAATGATATAAAAGTGTATAATAAAGCCCATAAACATCCAAAATTGTAGATAATATAGCTTGGAGCAATCAAAAATTATAGATACATTGGAGACGTATCACCCCCCGCAGCCGCCTCGAAGTTGGGAAACTGACATCATAGGTATTGTACCAGGCTTGGAGTCGGGTACGGTGTTCGGTTTGTAATGTAGTTGGCGTGGCCCATCGAAGTTGTGCATTTGAGATTTAAACACACCATACACCATCGTATCCATACATATTTTCGGGCCGCATGCAGTGTATACAGGGTCTTTTGATCGACCACGTCTCCCTTGTGCGGTTTTTTGTGACGACATGGATATTTGTGGGATCCCCGAGTGTGTGTGTATATATATATATATCATCCCTTTGCTGATAATGAGGGGTATGTGTTGGCCATGAATGGAGTCCTCCTAGTTCGTGTTAGGGCCGGTCACCGTCAAATGTCGGTCAACCGAAGCTCGAGCTCATGCATTGTCAGGATTCCCTCCCAGATGCTCGGATTGCTGGGTTAGACCTACATCAAATGCTGCATATGTATCTCGTCCTTAACTACCTTGCCTTCATGGTTGTTGTCTGTATCGAGAGGTAGGCACCACATCTAAATTGTACATTATTCTATATTGAAAACACACATCACCCCTTCCCAACGTACATCATTTTGGGCCGCATGCAAGAGGTGCTGGTTTTGTGGTCCCTCTCGTGCGATTTTTATGATGGTTCAATATATTAGCCCATGAGGTTTATCAATAACAACTATTGTCATTTGACCAAATGATAGATTCATTGGTCCATCTTATGGTAGGTCATGGCGACATGCATGTATGACCAAAGTATCAATCATTACGTGCATCCGCCTGGCTGACATGAAGTGGAAGGTGGTGGGCCAAGAATCCTAGCTCGGTACGACATTATGTCATTATATATATCCTAGCTAGGTGGTTGTTAGGGTGCTTTCGTGTTTAAGAGGCAGGTGCCACCAAAGTTAAGCATTGTGTATTTAAAGTTCTAAACATCCCAAATATTCGTACATATATTTGGCCACTTCCAGGTGGTTCTTGACTTCTAGCCCCTCTCATCGATCTTCAACGACGCGCCCAACCGTGGGCCCGCTGGGTCAAAGTTGTGCATTGGAATTTTGAATATCATAGACCAACCTTTTCACTCATATATATTTGGGCCACATGCTGGTATGGCTGTCTTTTGACCTTCCCTAAAGTTATTTTTTGCTGCAAAGACTCTGATGACCCTCAATGGACACGGGGTATAATATCTTAACCGTGTGCGATACAAGTGTGATGTGAATCACCACGCTTGCGCAAGCGCGAGCAAATTAAGGGGGAGGTACTGGCTCAACCATGTGCGATGCAAGAGCACTAAAATCACCACAACCGCGCAAGCACGAGCAAATTTAGGTGGATGTACTGGCTCAACCGTGTGCGATGCAAGTGCGCTGAAATCATCATGACCGCGCAAACGCGAGCAAAGGGTGGAGGTACTGGCTTAATCGTGTGCGATGCAAGTGCGCTGTAAAACCACCACCTGTGCAAGCTAAAGGCGGGTAAGTTTATTTGTAAATTAGGACGAACCGTGTGTGATAGACCAGCTAGCTAGAAATATAAAAACAAACTACCCGCCTTGAGCGTTGCAAAAATCGGCGGATCCACGCCACTTTTCCTTATTATCATACACGCATATTTTTATTGGGCCGTGCGCATCTTGGGCACTCCCGCCCCGCATCAATTCCTTTACCCAAATTTTAGTAGCCGCCGTACTTCAACCATCGGCCACACTCCCCCAGCACCGACCTTATAGTAAAATTGCAGTAGCCGAGGCATTTGAACCGTCGCCCTCCCTCACCACCATCTCCACCCACCATTACTAAAATTTGCAGTAGCCGCAGTTTATCCTCAAACACGACCCCCCTCCACAGTCCCCCATGCGCCCCCTCCCCCCCTTAAACCCTAGCTCGCGGCCGCCGCCGGCGCCGCCGCCAACCCCTGCCGGTCTGCCCGTTCCTCCTAGCTTAGATAATAAAGTTCAGGTTACCTAGCGATTCCCATACCGTTGCCCCACTCCCCTGTGTTTTTAGATGAGGCCTGCGGTGTCCCTCCCTGCCGGATCAACATCCCCTGCTCCAGAATGTCACAGCCTAAGCTCGACCACGTATCCTAGGGAGCCCGGCGAGCGTTCAGCCAAGAAGAGGTTTATGATGGTCTCTCCGTCAGACGTTGGCAAGGTGGGCGCCGTTCGCCCCGACCTGTCGACCCCGGAGCAGCACGTCGCCGCGGAAGCCGGCGAACCCGTTAACAATGTTGCCATGTGGAAGGCTTCATGTCAGCGGGCTAGCGTATTACTATATCTTGGGAAAGCTGGCTACGACATCAAGCTCGTCCACACTGATGGCTTCACGCGGGCCATGTCACAGGTTAAGTGGTCCATCCCCAACCCCTCTGGCTCAAGCTCCTCGATCTCTTCGACGGCCCTGCCACTGATCTCCTCCGCCAAGCGGTCAAGGATTTGCGAGCTTTATACGCCATTGAGCCCATTTTGTCACTTCTGAAGGATATGTTCTACGACGGCGGCTTGGGATCCTCAATTGCCAAGTTAGATCTCATCGACCACGACCATGAGGAGGGCACCCACGAAGGTTCTTCCAAGGTGAAATAGCCCATCTGTGACATCAGAGAGCGCACCATGTGTCGGAGTAATGGGCCACGGGTAGCCTAAACCGAGTCCCTGAGCATTTCAACACATTGGGTCGGCTGCGTCCCTCCAGCATCAAGGATGAAGCGCCGCCTTCCGGTGGCCGGCTGGCTCATGCGGCCGGCTGCCCGAAGACGGCCAAGCACCAGAAGACGGCCCCAAGACAGGCCGACTCCTAGCAGGCGGCCTCCAGAGAGGCCGGCTCCTAGCAGGCGGCCCACGACGCCCTCAAAGTTAGCGCTCCCATTAAGAAGACAAGACAAGATGTGGCTACAGTATAGCACATCACCCCCATATCCAGTGCATGGCGCGGCCACAGTGCCCCGTACAGGCGGAGATCTCTGCACGACGCGACACTTGTGCCACTCCACCCTTGACGTCACTCCTGTCAGGGAGAGCCCTGCTCCCACGATGGCATGTCGGTACGGCCCACAGGCGGAGGGCCCTACTAGGCAGCGAGAGCCTGGATAGCGGCAGAAGCCTGACCAGTCGGACCCAAGGGAGGCCGGCCTCTAGCAGGCGGCCCACTCCTTCCTCGGAGTCTATGCACCATTAACCAGAAGAGACACGGAGGGCTACAGTGATCTCCCACCAGACGATGGGACTGTAGCCACGCCTCCCCAACCAAGTGAGTGTCATTAACGTTGCGGCTATAGTAACAGGCAGCCGCCAAGACCCGCGAGCGGCGGGAACGGCCTGTCGGCCTCATACCTGACCAGTCGGCAGGGCCCACCAAGCGGCGGGCCCCAACAGCTGGTGGATAGGCCGGCGACCCAAGACACTGACAACCGGGCCCAGCACCCAGCCAGATTACCATTGTACCCTGGGGGGTAGGCCTATTAAAACCCCCGGGGCACCCATGCAAAGGGTTCCGAATCTGTTAGACCTAGACTCACACACATAGAGAGAGGAGAGAGCGAGCCCTGCTTTCTCCTACCTCTAGCATAAAGCTCGAGGAGTGCCATTGTACTCACTAGTGCCTTAGTAATCATGCAGAGACCCCATAGAGCAGGACTAGGGGTCTTATCTCCTAGGACAACCCCAAACCTGGGTAAAGTACGCCGGCGTTTGTGTCTACGCCTCATCCAGCTTCCGGGCACCGGTGACGTTCTACTCGCTCCCACCATGATAAGCCATCCCTTGGCATATGTCGCACCCAACCCCCGACATTTGGCGCCCACAGTGGGGCGAGGTGCACCGTCGTCCGGAGACCCGTTTTGGACAGGAACCCTTTTCCTTCCTGGCGAGTGCAGCCACCCAGGCACGCCGGATGGCGCTTGCACCAACGCGCTGCATGGCGCAGAGGTCGCCTGCGCAGTGAGCTGCCTTGCCGATCTTGTTGGCGAGATCAGCCTCTCCGACAAGCCTGCGTCCGACGCAGGCACTGGCGGTCTCGAAAGCCGCCTCGTCAGCGTCCTCGACCAGCTCCACATCGCCGGCGAGCTGGCTGTAAACTTGGATTCCGTTGGCTCCACCGACCCGATGCTTGTCGACTCCGACACGGCATCCCTCGATGCGTTCCCCACCAACATGGTGATCATTGACGACCCTCTCCCTCGCGTCGACAACAGCGGCAGCATCGTCACGGAAGTGCTCGTCATCAGTCATGATGGAGCTTTCGGTGACGGTACCCGATATCCACTTGAGGTTGCGCTACGAGACCTGTCTAGACCAATCGCAGAAGATGCCGACGCCGAGACGCTAGAAGCCCGCCACGCCCAGCTCGTTGAGAGCGCCAAGAAGCTAGCCAGCATGAGGCACCTTTCGGAGGCTTACCAGCGCGAGATGGACCGGGCTGTTGGCAGCACGCCGGCTCCTAGCAGGCCCAGCCGCATCGGCCCGGTTCAGCAACATGGTGCGGCCATTGCCAGCATGTTCGGGGCAGATCGCCCCGTCTATGCCACTCCGATGGAAAACATACGAGCTTCCTAGGCGGCAGCAGATGAGATGGACAAGCTCGAGGGCGACGAGCGTCGCCACATGACGGAGTGCGTTCAGCAACTCATCGACGCGGCTGCTGAGCAGCAAGAAGCCGGCTGCCGTGCCGAAGCACCCAACCGGCGGAACGACGACCCTCCTCCCTGCCGCGAGCATGGCACGACATATCGGACGCCGACTGGTGGCACCTGAGGATGACGAGACAAGGAGCCGGCTACCAGCTGCAGCTGGACGCACATCACCATCGATCGCGACTAAGACGGCCACCCACGGCTGGTGGAACAACCAGACGGCTATCAGCTTCCCCCGCGCAGAGAAAGGCGCACCTCCCCGCCGCCTGTTGACCACCCGACACTCAGCGACCGCCTTGGCCCCCAGGAAGGAGTCAAACAGAACGATGCCCGCCACCGGATCGACCGCCTCAACCGATCCCTGGCACTAGAAGAAGAAGATGCGTTGGGCCCGCCTTGCTTCGGCCCCCGCATCCGTGACTAGCCCTTCCCCAAAGGGTTCACCCTCCCAAGAGACACACCCAAGTACACGGGCTTCGTAAAGCCGGAAGACTAGCTGGTCGACTACTCCACGGCCATTAGTATTGCAAACAATAACAAGCGTGTTGCCGTGAAGTATGTTCCACTCATGCTCCAGGGCACGGCCCAGACATGGCTGGACAGCCTGAAGCCCCGCAACATCAAGAGCTGGGTAGATTTCACAGATGCCTTCGTCTGCAACTTCACCAGCATGTACAAGCGGCCTCCTAAGCCTTGCCAACTCTCCTTGTGCGTTCAAGGCCCCAACGAATCGACTTGCGACTACCTTACGTGTTGGGCTAAGCTGCGCAAGTCTTGCGAAGGTGTGCACGAGGTGCAGGCTATTGAGTATTTTACAGACGGGTGCAGAGAAGGCACTCTGCTCAAGCACAAGCTCCTCTGCGACGAACCGGCGACACTTGACAAGTTACTGATCATAGCAGACAAGCACGCCACGGCCGACTCCTCCATGAAGATAGAGATCCAAGTTGATGCATCCGGCCGGGTGGCTCCCCAGGCTCCTCGAACTCCGACTGGTGATACCAGTCGGCGCGAGCAGCAGAACGACAACAAGCGCAAAGTACCACAACCGGCTTCCACCAGCCGGCAGGTGGTGACAGTTGATGACTAGCAGCCGGAAGGGCAGCCCCAGCCCAAGCGTCAGGGAGGCAGAAAGATGAATTGGCTGTCTGCTTTCTCCTATGAGCAAACCCTCGATGCTCCCTACAAATTACACAGCGGCGCGAAGCCGTCCAACCACACCACTCGAAAGTGTCATTGGCTCACGCTAATCTCCATGGGCGAGGGACTGGTACCGCCGCCGCCTGCCGGCCAGCCTCGCCCGCCTCCTCAGCATTCGGCAGCTCGTCCGACAGTCGGCGCCGTTCAAGATGAATATGCCGAAGAGCATGGAGCATATGTCGTCTTCACCAGTGTGGCCGATGATAGGCGCAGTTGGCGCCAACAGTCTCGAGAGGTGAATGCTGTGGCCACTGAAGCCCCAGAGTTCATGCACTGGTCAGAAAAGCCAGTCAGTTGGAGCCAGGCTGACCACCCAGAGGTAATGCCTTCTCTGGGTTCCTATGCCTTGGTATTGGAATCTACCTTCGCTACAGAGAGGCGATCTACTCGTTTCTCCCGAATCCTGATAGACGGCGGCAGCGGCATCAACATCCTGTACCGCGACACCATGGAGAAGTTGAAGATCAAAACCAAGCACCTCCTGTCCAGTCGGACTGTCTTCCATGGCATAGTTCCTGGCCTTTCTCACTCACCAATTGGCAAGATCAAGATAGATGTCCTTTTTGGAGACAAAGATCATTTCTGCCGAGAGCTCGTTTGGTTTGAGGTAGTTGACCTGGAGAGCCCTTACCATGCACTGCTCGGCCGACCTGCCTTGGCCAAGTTCTTGGCGGTACCGCACTATGCATATCTCAAGATGAAGATACCAAGCGCTAAGGGAGTCATTACCATCTCCGGAGATTACCAGAAGTCCGCCGACTGTGCAGCCGCTAGCAGCCGGCTGGCCGAGTCCCTTGTGATCGCAGCCGAGAAGCGGCTCCTTGACTGAGTGGTGGCCATGGCCAACAAGTAGCCGAACATGTCACCCGGTCCCAAGGAGCCAAAAGCTAAAGGATCCTTCAAGCCCGCCAAGGAGACAAAGAAGATACCATTGGACCCCGAGCACCCAAAGAGGTACGCTGTCATAGGTGCAAACCTAGATAGAAAATAGGAAAGCGAGCTCGTCGATTTCCTCCTTGAGAATCGGGACATCTTTGCATGGTCTCCTAAGGACATGCTGGGTGTTCCGATGGATTTCGTCGAGCACAAGCTACATGTCCGACCTGATGCCAAGCCAGTCAGGTAGCCCTTGCGCCGACTGTCCGAAGAGAAGAGTCGTTGGAGAAGAGATAACCCGGCTTCTAGCAGCAGCCTTCATTATGGAAGTATTCTTCCCAGAGTGGTTAGCCAACCCAGTCCTTGTGCTGAAGAAAAATAAGCAGTGGCGCATGTGTATTGATTATACCAGCCTCAACAAAGATTGGCCCAAAGATTCATTTGCTTTTCCAAGAATTGACCAAGTAACAGACTCCACAGCCGGATGCGAGCTGTTGAGTTTTTTGGACGCATACTCAGGGTATCACCAGATCAAGCTGAACCCGGCCGATAGGCTAAAGACCGCCTTCATCACACCATTTGGAGCATTCTGCTACCTGACCATGACGTTCGGCTTGAGGAATGCCGACGCCACCTTTCAGCGTTGCATGCAAAAGTGTCTCCTCAAGCAACTCGACAAAAACGCCCACGTCTATGTGGACGACATTGGGGTAAAAACAGAGAAGTGTGGCACTCTGTTGGAGGACCTCAAGGAGACCTTTGAAAACTTGCGCCTCTTTCAAATCAAGCTCAACCCGGAGAAATGCGTATTTGGAGTACCAGCTGGCCAGCTTCTGGGTTTTCTGGTCTCAGAGCGAGGCATAGAGTGCAACCCTTTGAAGATCAAGGCCATCGAGAGGATGGAGGTACCCACTCGACTGCTGGATGTACAAAAATTTACCGGCTGCTTGGCATCCATCAGTCATTTCATCAGTCGGCTGGGTGAGAAGGCTCTTCCCCTGCACCATCTCATGAAGAAGACCACTTTTTTCGAGTGGAGTGACAAGGTGGACGAAGCTTTTCTCCAGCTCAAGAAAATGTTGACCACTCCGCCTGTCCTGGCAGCTCCGGCTGCTAAGGAGACCATGCTTCTCTACATCGCCGCCACTAGCCGGGTGGTTAGCACAGTCATAGTTGTGGAGCGTAAGGAAGACGACAAGCCACTACCGGTCCAGAGGCCGATATATTACCTGAGTGAAGTACCGTCTGCCTCCAAGCAGAACTACCCCCACTATCAGAAGATGTGCTATGACGTACATTTCACCACCAAGAAGCTGAAGCCATACTTTCAAGAGCACCCAATCACTGTTGTCTGCACTGCTCCGCTTGCCGAGATCATTGGAAGCCGAGATGATTCAGGCCGAGTGGCCAAATGGGCCGTAGATTTGGCCCCTTACACCATCTACTACCTGCCTTGCACCGCCATCAAGTCCCAAGCACTGGCCGACTTCCTCGTCGACTGGGCCGAAACCCAGTACCTACCGCCAGCGCCAGACTCCACCCATTGGCGGATGCATTTTGATGGTTCCAAGATGCGCACTGGTTTGGGAGACAGCATCGTCGTCACCTCTCCCAAGGGCGACAAGCTCAGATATGTGTTGCAAATTCACTTGGCCGCCTCCAACAACATAGCTGAATACGAAAAACTTACACACGGGCTCTGGCTTGCGAAGGAACTTGGCATTCACCGGATCCTGTGCTATGGTCATTCTGACTTGGTAGTCCAGCAGTCGTCAGGCGACTGGGACACCAAGGATGCAAACATGGCAAGCTACCACTTCCTCGTCCAGCAACTCAGTGGATACTTTGAAGGGTGCGAGTTCCTCCATGTGCCGCGAAATGACAATGAGCAAGCGGATGCTTTAGCACGGATCGACTCCACCCGGCAAGCAATACTAGCCGGCGTCACCCTACAACACCTCCTCAAGCTGTCTGTTAAGCTGTCACTAGAATCAGATTCCATCTTCGTGTCGGCTGCCCCCGAAACGGTCGGATCTGACTTAGGGACTGCAGCAGTCGGCTCGGGGACTTCGGCAGGCGGCCCGGGGGATGTAACAGTCATACCCGGCCCAGGGACTTCAGAGCCCGCCCCGGGGACTGCAACAGTCGGCCCGCGGACTTCATTGACATAGCAAGCGGCAGCCGACTCCAACCCGCTGCCTCCCATCCCAACCACCCTCGTACAAGTACCAGTCCTGGTTGTTGAAGAAATAGTAGCACCTTCATGGGCGCAGCCTATTCTCAATTTTCTGGTAAACAAGGAGCTGCCAACTGAGGAAATCTCGGCTTGACAAGTGCAACGTTGAGCAGCAGCATAAACCATCATCAACAGAGAACTTGTGAGGTGTAGTGTCACTGGTGTGTACCGGCGCTGTGTGGAGCCAAAGAAAGGCCAAGCAATCCTCAAAGATATCCATCAAGGCAAGTGTGGTCACCACGCGGCTTCAAGATCACTTGTTGCCAAAGCTTTTCGCCATGGTTTTTTCTGGCCGACTGCTCTAGAAGATGCCAAAGACCTGGTCCAGAGATGTAAGGGATGCCATAAGTTCCGTTCCAAGCCACATTTGTCGGCTTCTCACTCTAGACCATCCCCATTGCATGGCCCTTTGCTGTCTGGGGGCTGGACATGGTGGGACCATTCAAGACATCATGCGGCGACATGACTCATCTGCTTGTCGCCGTGGACAAATTCACCAAGTGGATAAAAGCAAAGCTAATCAAGAAGTTGAATGGTTCGAATGCTGTAACTTTCATCGCAGACATCACTACCCAGTATGGCATACCACACGACATCATCACCGACAATGGCACGAACTTTGCCAAAGGCTCCTTGGCTCATTTCTGCGCGACGCATGGCATCCGACTGGACCTAATGTCTGTTTCCCATCCACAGTCAAACAGCCAAGTGGAGTGAGCAAACGGCCTCATTTTGTCCGGCATCAAGCCCCGACTGGTCGAGCCTTTGGAGCGTTCGGCCAACTGTTGGCTCGATGAGCTGTCGTCCATTCTCTAGAGCTTGCGCACAACTCCAAACAAGTCAACTGGCTTCACGCCTTTCTTCCTCGTCTATGATGCCAAAGCTGTCATCCCGATGGACAAAGAATTCGACTCTCCTCGAGTCAACATGTACACTGAGGAGGAGGCAAAAGAAGCACGAGAAGACGTCATTGATTTGCTAGAAGAGGGCCGGCTGTTAGCACTTAGCCGGTCCACCATCTACTAGTAGAGTCTACGCTGATACTACAATCGGAAGGTCAAGGCAAGATCTTCCAAGAGGGAGACCTTGTGCTCCGGCTGATCCAGCGAACAGCCGACCAGCACAAGCTCTCGGCACCTTGGGAAGGCCCCTTCATCATCAGCAAAGTTTCGGGCAACGACTCCTACTAACTGATCGACGCTCAAAAGCCCAGAGCACGCAAGAGAGACGACTCCGGCAAGGAGACAGAGCGGCCATGGAATGCAAACCTCCTTTGAGGATTTTACAGTTGATGCAGTATGTACCACACTACCTTTTGTATTAAGTATGAAGACTATGGGTCCCCCGAGAAGAGCTCGGGGGCTACCTTGTTTTATCTATATGATAAGTATTATGACTATGAATGTGTTATTTCATTTTTCCGCCTAGCACCGGGTTCGACCAGTCGACCTGGGGGCTCGCCGCCTTCTACTATGTGGTGCTTCCTGCAGTCGGACAAGTAGTGTGTTGGCACCTAAATCTTCTCCTGCCAGAAGCCGCAACTCGCAGAGCGACTGTCCGGTGGGCAGGAGCTAAAGGTAGAAAGGGTGTCCGCATGAAAAATGGCTAAGTACCCAAAGCATGCACATAGTTCAAGCCGGCTTCCCGCCTCATTGACCAGCTTCTACTTAACTTGCTAACGCCCTAGTCGGCTAAGTACTTGCCCTCCCGAAAGTAGCTAAATACTTGACCCAGCCACAGTCCGGAGAGTGGCTGTTTGGCTGACAAGACGGCAGCCAAGGGAGGGCGGCAAAGGAAAAAGCCAAGGGGCAGAAAGCAAGAAAAGTCAGAACTCGGCAAAAGCAGAATTTACGTGAAAGAATATTTACATGTCAAAAGGCCCTTGGCCACCATTAAAGAGAGTTTAAAATACACCTCGCGGGTGGAATTGCGCAAATTTAACAAAGTTTGTTGAGACTGATAAAGCAGGAAAAATAAAGATAAGTCGTTGGCCTAGGGAGCAGCTGAGGGGTCCGGCTGGTTGGTGGAGTCGGTAGTTCCAATTGGTGGAGTGGACGGCTGGTCAGTCTTCGCTTGGTCGCCTCCAGCTGCAGTCGGCGCACTCGAGGGAGGCTCGTTGTTTGAGGCACAGTCAAGCTGAGGCTAGCTGTCCGCTCCGACCTCTGGCATATCTTCTTTGCTTTCCTCATCCTCCTTGCCTTCTCCCTCGTCGCTGGAGTCGATCATCTCGGCCGAGTCTTCGCCATCCTCTGGGTTGAGCCCTAACCACTCTGGTGGCTCCTCGGCGCCGTTCTCGGCCAGTTTAGGAACAAAGACACCGGTGTCGGTGTACTCGGCGATCGCCGCCGCCCGCTTGACAAGGTCGCGCTCCACCGCCACCAGCTCCTCCTGGTCCTCCTACCAAACCATGGTCAACTGGGCTAGGTTCATCTCAGGATACCACGCCTTGACAAACTCCAAAGCCTGGCAAGCTCCAGCCCGGGCTGAGGAACCCTTCCAAGCCTCGAGTCGGTCGGTCGCCACCTCCAGCCAGTCGTCAGTCCGACTGGGAGTGCGCGGAGCCGACATGTCTGGCCACAGGGCGGAGATCCGTTGGGCCCCGACGCGCCGAAGGCGGCGCAACATCCGATGAGCCGGCCGAAGATGGGCCTCCATGCTGAGAAGTTGTTCGCTAAGGGTCCGGGGGGCATTGGTGGCGCACCTTCCGCCCTCCCTTCTTCACGATAAGCCTCAATAGCCTGGTTGGCGGCGCCAGAGTGGCCAGGAAAGAAGTCTGCTCAAGCATAAAGCAAAGAAGTCAGAATCTAGAAGTCGGCTTGATTAGCAGTTGGCTGCTCAAAGAAAGAAAAAGAACAAAGCTTACCATCAACCATGTCTTCAATCCTGTCGAAGTCGGCAGTCAGCAGCTCCTCCGTGTCAGTCCAGGCGGAGCGTTCTGTCTCGAACTTGGTGAGGAGATTGGACTCTTTCACCTCCGCCTCCGTCCGGGCCTCCTGGAGAAGCTCCGCCTGCACCACCAGCTGCTCGACTAGTCGGTCATGGTCTTGAGCCAGCTCGTTGCACTCTGCCTCCTTGGGGTGCAACGCGGTGTTGGCCTCACCCAACTGCTGCTGTAGTTCAGTGTTGGCCTCTGCTAAAAGTAGAGAAAGGGAAAGATGCCAACGATCAACAAAGAAGAAGTGCATTTGTCGGGGAGATCTGGCCCGACTGCTCATCAGTCGGCCCGAATCTCGGGGACTACAGCCTGCGGGTGTGCTGGCGTGCCCTCGCAGAAGAAGAAAACAAGGACTTACTCCGGCTTGCCGACAGGTCGGCGGTCCGTCGGTCCAGATCTCGGACGTTGGAGTTGAAGGTGACCTCACGGAGGTTATGATAGTCCTATTATGAAGCTAACAGATAAAAGTTAGCACTCAGCGCTTGCCAATTAAAGTTCCGAGCCGCCTGCTCAGCAGCCGACCCAAAACTCAGGGGCTACACCTAGTGGGTGCGCTGGCGCGCCCCCACAGGGAAATGAAAAGGATCAAAGACGAAGAAGCGAGAAACATACCCGAATGGTTGCACGCGAGTCCAAGAACGCCCTGTTGCACTGCTGAAGGGCAGTGGCCTCAGCTCGGAGTTTGGCCTGGACGTCTAGGATCGCCTGGTTTAAGGCGCCCATCTCGCCTCCTGATAACCCACAAGTATAGGGGATCGCAACAGTTTTCGAGGGTAGAGTATTCAACCCAAATTTATTGATTCGACACAAGGGCGCCAAAGAATATTCTCAAGTATTAGCAGCTGAGTTTTCAATTCAACCACACCTGGAAACTTAATATCTGCAGCAAAGTGTTTAGTAGCAAGGTAATATGATAGTAGTGGTAACGGTACCAAAGGTAACAGTAGTAAAAGTAATGTTTTTGGTATTTTGTAGTGATGATAGGAATAGCAACGGAAAAGTAAATAAGCGAAGAACAATATATGGAAAGCTCGTAGGCAATGGATCGGTGATGAAGAATTATGCCGGATGCGGTTCATCATGTAACAGTAATAACCTAGGGTGACACAGAACTAGCTCCAGCTCATTGATATAATGTAGGCATGTATTCCGAATATAGTCATACGTGCTTATGGAAAAGAACTTGCATGACATCTTTTGTCCTACCCTCCCGTGGCAGCGGGGTCCTTACGGAAACTTAGGGATATTAAGCCTCCTTTTAATAGAGAACCAGAACAAATCATGAACACATAGTGAATACATGAACTCCTCAAACTATGGTCATCATCGGTAAGTATCCCGATTATTGTCACTTTGGGGTTAACGGATCATAACACATAATAGGTGATTATAGACTTGCAAGATAGGATCAAGAACACTCATATATTGATGAAAACATAATAGGTTCAGATCTGAAATCATGGCACTCAGGCCATAGTGACAAGTATTAAGCATAGCAAAGTCATAGCAACATCAATCTCAAAACATAGTGGACACTAGGGATCAAACCCTAACAATACTAACTCGATTACATGATAGATCCCATCCAACCCATCACCGTCCAGCAAGCCTACGATGGAATTACTCACGCACGACGGTGAGCATCATGAAATTGGTGATGGAGGATGGTTGATGATGACGATGGCGACGGATTCCCCTCTCTGGAGCCCCGAACGGACTCCAGATGAGCCCTCCCGAGAGGTTTTAGGGCTTGACCGTGGCTCCGTATCGTAAAATGCGATGATTTCTTCTCTTTGATTTTTTTCTCCCCGAAACTCAATATATGGAGGTGGAGTTGGAGTCGGAGAGGGGGGCCCACGAGGTAGGGGGCGCCCTAGGAGGGCAGGCGCGCCCCCACCCTCATGGAGAGGTGGTGGGCCCCCTGGCCTTCATCTTTTGCAGGTATTTTTCTTATTTTCTAAAAAGTGGCCCTGTGAAGTTTCAGGTCATTCCGAGAACGTTTGCCCCTGCACATAAATAACACCTTGGTAATTCTGCTGAAAAGAACGTCAGTCTGGGTTAGTTCCATTCAAATCATGCAAGTTAGAGTCCAAAACAAGGGCAAAAGTGTTTGGAAAAGTAGATACAACGGAGACGTATCAACTCCCCCAAGCTTAAACCTTTGCTTGTCCTCAAGCAATTCAGTTGACAAACTGAAAGTGATAAAGAAAAACTTTTACAAACTCTGTTTGCTCTTGTTGTTGTAAATATGTAAATCCAGCATTCAAGTTTTCAGCAAAGATTATAACTAACCACATTCACAATAACATAGGTCTCAAGTTTACTCATATCAATAGCATAATCAACTAGCGAGCCATAATAATAAATCTCGGGTGACAACACTTTCTCAAAACAATCATAATATGATATAACAAGGTGGTATCTCACTAGCCCTTTCTGAGACCGCAAAACATAAATGCAGAGCACCTTTAAAGACCAAGGACTGACTAGACATTGTAATTCATTGTAAAAGAGATCCAGTCAAGTCATACTCAATGTAAACTAATAGTAATGAATGCAAATGACAGCGGTGCTCTAGAACTAGTGCTTTTTAATAAGAGGATGATGACTCAGCATAAAAGTAAATAGATAGGCCCTTCGCAGAGGGAAGCAAGGATTTGTAGAGGTGCCAGAGCTCGGTTTTGAAATAGAGGTGAATAATATTTTGAGCGGTATACTTTCATTGTCAACATAACAACCAAGAGATGGCGATATCTTCCATGCTACACACATTATAGGCGGTTCCCAAATAGAATGGTAAAGTTTATACTCCCCCTTCCACCAACAAGCATCCATCCATGGCTTGCTCGAAACAACGAGTGCCTCCAACTAACAAGAGTCCCAGGGGGAGTTTTGTTTGCAATTATTTTGATTTAGTTTGCATAAAGCATGTGACTGGGCATCCGGGTGACCAGCCATTTATCTCGTGAGTGAGGAGCGGAGTACACTCCTCTTGAGAATAACCTGCCTAACATGGAAGATATAGAGAGCCCTAGTTGATACATGAGCTATTTGAGAATACAAAACAGGATATTTATTTGAAGGTTTAGAGTTTGGCACATACAAATTTACTTGGAACGGCAGGCAGATACCGTATATAGGTAGGTACAGTGGACTCATGAGGAATAACTTTGGGGTTTAAGGGATTGGATGCACAAGCAGTATTCCCGCTTAGTACAAGTGAAGGTTAGCAAAAGACTTGGAAGCGACCAGCTAGAGAGCGACAACATGAATATGCATTAAAATTAATCAACACCAAATGCAAGCATGAGTAGGATATAATCCACCATGAACATAAATATCGTGAAGGCTATGTTGATTTTGTTTCAACTACATGCGTGAACATGCGCCAAGTCAAGTCACTTAAATCATTCAGAGGAGGATACCACTCTATCATACCACATCATAACTATCTCAATAGCATGTTGGCACGCAAGGTAAACCATTATAACTCATAGCTAATCAAGCATGGCACAAGAAACTATGATCTCTAGTTGTCATTGCAAACATGTTTATTCATAATAGGCTGAATCAGGAACAATGAACTAATCATATTTACAAAAACAAAAGAGGTCGAGTTCATACCAGCTTTTCTCATCTCAGCCAGTCCATCATATATCATCATAATTGCCTTTCACTTGCACGACCGAACAATGTGAATAATAATAATAGTGCATATGCATTGGACTAAGCTGGAATCTGCAAGCATTCAATAAACAGGAGAAGACAAGGCAATATGGGCTCTTTTGTCAGATCAACAATAATGCATATAAGAGCCACTTCAACAATTTAATTATGGTCTTCTCCTATCGACCCCCAAAGGAAAGAAAAGAAATAAAACTAATTACACAGGAAAGCTCCCAACAAGCAAAAGAAGAACAAAAAATCTTTTTGGGTTTTCTTTTTAATTACTACTACAAGAATGGAAAGTAAACTATTTTTTTGGTTTTTCTTAAGGTTTATCAAACACACAAGAAGAAAGCATAAAAAGGAAAATAAACTAGCATGGATGATACAATGAAAAAGTATGAGCACCGACATCTAGCAATGAGTGTGTGAACATAAATGTAATGTCGGTGGGAAATACGTACTCCCCCAAGCTTAGGCTTTTGGCCTAAGTTGGTGTATGGCCACGGCTGGCTTGGCGGATATCCGTAGTAGAAGTTAGGGTCATACTGAGATGCAGCGGCTATCGCCTCCTGAGCTGCAGCGTGGCGACGAGCGGCCTCTGCTCTCCTCTCGTACTCATCTGCCTCCTCTCTGGTAATGGTATATCTTCCTCTTGCCTGATAATCAAAGAAGGCAGGAGCAGGGAGAGTAATATGGACAGCACGACGTCTGTCAAAGATTAGTCGATACTGGAGAGGTGATTCATTCCTCTCGACAAACTGGTGGTGAACCATAGCATTAAAGTCTAGGTAAGCAGGAGGTAATTCAATATCATCTTCGCGTATGTCTATACCAAGAAAATTAGTTATGCGGGTTGCATAAATTCCTCCAAAGAAATCTCCATTAAATCTATTAAGATGCAACCTACGTGCAATAATGGCTCCCAAATTATAAGATTTGCCTCCTAACACAGCACTCCGAAGAATATTGAGGTCAGGGACACACATGTGACATGCCTCATCTTTTCCATTAATGCATCTACCTATGAAGAGAGCAAAATAATGTATAGCAGGAAAGTGAATGCTCCCTATGGTAGCTTGTGTTATATCTCTAGATTCCCCCACAGTTATACTAGAAAGAAAATCTCTAAATTCAGATTTGCAAGGATCCCTTATACTACCCCATTGTGGAAGTTTGCAAGCAGTGGTAAAATCCTCTAAGTCCATAGTGTAAGATTTATCATAAACATCAAACATGACAGTTGGAGAATTACGTGAAGTTGAAAATTCAAACCTCCTCACAAAGGAACTAGTGAGATTGTGATACTGACTGCACTTCTCTTCCTCGAAGCTCACAAGATCAGCGTTACGCAAATATGCGTTAAATTCTTCTTTAATTCCCACTCGATCCATAAAGTTCTCAAAAGGCCATTCACAAGGATGCATTGGAGTGTCTCTTGGTGGCTCGTCATCAGCATCACGCATTGCAAGCCTGGGTCCTTGCTTCCTTGAAGAACCACCTTGGAACATTTTCCTAAGCATATTTCTTCCTCTAAAATTTTTTAGTAACTTCAAAATAAAAGTAAATCAAACTCAATAATATTGATAGCAGCTACTCCTACAAGTGCCTAGAGCATATATCATGCATCAAAACTAGTTTTGACCATATAAATTTGACATGAAAGCTCAAGAACAGGGTCACCTAAGCAGCAAAAAATTGCAATGAATAAATCACTAGAACAAAAACTAATTGGAGCAATGGAGGAGTCACATACCAAGGAACAATCTCCCCAAGCAGTTTTGTGAGAGGTGCTTTGAGCAAGGAGATCGAAAATGGCAGCAAAGTGAGCTTGGAATCGGGTTTGAGCTGGTTATTCGTGTTTGGGGCAGGAAGAAGGAGTGTATGGGTGAAAGGATAAGTGGAGGAGGGCCACCATGGGCCCACGAGGCAGGGGGGCACGCCCTAGAGGGGTAGGCGCGCCTCCACCCTCGTGGGCAGGTGGTTGGCCCCCTGGTGTGTTCTTAGTGCCAAATATTCTCAAATATTCTGGAAAAATCATATTTAAATTTCAGGGCATTTGGAGAACTTTTATTTTTGAGGTATTTTTATATTGCACGAATAATCAGATAATAGACAGAAAAATATTTATTTTTATTTTATTTAATATAAATAACAGAAAGTAAAGGTGGGGTACAGAAGGTTGTGCCTTCTAGTTTCATCTATCTCATGATCATCAAAAGGAATCCACTAACAAGGTTGATCAAGTCTTGTTAACGAACTCATTCCGAATAACATGGAACCAGAAAAATTTCGAATAACACTATGTTACCTCAACGGGGATATGCACATCCCCAATAATAAGAATATCATACTTATTCTTGACATTAGGAAGAGGAAATTCAAAACCTCCAAATATAATCGATGGAATTTTTCTAATAGAGTTGATACTATGAACTTGAGGTAGTTTCCTCGGAAAGTGTACCGTGTGCTCATTACCATTAACATGAAAAGTGACATTTCCTTTAGTGCAATCAATAACAGCCACTGCATTATTCAAAAAGGGTCTTCCCATAATAATAGACATACTATCGTCCTCGAGAATATCAAGAATAACAAAGTCGGTTAAAATAGTAACATTTGCAACTACAACAGGCACATCCTCACAAATACCAACAGGCATAGCAGTTGATTTATCAGCCATTTGCAAAGATATTTCAGTAGGTGTCAACTTATTCAAATCAAGTCTACGATATAAAGAGAGCGGCATAACACTAACACCGGCTCCAAGATCACATAAAGCAGTTTTAACATAATTTCTTTTAAAGGAGCATGGTATAGTGGGTTCTCCTGGATCTCCAAGTTTCTTTGGTATTCAACCCTTAGAAGTATAATTAGCAAGCATGGTGGAAATTTCAGCTTCTGGTATCTTTCTTTTATTTGTAATAATATCTTTCATGTATTTAGCATAAGGATTTGTTTTGAGCATATCAGTTAATCGCATATGCAAAAAGATAGGTGTAATCATTTCAGCAAAGCGCTCACAATCCTCATCATCCTTTTTCTTGGATGGTTTGGGAGGAAAAGGCATGGGTTTCTGAACCCAAGGTTCTCTTTCTTTACCATGTTTCCTAGCAACAAAGCCTTTCTTATCATAACGTCGATTCTTTGATTGTGGGTTATCAAGATCAACAGCAGGTTCATTTTCTCTAACATTATCATTACTAGGTTGAGCATCATCATGAACATTATCATTAACATTATTACAAGTTTCAGGTTCATTACCAGATTGTGTTTCAGCATCAGAAATAGAAATATCATTTGCATTCTCAAGTGTTTCAACAATGGGTTCACTAGAAGAACTAGGTGCATCTATATTATTTCTCTGAGAATCTTGCTCAATTCTCTTAGGGTGGCCTTCAGGATACAAAGGTTCTTGAGTCATTCTACCAGTTCTAGTAGCCACTCTAACAGCATAATCATT
Source organism: Triticum urartu (assembly GCF_056163025.1). Taxonomy (NCBI): domain Eukaryota; kingdom Viridiplantae; phylum Streptophyta; class Magnoliopsida; order Poales; family Poaceae; genus Triticum; species Triticum urartu. Next base: position 452,416,103 of record NC_141877.1, read on the forward strand.
ATTCTTATTACTCAATTCATTAAGCAAATCATTTTGAGCTTTAAGTACTTGTTCTACTTGAGTGGTAACCATATAGTAGCATGTTTACTAATAAGTTTAAGTTCACCTTTAACATTAGCCATATAATCACCCAAGTATTCAAGCATATTTGAATTATATTTCAATTGTCTACCAAAATAAGCATTAAAATCTTCTTGCTTAGCCATAAATTTATCAAACTCATCTAAGCATGGGCTAGCAAATTTAGTAAATGGGATTTCAGCTTTATCATATCTATAGAGAGAATTTACCTTTACTACCTGTGTCGGGTTATCAAGACCATGTACTTCTTCAATAGGAGATGGATTAAGATTATATGTTTCTTCAACAAGCGGTAAATTAAGACCATGTATTTCTTCAATAGGAGGTAAATTCTTAACATCTTCAGCTTTAATACATTTTTGTTTCATAGATTTCTTTGCCTCTTGCATATCTTCAGGACTGAGAAATAGAATACCCCTCTTCTTTGGAGTTGGTTTAGGAATAGGCTCAGGAATTTGCTCCAGAGATGTCCAATTATTTTCATTTGTCAACATATTATTCAATAGAATTTCAGCTTCATCCGATGTTCTTTCCCTGAAAACAGAACTAGCACAACTATCCAGGTAATCTTTGGAGGCATTGGTTAGTCCATTATAAAAGATATCAAGTATTTCATTTTTCTTAAGAGGATGATCAGGCAAAGCATTAAGTAATTGGAGAAGCCTCCCCCAAGCTTGTGGGAGACTCTCTTCTTCAATTTGCACAAAATTATATATATATCCCTTAAAGCAGCTTGTTTCTTATGAGCAGGGAAATATTTAGCAGAGAAGTAATAAATCATATCCTGGGGACTACGCACACAACCAGGATCAAGAGAATTAAATCATATCTTAGCATCACCCTTTAATGAGAACGGACATATTTTAAGGATGCAAAAGTAGCAAGTTCTCTCATCTTTAGTGAACAGGGTGGCTATTTCATTCAATTTAGTAAGATGTGCCACAACAGTTTCAGATTCATAACCATGGAAAGGATCAGATTCAACCAAAGTAATTATATCAGGATCAACAAAGAATTTATAATACTTATCAGTAACAAAGATAGGTGAAGTAGCAAAAGCAGGGTCAGGTTTCATTCTAGCATTTAGAGATTGCTTACTCCATTTAGCTAATAACCTTTTAAGTTCATTTCTATTTCTGCAAGCTAAAATAGCTAAAGAAGCTTCTTGATCAAATACATAAGCCTTAGGAATAACAAGTGATTCTTCATCATCACTTTCATCAGTATCATCAGATTCAATATTTTCAATCTCTCTAGCCCTAGCAAGTTGTTCATCAAGAAAATCACTAAGTGGCACAATAGTATCATGCATAGAGGTAGTTTCATCATAAGTATCATGCATAGCAGAAATGGCATCATCAATAACATGCGACATATCAGAACGAATAGCAGAAGCAGGTGTAGGTGTCGCAAGCTTACTCAGAATAGAAGGTGAATCAAGTGCAGAGCAAGATGGCAGTTCCTTACCTCCCCTCGTAGTTGAGGGATAGATCTTGGTTTTTGGATCTCTCAAGTTCTTCATAATGATAAGAAGATATATATCCCAAGTGACTCAAAGAATAGATCTATGCTCCGTGGCAACGGCGCCAAAAAATAGTCTTGATAACCCACAAGTATAGGGGATCGCAACAGTTTTCGAGGGTAGAGTATTCAACCCAAATTTATTAATTCGACATAAGGGGAGCCAAAGAATATTCTCAAGTATTAGCAGCTGAGTTGTCAATTCAACCACACCTGGAAACTTAATATCTGCAGCAAAGTGTTTAGTAGCAAGGTAATATGATAGTAGTGGTAACAGTAGTAAAAGTAATGTTTTTGGTATTTTGTAGTGATGATAGCAATAGCAACAGAAAAGTAAATAAGCGAAGAACAATATATGGAAAGCTCGTAGGCAATGGATCGGTGATGTAGAATTATGCCGGATGCGGTTCATCATGTAACAGTCATAACCTAGGGTGACACAAAACTAGCTCCAGTTCATTGATATAATGTAGGCATGTATTCCGAATATAGTCATACGTGCTTATGGAAAAGAACTTGCATGACATCTTTTGTCCTACCCTCCCGTGGCAGCGGGGTCCTTACAGAAACCAAGGGATATTAAGGCCTCCTTTTAATAGAGAACCGGAACAAAGCATTAACACATAGTGAATACATGAACTCCTCAAACTACGGTCATCACCGGTAAGTATCCGGATTATTGTCACTTCGGGGTTAACGGATCATAACACATAATAGGTGACTATAGACTTGCAAGATAGGATCAAGAACACTCATATATTGATGAAAACATAATAGGTTCAGATCTGAAATCATGGCACTCGGGCCCTAGTGACAAGCATTAAGCATAGCAAAGTCATAGCAACATCAATCTCAGAACATAGTGGACACTAGGGATCAAACCCTAACAAAACTAACTCGATTACATGATAGATCCCATCCAACCCATTACCGTCCAGCAAACCTATGATGAAATTACTCACGCACGGCGGTGAGCATCATGAAATTGGTGATGGAGGATGGTTGATGATGACGATGGCGACGGATTCCCCTCTCCGGAGCCCCGAACAGACTCCAGATCAGCCCTCCCGAGAGGTTTTAGGGCTTGGCGATGGCTCCGTATCATAAAATGCGATGATTTCTTCTATCTGATTTTTTCTCCCCGAAACTCAATATATGGAGGTGGAGTTGGAGTCGGAGAGGCAACAGGGGCCCACGAGGTAGGGGGCTTGCCCTAGGAGGGCAGGCGCCCCCCCACCCTCGTGGAGAGGTGGTGGGCCCCCTGGCCTTCATCTTTTGCAGGTATTTTTCTTATTTTCTGAGAAAGTGGCCCCGTGAAGTTTCAGGTCATTCCGAGAACGTTTGCTCCTGCACATAAATAACACCATGGTAATTCTGCTGAAAACAGCGTCAGTCCGGGTTAGTTCCATTCAAATCATGCAAGTTAGAGTCCAAAACAAGGGCAAAAGTGTTTGTAAAAGTAGATACGACGGAGACGTATCACCTCCACGCACCCACTCAGCGTGCGCGACGCTGGTTGCTTCGGCATCCAGAACGGAAGAGATCGCGGCGCCGACTTCCAGCGGTCATGGCGCCGAAGTCGCCTTCGCACCTCGGCGGTGCGATGGGGTGCTGGCCCCAGGAGTCAGGCCCATCACTGCTGCGTTTCCGGCTGGCGGGGCAGCCGGTTGTTTGTCCCGCGCTCCTCCTGACGACGGTGGCGGGGGCACGACTACCTCCGGCATGATGACGTTGCCGCCTTCCCTCTCCATGACCGTCTGTTCGTCGCTGGCTGCCCCGGTTGGCGCCACGAACTCTGGTGGTGGCGGCGCAGAGTTCAGGGGGATGGCGAACAATGGCGCCTGACGGCGCACGTTTTCTTCCACCAGCTTCTTCGCCGCGGCATTGGCCTCAGCCTCCGCTAGCTTCTTCAACGCGGCGGCCTCCGCCTTGTCCGCCTCCGCCTTCTCCATACGGGCGGCTTCCCGCTCCGCGCGCCTCCCGCCACTACAAAAAAAGACACATCCGTGACATTTTGGGCCGAATGAATTTTTTTCTGTCATACATATGACACTTCTTTGATGATAATTGTGACAAAACCTGGTATCATCATAGATGTGGTGGGTTCCTACTTCTATGACAAAAAATCATGACAGAAAATGGGCTTTTCGTCCCGGGCGGGCCAGAGACGCAGCTGCATGACATTCTTTGGGCCGTCCATGACGGAAAAAACCATGGTAGAAGCGAGGGCGAGGAAAATTTCGGGGAGTTCCCGGTTACGGTGGGAGGTCGGGGCCGAGCGATGCGCGTTTCTCTCGTACACATACGCGCGTGTGTGCGAGGCGTTGGCTCTAATTGAACCCGAGCGAGGCGTTGGGCTCTAACTGAACCCAAGCGATTGCAGTGCAGGCTACGCGTTACTGAACCCGAGCGATCGATCGATGGCTGTTAACTGAACCCGATCGAGCGATTCCTTCACTACTGCTGCTAACTGAAGCCGATCGATGCTGCCTCTGGGATGAACAGTGAGCGTTGCGGGAGGTTTTGGATGAACAATGAGCGGTGGCGTTGCCTCTGGATGAACAGGACCCCGTGGTGTGGAGGGCTGGATGAAAAGTAGACGGTGGAGGGGTGCCCGTGGAGGGATGGTTGAACAGGACCCCGTGGTGTGGAGGGCTAGATGAACAGTAGATGGTGGAGGGGCGCTTGAACAGTAGCCGGTGGAGTAGCGCGCGGTGGAGGCTGGATGAACAGGAGCCCGTGGAGGCTGGAGGAGGTCGACGGTGGAGATGAACAGTATCCCGTGGAGTCCCGTTTTGCGGTACGCCACACACCTCCCGATGAACAGGACCCCCGTTTCGACCGTAGAAGGTCCGTTTCGTCCATTTTGCGATACGCCACACCCCTCCCGATCAACAGAACCCCCGTTTCGACCGAAGGAGGTCCGTTTCCTCCGTTTTGCGGTACGCCACACCCCTCCCGATCAACAGGACCCCCGTCTCGACTGTAGGAGGTCCGTTTCCTCCGTTCATTGGTACGCTAGGCCTCATTTCCATAGCCTGTTCCGTCCAAGCCCTCCCGATGAACACGACCACGCATTCCGTTCTGACCCAGCCGGTTGGCTCCCACGTGTTCCGTTGCCTCCCGATGAACACAATGCATCCAATTGCCTCCCCATGAACACGACGCATTTCGTTGCCTCCCCATGGATACGACGCATTCCGTTGCCTCCCCATGAACACGACGACGACACTGTTTCTCCGTTCTGACCCATCCATGTACACGAGCCCTGGCCGTACATATGCGCGAGTAGGCGTTTGAGACCCCGCCCGTATGTACACATACGTGGCCGTATTTTCTTTCTTGCACCCTGGCCGCTGTACGTACGTGTACATGCTACGTGCACGCCTCTACTACGACACGTGCGCGCCTCTACTACGACACATGCACGTCTCTACATCGACCAGTATGTATGTACACGTTCACGACCAGAATGACAATGCTACGTACGCTTCGATCAGGTGGGTCCCGACTGTCAGGCACTTCCTTGCGTGCGAAGATGTAGCTGGTGGGTCCCAACAGTCAGGGGGCGAATCCTATTGTTTTTTTGCCCGGACGCACTTCCTTGCATGTGAAGGTGTAGCTGGTGGGTCCCAGCAGTCAGGGGGGAAATGTTTTTTTCACGAAATACGGTGGCCCGTCCGGTGGGTCCCCGCTGTCAGGTGGAGGAATAATTATTTTGCACGTAATAAGGAGGCACTTCCTTGCTGCGGCCGTGGACCCAGCTGTCAGCCTATCCACGTACAGTCCACATCCGATGGAAGCCGTTCCTTGACCACGTTGACCACGCCGCACCGAGAGCACCAGGGTGGTGGACGACGGCGAGGCCTAGGAAGGGGACAACGCGGAGCCGGGGAAGACGCGACAGTGGATGCCCACGCGTAGAGGAGTACGAGGGTTCACTGGTTCGTTGTGGTGTGAGGCCGCCGTCGCTGCAGAATAATAGGGGGGTGTGGGTGAGTAGAGGGATGGCCTGGCCAGTAGTGGGAGTAGTAGGGGGCGGTGAGGCCTCCGCCGCATCGCAGCCAGCCACGGGAGGTAGGAGCACGAGGCACGACCGGCGCTGGTTTGGGCGGCTGGAGAAAGAAGACCAGAGGTTGAAGAAGGACTACGGCCGTTGGCTGGACATCGTACGGTCACTGGAGCTAGAATCGTGCATATTGACTAAGTTGACAAAGCCCTCCGTCCACGTCAACTTAGTAGGCCCACAAGTCAGCCTGCCACTATACTGGGTCCCAGCTAGCAGGGGGAGTATTCATTTTTTTGTCCGTAATAAGGAGGCACTTCCTTGCGTGCGAAGATATAGCTGGTGGGTCCGAGCTGTCAGCGGCGGTAACGTTTTTTCGCGAAATACAGAGGCCCTTTCAGTGGGTCCCTGATGTCAGGTGGAGGAATCATTATTTTGCGTGTAATAAGGAGGCATTTCCTTGCGTGCGGCTGTGGACCCAGCTGTCGGCCTCTCCACGTACAGTCCACTTCAGATGCATGTCAGTCGTTGACCACGTTGACCAGGCCCAGAGAGCACCAGGGCGGTGGACGACGGCGAGGCCTAGGAAGGGAACAACACGGAGGCAGGGAAGACTCGGCAGTTGTTTCCCACGCGGAGGGGAGTACGACTGTACAAGGGTTTACTGGTTCGTCTGCCATCACCGGAGAATAACAGCAGGTGTGGGTGAGTAGAGGGATGGCTAGGCCAACGATGGGAGTACGGTGGGGCGGTGATGCCTGCACGACAGCGGAGCCGGCTGCGGGGAGGAGGGAGCAGGCAGTCCCGCCAGCGCTTGTTTGAGCGGCTGGAGCAGGAAGAGTAGAGATTGAAGAAGCACGACGGCCGTTGGATGGACATTGTACGGTCACTGGAGCTAGAATCGTTCATATTGACTAAGTTGACAAAGCCATCCGTCCCCGTCAACTTAGTAGGCCCACAAGTTAGCCTCCCACCATGGTGGGTCCCAGCTAGCAGGGGGAGTATTCATTTTTCTGTGCGTAATAAGGAGGCACTTCCGGTAGGTCCGAGCTGACAGCGGGGGAACGTTTTTTTCACAAAATACGATGGTCCGTCCGGTGGGTCCCAGTAGTCAGGGGCAAACATTTTTTTTGCAAAATACGGTGGCCCGTCTGGTGGGTCCCAGCTGTCAGGGGGGAAACTTTTTTTTCCGCAATATACCGGTGGCCCGTCTGGTGGGTCCCTGCTATCAGGTGGAGGAATAATTATTTTGCACACAATAAGGAGGCACTTCCTTGCGGCTGCCATGGACCCAGTTGTCAGCCTCTCCACGTACAGTACTCTTCCGATGGAAGTCGGTCGTTGACCACATAGACCACGACGCGACGAGAGCACCACGGCGGTGGACGACGGCGAGGCCTAGGAAGGGGACGACGCAGAGCCGGGGAAGACGCGGAAGTGGATGCCCACGCGGAGAGGAGTACGAGGGTTCACTGGTTCGACTGTGGTGTGAGGCTGCCGTCGCCGCAGAATAACAGGGGGAGTGGGTGAGTGGAGGGATGGCCTGGCCAGCGGTGGGAGTAGTATGGGGACGGTGAGGCCTCCGCGGCAGCACAGCCGGCCACGGGAGGAAGGAGCAGGCGGCACGACCAGCGCTACTTTGGGCGGCTGGGGCAAGAAGACCAGAGGTTGAAGAAGCACTACGGCCGTTGGATGGACATCGTTGACCACGCCGCGCCGAGAGCACCAGGGCGGTGGACGACGGCGAGGCCTATGAAGGGAACGACACGGAGCCAGGGAAGACACGGCAGTGGCTGCCCACGCGGTGAAGAGTACGAGGGTTGACTGGTTTGGCTGCCGTCGTCGGAAAATAACAGGAGGTGTGGGTGAGTAGAGGGATAGACAGGCCAGGGATGCGAGTATGATGGGGCCATGAGGCCTGCCCGGCAGCACTGCCGGCCACGGGAGGCGGGAGCAGGCGGTTCCGACAGCGCTGGTTTGGGCGGCTGGGGCAGGAAGATCAGAGACTGAAGAAGCATGATTGCCGTTAGATTGACATCTAATGGTCTGACGCTGGTAGAGTCGATTGTTGACTAAGTTTCTTTTTTGAGAAACCTTGTGTACGCATGAACTTAGTAGGCCCACAAGTCAGCCTCCAAATCTGTGGCAGACAAAAAAAAGCCCATTTGCTATTTTTTATAATTTGCAGCCCATTTGCTAATTCTTAAGTAATTTATTACTGCCCATTTTCTGCCCAGGACCATGGTCAAAAAGCTCAACCTTATTTTGCATATTTTGGTGGAGTCCGAACTATTGTAATCCCGAAATGACAAACATTTTTTAAGAACTTATTGATTTGCCAAAAAAATCATTTTGTTTTTGTAAGCAAATAAGACGTGGGACAATTGAGTTGGTTTAAGGGAAAACCAGTGGTAAAAAATCAGCGCTGGGTGGGAAAAACAACAAAAATAAGGATGTAAATATGAAAAGGGAATTTTATGTGTTTTCAATATAATGATACATGTATATGAACTAGTAAAACTATAGGCAGAGATTAGAAAACGGATGTAGGACATGCGTTTCAATAGGAAAATAGAACTGGGCTGTGTGTTTGATTCAGTAAAAAAACTGCCTGCGGATGTTGTAAGACAAAATATAACTAACGCTGGCGGGCCAGAGGCCAGTAGATACCTGCTGGATCTTTGTGCCCCGTTGTCGTCATGGGCTGGGCCTATTAAAAACAAAACCAACCCTGGGCAGTCTACAGCCCAGTTGAAACTTACTCGACCTGAAAAAACGATATACGTCCTCAATAAATGAGAGAATTCTGCAAGTACAGACTGATAACTGGGATGCAACATGGATATTGTTTTTTTGTCGTGATAATAAGTGCATGCACTTGTTTTGAAAAACTTGGAGAACTGGAAATTCGAAGGGCGGATGCTTATGCTACCCATCAAATAAAAATGAGGTGCCCGAAAATTCGTTTCGAAACAAATGATTCGGCTTTATATCCACGTCGACCCTCGGCATGATGGTTGGAAGCAAATGCAAGTTCATACCAAAAGATCGTTTACAACAATACCAACCTGCGGACGACAAGGTAGTACAACTACCAATACCAAACTAACTTATAATCTTTTTACTCCTGGCCCTAGTGTTTGTCTAGTAGAAAATCTTGCAGAGGACCAGCTCCCGCTCCTTCTCTTGCTCCAGGTCCCCGAGGTGGTACTAGTGCCTCACCCAGTTAGTCCTCTGCTGGTCGAAGTTCTTGTTGGTGTGCAGCACCAGAACCTTTTTTGCTGCCCGTCTACCGGCCGTTGACCATCACTGGCAAGGTATTGCCGGTCTTGTGCCACATCGCGTGCATGCCGCACTCCGACTGTATCTTGCGACGCATCCACGTGCCCCTTTTGAATGCCATGGAATTGCGCTGGAAGAAATTCTTCCTTAGGCCACTCAGTGTGATACCTGCAGTATTGTGGAATACATGTTTTAGTGTACCTAGTTGGCATTTTCATAACATCTTTGGCATGTTGCAGTCACTTGTTTCACTTTTTATTAACTGTCAAATTGTAATTGCTTCACCAGGTCTGCGTCTAAAAACAAAATAGAGCTATAAACAAAGGAATATGTTTGTGCAAGTAGACGGCCGATCGGTGTCTTACCTGGAAGTTTATCAGGTTGGGTGTAGCATATGCCGTGCTCGCTGTCGATGGTTGGTATGAACAAATCGATGAGAGACTGAAATCTCACGCTGTTAGCACTCACTTTGGCCTCAAGGTGCTCAATCAGCTCCTGATCCGTGGGATCGAACTTGACGCCAACCGGCAGCACCGGCCAATCCTTCTTCGACTTGCATCGGTAATTCCAGTTATATGGTACTCAATGTATGATCAATCAACTATTTTAAGTGAATGATGAAAGATTTCGACAGATAAGTGGTACTCCAAATCTGAAGTCCAGAATACCCGAACACGCCGCCGGGATTCTTGTGTCACCTCACGCGCAGCGTGTTGTCACGTCAATTCAATGTGTGGACATGATGAATAATTTGACCGAGGTATACTAGTACTGCTACTGTACTACTTACTAGTCATATTTAGTGTCACAATTTATACATAGGTTTAACTAACAAGTACTCACTTGAAGCCTAACTGATATATATATATATATGTATATATATATATATGGCTTCTGCACAGCATCTCCATCACCATTATCAGTACATCCTACGCAGGTGAGTCAGGTTGCACTTGATCCCAGGAAGGTATCTATCCTTCAAACCTGAGGAGTGCTTCAAACTAACAACAGTACATAATATCCAACAAAAGAGGGTCGTGCTACAGCAGCAGAATACATGGCTCAGTCTAGATATCAGCACGAATCAAGTTGTGCATATTTGCTGTTGGCATGAACCACATCGCCGCATGTCAGGTTTGCAAAAGCCATCCATCGCATGGAACCTTGATGCCTTTCACACACTAAAGATTATCTGGCAACAAGCTGTGTCGACGAATCTCTGGATATGGTGATTCATGAAACCCATGGTATGATGTGTAAACACAACCCCCCCTTGCGAATGGAAGTTTCATAGCACAGTAATCATCGCCGGTGATATGATTGATGATTGTTTGGATGATCGGATAATTGAGCCCAAGGAACAAGGAGTGGTTGCCGAGGCTGCAAACCCGCCTCCAATTGAATACGCCTGGCCCAACGGAGCTCGGATCTTTCTCGAACACGAAGCAGCCATAGCCATCAATGTCCCGAACGCCCCACGCATTGTACTACATGTGGTTTGATGTAATGGTTTAGTCAATTTGGTACGTGCGAATGAGCATCAAATGACCGTCGTCAGCTGAACGAGCGATAAACCACCACCCATTGGCTGGCATGATTCCAGGTCCTGTAATCATGAAGGCCAGCGCATTTGCGTCTGCTGCAACAATTCAAATTGGAGACCAAAATGACAAAAATAAACAATCATGTTCAGAGTATGTGTGGAATTAAGATTATTATAATAGTGACACATATCATAGACAGAGAATTGCAATGCCATGGTCATAATCATACCCCAAGTTAAAACAATAAGCCAATGGCTTTCATATTCTAGCAATATGTCATGGTTCAAACATCATGTAACAATGAGACGAAAACAGCTATGACAGCGCCTACTCATATTCTACCATAGCACTTACTACTACTGTTCTCATATCAACTCTAAGCAATAACATGCGTTGTTATAAAAATCTTGTAAACGAGAGTAACATATAGCAATCATGATGTTATGCTCATAATATGTATTCTAACAATCATTAGATGCCAATTGTTCTCATATCAAATCTAACAATAACATGTGTGGTCATAAAAATCTAGGAAATGAGAGGAACATATAGCAATGATGTGGTTATAGACATGCTATGCATTCTAAATTTGTAACAAATGAACATACAGTCGTATTCATAAGGTAAAGATGAGATGAGATAGAACAATTACACGACGATAGATTCCACCAGTATAGGCAGCCAATTTGTGCGTCGACCGTGTAAACGATGCCATCATGCACTATAGCACCAGACAGAAATGTTGCCTCAATAGGATTGATGATGAGCCATAACCATGTATGGCGATCGGATTCCAGATAGACTAATCCCATGTTGAACAAGGCAATGAGCTTGTAATCCATGTAGTCTTCTGATGGTGTGGGCACTTCGCAGATTACAACTTTCTGCAAACAGAGGTCGAGCCAAAAGCTTGATGCGTCTCATGCGTAGTAGGCAGGAGTGTCCGGCGGGCCGCGAGGCTCAATGGCGGCGGTATCCAACGATGGAAGGGTGATCTCTCGCTGGGTGTAGATATCCACGAGACGCCACGGACTACCGGTGTGGTGGACGAGGACGATCGAGTTATCCTTCATGCCCGCCTAGTAGTGGTCGCGTATGAAGGATAGGTGGACGGGTAGTGGTAGCATGTCGAGGGGCACCACGGCAACCTCCGTAGGATCGTCAAGTCGGTGTCTGGGCCACCTGCGAGGATCGGGCATCAGCAAGCAAGGTGTCTTGAAAAGAGCCGGCTGGTTGCAGATGAGTAGATGGTACAAAGACACCGAGCATGCGGCCAGACGGACGGTGCTAAGTAGATCCAGACGACTACTGATCTGCTCCAAGAGAACATCGGGGAGGGAATTCCAATCGCGGCTCTGCGTGTCAGTCGGTTCTGCCATTGGGGTTTTCGGTGCGTGCGAGCCAGTGGGGAAGTGGATTCGGGCGGGCGAGCGAAGAAGCTTCTCCTCGTGTGGCCGAGCAGTGAGCAGGGGGATATGGTACACGCAAGCTACCAAGGAAGATGGCGCGGGCGCGCGAGCAGTGAGCGGGGGTAAATAGTGTGCGGCCGACGATGGGGAAGAGAGGAGGAAGAAGAGTGGAAGATGGGGAAGAAAGTGCATTGAATCTCAATTCTACTAGTACTACTATGAGGATATACCATCCTTCGGAGTGTAAATAGTTACACCGATGACATGTGGGTCTACCACAACAGGGCCCATATGTCAGTTAATGGAGGACAGAGGTGCGTAGGCGTATTTGTGGAAGCATGCTCTACTGGCAAACATGATGGTAGTACTAGGTATGGCTGATTTAGTAACACCAACACGCTGGTTCAGCTTATTAATTACGTGTCCCATCTACTGCAGTGTGTATTGTCACTTCACTGTGAAGACTAATTGATTAGTTCTCTCTGACCGAGATGGGGAATAATGGATCATGAGGACTTCCTTTCTACAGTATCCATATGCCTCTACGCTCACTTCACTCATTTTGCTCCATACCTAGTCACTTGTTGAAATCTGTAGAAAGACAAGTACTCCATATTTGGGAACAAAGGGAGGCTTTTACTCCGTACTATTTGGGAACAGAGGGAGTATCACCATGAACATGCCAATGGGAGGGAGTAAGCCCCATGCATGCATGCATGCATGCAACATGCAACACTCACACGTACACATGGACACACGCAACACTCACGCACCCATGCGGCACACAGCACACGACACAACACACATGCTCACGCTCAAGTGCTCAACCTACTCCCTACATCCGTGAAAGACTGTACATTTAGAGATTTACACATTGACTAGGGCATAATTAACGCCCAAAAGTAGCAGACTTATGTGTGCATGTGACCATTGAGATAAGAAGATTAAATGAAGGCCGTTGCATGCTGTAATTAAGGATACACATGTAGCCTATACCTACAGCACAAGTTGGTGCATTAGTCAATCAATATCGATTTAGATTAAAGGCTAAATGCATTGGAAGTGTAGATGTACATCATGTACTACACTCTTTGTTTTATAGCTGATGTACACTCTTTGTTGGAAGACCGAGGGAGGACACGTGCATGCACTCACATACACAGCCAGGGCGGTTCACGCGCAAGGGTTGGACTCGTGTCGCGCCTGCGTAAAGTTTTGTTTAACTGATTTCTTTGCTCTGCCAACTGACAGGTGGGACCCAGAAACCAGGTGACAATTTAACCAGTCAACAAAGTGCCACGTCGACTATGTGGCCGGTCAGTAGGGTGAAATACGGTGCTCTACGATGAGCTAGTGATCGTATAATCGCCGCAAAACTATATATAGTGACTGTAAAGAGCATATTGTTACATACGTTGACCGCCAGTGTATTTTTCTCGTTTCAAATTAAGCCATATTAATCGGAAAGGACGCAGTATGGACTACTACTAGTAGTACTAGTACTGCTTTGATGTGTCCCGTCAACTCGCGGAACAAGGAGAAGCTTGCTTACTACGCCTCTCCCTTGCCCACGCGCGTGGTGGTTCGCAGGACGAGGAGATGGTTTTGACTACATCGCCCTCTCCCTCTCCCTCGCCCTCGCCCTCTCCCTCGCGGTGGACGTGCAGCAGTTCAATCGGTGTCAGATTGCCAGAAGCATATTGTACTGTAGTATCATCATTGTTGGACCTTCCGAAGAGGCGAAGAGCCAAGTGCAAGGTTCACACGAGTATGAACTGTTGAACCTCCCGAAGAGGCAAAGAGCCAAGCGCAAAGTTTTATAGGAGTTGTCGTCCTAGTAGGAGTGTACTACAACTATAGCGAACGATGCTACTGTATGCTGCCGCCACGTCACGTATATCCAAAGTTGTGCCACCTTTTTTCCTCAAAGAGCGTGTTGGAGCCCGTGCAACAACCACACAAGTTGCACGTACACATAACACATTTACTAGTAATAAATTCTAAAGGACAAATGCTAGTATGCCAGACAAGTTCATCTCCAATTCATGTGATAAATTTGTGCACGACTAGTCTACATATATTCACAGCGCTACCGTTCACAATTACCGTACTCCACTTACACGTTATAGATGGGCTACACGTCCCCCTCCAGGTTCCAGTCCCAGGTGTTCTTCATGGATGGCACGCTCCATAGCGGTGGGCAACGGGAATCATTATCGCAGCTTTCTAGTCCGGTTCCACACGATGGAGACTCATCCAAGCTGAAGCGGCATAAATCAGGGATAGCGTGTCCCAGCATGTCGTTCATCCGGCAGTGCGCACTGAAGACACAACCATCCTTCATGAACGGCAGGCCTTCCGTGTCGTGCACAGAAGGTGGCATCCGCTTCACAATGGGGTAGCTGTCCCCGATGAAAAGCGAGTACTCTCCAAGAGTGTTCCTCGGCACCCACGTAGCATCACGGGGGTCGAACTCGGCGCCGTTCATCTGGTACACGCGGCATCCCAGATCTGGACACATGGTGACATACATAGTCAAGGTCCATGCATAATAATGTTGTGCTTAAATATGGCAGTCAGTAATACTGTGCAGCAAATAGTACTACTCCGATATAGAGGAAGTAAAATAACCGGCTTATTATATATAGCCACTCTTGGCTACATGGATGAGATAGTAAGACATGGAAAAACAAAAATGGTGGTAGCTAGTGGGTTCAAGTCTTCAAGGGCCTAGCTATCTATACGCGTCCTCCAAGGTAAAAAGTACTCCTAGTACTACAAATCATACTACTAGTACAACAATGAAAGAGAAGTCGAGAGGGTTAAAAAATGGAATACCTGGGTAGATGGTGACGGTCCGATCGTGGTAGATTGTGTGACCATGTTGCACATCAGTGGTACCATGGGTAACGACTGCTAAGATAGTTGATCCCAATATGCCAAAGTCAGCTACAAGGTTCCAGGTTAGACTGAATCGCGAATGCAAATGCACATCCAGGATCGGCGATCTTATTTTGATCGGGGGATGACTGGTCCCTGCAAAATAATGGAGTACCGTTAGGGATGCAAATGATGGTTTGTGCATTCCGTTTGTAATCTCCCGTACCGTAGGATGGCAACCAGATGAAACAAGTCCCCTGGCTTGTCACCGCGAAGATGCGGCCTAGATGGCGCACGGCGTCTTCGAACGTGTAGGGGTACAAATCTGCCGCCGCCAACATGCGCCAGCTTCTGCTGTTACTGCCTTTTGCATTGATGGCAATCCTTATGTCGAACACCGCGATGAGATAGTAATCGTCGTAGCCACATCGCTTTGTCGGCGGGTCCGCAATTGCTATCTTCTTAAATCTCATGTAGGCATGATGATGCGTATTCAAGCCCAGCCAGTCCGGAAGGCCGATCCCAATGGTGGAGAAGGGGTCTACCGGAACGGCTGCACTGCTGTGGATGTTGTGCAAAATGATGGTGGTATCCGGCTAGAGGTATGCAAGCCAATCTTCGTTGGCACCGTCCCATACCTATATATAAGATGGTGGGCAGCAGAGAAATTACGGGACGGAAATGGACTAAGTAAGTACTACATGATCAAACTCCATTACTGACCTGCTCATCGGACAAAATCCGACTACCTCTCAACGTCGGCAACTCTAGCGGAGTCAACGTGCAACCATGGTCAGGGAGCGGTGGACTGTTAGAAGGATTGTCCCATAGAAGAACCTTCTCCTCGAGGACGCATGGAAGACCAATAAGCATGGCCTTTTCCCAAGCCTGTTTAAGCAGCGTCTTGAAAAAGTTGGTGCAGGAAGCACCAAGTCTTGCGGCGGTGAGGACGTCGGAGCTGCATGCGATTTCTCCTAGAGGATCATCGTCCAAGGTCTCCCAGCCCCGACGAGGAGGAGAACCACCTGGCGAATCCATGGGAGCAGCGATGAACTGCCTTCTCCTCGAGGGGAGGGGAACTGGTGAGGAGGAGATAAGAGCGTAGTAACCGCAGGTGACGGTGTCCTGGACTAGCGGGTACTCAACACGTCATCTCCCGATCTGATAGATTGGGCCGAGGACCCCCGTGGCCGTATACTCATGGGCCAGTTCGGACAGCTGCCGCATACGAGGAAGATTCCACAAGACTTGGCGATCAAGACAAGGACTTCTCCCCACCGGCGTATTCGGCTAGGACTCTTGTTAACCTAGGCCTCTGGTGCATTATATAAACCAGGGCCAGGCTAGTCGATAGATCATACATATACAACAACAATCATACCATAGGCTAGCTTCTAGGGTTTAGCCTCCCCGATCTCGTGGTAGATCTACTCTTGTACTACCCATATCATCCATATTAATCAAGCAGGACGTAGGGTTTTACCTCTATCGAGAGGGCCCGAACCTGGGTAAAACTTCATGTCCCATGCCTCCTGTTACCATCGATCCTATACGCACAGTTCGGGACCCCATATCCGAGATCCGCCGGTTTTGACACCGACATTGGTGCTTTCATTGAGAGTTCCGCTGTGTGATCGACAAAAGGATCGATGGCTCGCCTGCAGATCAACTGCGACTTCGGCGTCTTCGTCACCAGTTCGACTGGTCACCTTGGTTCGACCAAGAATTGCGCCCGTATTCGGATCACCATGTTCGGACGAGGGCCTTCATCAAACATCAACTCCGATCTCTATCAAGATCACGGAGGAATCATCTATGGAGCTCGGGGGCTCAACGTCAACATTGCCCTCAAGCGACCGTGCTTTTTTTGGACAGCGAACTCGTATCTGCCGCCACCACCTCCTCGAGTATCGCTTTGACGATCGCTTTGGTGGAATTGTGCGGAATTGAGTCTATAACAACCCCGGAAAATTTCGTTCAGTTCCGATGGAGGAATCTCTGGCAATCCACGATATACCTGAGCCCTGTCAAATCTGGATGGGAATTTCGATGAGTTTAGGGCGTGCTGTCCAGCTTCTAGCTCGGACGTCCTTTGGAAGATCCAACCGTTTATCGGCTGCGGAATTCCTATATCTACCACCTCTCAAAATTTCAGCTCGATCCGACCGTCCAAACTCCGGGAACCTTCTGATTAGTGCATCACTGTTCGGATCTGTTTTCTGCGCGAAAACGAATCCGACCTGAGTTCATCTTTTTTATGAACGGGATTTCGGACATCCCTTTTGAAGGAGGTTTTGTATGGGGTATTGTGTTTTGTTCCCGAACACATCCCACTAACTTTAAGATCTTTTGAACATGATCTTCAACATCATGCTGGTGTCAAACCAGTCTGGCAATATTACTCCACGGCTGCCGACCTGCGCTAGACACGTCGTCACTTTAGCGAAGGATAAATCATCATCAACATCTCCGCCCCACGGATTACACCGAGCGGGCATACCGGCATCGCCGCACAGTCGCTTCATCAAGCCGGCATCGACCACGTCACGACCTGCATCGACAGGGCCGCACTATTGCTTCTTCAAGCTGGTGTCCATCACGTCGACCTACTTCGACTCATCGGCTGACGTCGAGGCTTCGACATCTTGACTGGACTGGGGGCTTCGCCATCTCTTCATCAACCTACTCCGGACACTTCGGCGTCACTAGCTGACTAGCTCCGTCACGTTAGCTGGGCCGAGGGCTTTGCCTCGGCGAGTCAACCTTTACCAGCATTGCCATGCCGTCGCTTTATCGCCCATCAGGCAATGGGTGTGCGGAGTGAGTCTCAATTTTGGAAATCATCTTCCTTCGGATTGCAACAACAAATAAACCAGGTGTTATAAATCCCAGTATTTTTTGCTTGTTTGGGTTCATTTTTCCCAAGGAATTATTACTTTGGTTTGTCCATGATATGTACACAGGTCTATCAAATGGTGACCCCATTAACGACGGTCACGTGGTGGTTCAATCAGTTTCTGTCCATAGTCCGGCAAACGCCGCATCCAGAGCTCGGACCGACCTGTGAATTCAGGCTTTGTCATGTCTTTACTACATCACGCCGACGCCCTGCATCGATATTGACTTCGGCGCCAGGCCATATTTCTTCTATTCTTCACTTTGCATAAATTATTTATTATGCAACGATTTTTTTAATTATCATTATTACTATTATCTCCGGTTTGCACTATTTTTTGTGCACAAGAAAATGATCAGGGGACTTCGGCGTCACTCTGCCGGTCTGCATTGACCGAGCTATGTCACCACTTCGGCGTGTTGAGCTCTCCGCTCCGCCACCTCGGGACCGGTTTGGGGGATGGAACCTTGTCTCGCATCAAGTTCGGACCGCGTCATCAATACCGAACACATTAACCAGCTAAGTCGCTTTCATGCTCAAAGCTTTAATTTCTAACTTGTGTTCGGTTCGACCAAGCATTATACTTTTTTGGAAAAAAGTTGCTTGTAAAAAATTTCCTTGTCCAAACTTTGTTTGTGGCGCATAAATTCAAATACCCCGTTTATTTGGGGGCTTCCTTCATGAAGCTTTTCCACTTGCATATGATTATACTTGTACGGCTTCGTTCCTTGTTCGTGTATTACGCCACAATATGCACCATATTGACTTAAGCGATTTGCAAACTGGGTTGCCTCGCTCCTGTGTTTACCCCTACATTCCCGATTGTTCGGCTAGGGAGTAAAGGGAGCACCTCTGCGATTGTCACGATCGAGTCGCCCGAGCCAGACCTCAGACTGGGTGAAGCCGAAAGCTAGCGCTCTTATAGTTTTCAATGATGGTCGGCACACAACGGAACTCATGAGTACAAAAAATCTATTGCACAAGTCTCATAATAAGAATGAGCACCGAAGAAAGGTATCGGTGGGGGTACTATTTTCTTTGAAGATGCTTCTTACACTTCACGGTAATATAACATAAGTTCCCTGAGCGCGCTTTGTCTGTTACAGCCTTATGGCCTGATTGCCTGGTTATTGGAAACACCGTTGATATTCTCGACCGATGGAGTACATAACACTTTTCAGTCCTTAAACGAAGAGGGAGAAGCCAACGGTCGGTTAAGACGTGTTTAAAATTCGGTTGAACATAGATATGATATAAGTACTTCGGTACATGCAATCATTCTTTTACCCAAGTCACTTGGGGGCTCTTAAATTTATTTGAGCCGTTTTATAATAAGTGTTCTTCTTCTTAGTCGTTGCAAAGTTTTATTATTATTATTATTATTTATCACTCCTTTTTTCTACACGAGTGTGCGGTCACTAGCCGGGGAGCCTAATTTCTCTCTCAAAGATGCTAGAGTTTAGTTTGCTAAACTGGCCTGATGAGAAGTACTCCGCCCTCGTGATAGGAGGTTGAAGCCATAGGCTGACCCGCTCAAAGTCTTGAGATAGGATGTATCATGTTAAAACACGACAGAAGCACTTCTTTTTTCTAAGACCAACTTTCGGATTGGCACCGAACACTTGATATTGTTCGGACGTCATGTTTTTACTAACGTTTCTTGGTTTTCCAAGCTTTTTGGCACTTTTAAACTATTTGTGCTTTTCCAGCATTAGTCTCGCAGTGCAACGCCGGACACCTTTAGGGATTCGGCAAAAACATTCTCAGATATTGCTATATATGCATCGGTTTCGAATTGTGTCTTCGGTCAATAGTTGGGTTGCCCGGCTCCTGCACTTGCTTCCTACATTCCGTTTTGTTCGGCTAGGCGTGCAAAGGGAGAACCACTGCGATTGTGCTTCCAGCTCACATGGTTAAGCACCTCAGTGGAGAAAGCCGAAAACTGACTTTCACAATAAGCGTAAACTGGTCAGCGATCCGATGACTATGTTAAATGATGGGCCGTTCATAACATTGGCCGAAGTGTTTACGGCTTGACCCCGACTGTCGCCGAACACTACCGGGGGCTATTAACTGGCCTCCCAAACTAAATCCTCCATATTTTGCTCTTACATTAGAGCTGAGGTTTAATGATCATGCTTAGCATGACAACCCAAAGAAAGGAACCGATAGCGGGACTATTTTCTTTGGAAGACATTTCTTCTGTTAAAACTCTCTGCGTACCTTTGTTTATAAAACCGTATGGCCAGATTGCCTTGTTTGTTGTAACTCCTGGACAGAGTACTAGGGTGATTAAGAAGCCGAGACGGTCAATTAAGGATCCCAATGAGTGGTAGTAGTTGTTCATGGATCACAGACACAGAACTCAGTTCCTGAGGACGCACTACTAGGAAAAAGGCTATAGTTAGGATTGATACTAATGGCGCACCATGGAAGCAGTGCGCCACTACTATATACTAATGGCGCACCGGTTGGTGATGCGCCATTAGTGTGGAAGACACTAATGGCGCACCAGAAACAGGGTGCGCCACTAGTATTATTTTTTTTCCATTTTTCCATACATACTAATGGCGCATCAGGTCGATGTGCGCCATTACTACTTCTGAGTAGTAATGGTGCACCAAGCAGACAGTGCGCCATTACTGTAAATTTTTTTATTCTTTTTTTTGCAAAACTACTAATGGCGCATCGTTTCACAGTGCGCCATTACTAGTTTAAACTAGTAATGGCGCACTATTACCCGGTGCACCATTAGTATATATATTTATTTTTTTTACTTTTTTGCAAAACTACTAATGGCGCACCACCTGCAGGTGCGCCATTAGTAACTAGGGTTACTAATGGCGCATTTGCTGCAGGTGCGCCATTAGTAACCAGGGTTACTAATGGCGCATTTGCTGGTGATGCGCCATTAGTAACCTGGGACCCCAACAAGATATTTCCCCACTTCATTCCCTCCACCTCCTTCTCCAAGCTTTCGGCCATCTCCTCCTCCTCACCTCATTTCCACCATAGATTCATCAAAATTAAGTGGTGAAATTACCTTTTTTGATAGGTAAGTAAGGGGAAAGCTATCTTCATGATGTAGATCTACTTTTTTTCTCCCTAGCTCGCTCCAACAACGTGCACATGCACTTTTTGTGGCCTAGCTAGATCTATGTATGTTTGTGGTGTTGCATGTGTTTGTGGTGCTGCATATATGTTTGTGTTTGAAGGTACCGGTATTTGAAATGCGATAGTTGCCAATATTTTGCCATAATGTTTTGATTCATTTCCGTTTCGGCGAGAATTTTGGCACTATGCATTCTTTTTGGTCCTATTTTTAGGGAAGGTCATGCCAAATTTTTTCTTGGTTCTAAAGTATCGTTTTGCTCTACCCCGCAGGCGGCCATGGTCCGCACGATGACTGAAGGCATCGTGAATAGGTTTTTGAGCTCCGCGAAGGCCGAGATGCTTCAAAAGAACGAGACAGAGATAAGATGTCCGTGTCGAAGATGCAAGCTGAAGAGCCTTATTGCGGACCCGGATTTCGGGCAGGTGCGGGACCACCTACTCTTGCCTGGTTTCATTTATGGCTATCGGTGGCAAGGTGATGAAGATGACTATGAAGTCGTCCATGGGGGCCGGGCAAGAAATGAGGAAGGGCAACAAGACAAGTACCACCGCGGCGAGGGCAGGCGAGAAGACGAAGAATCTCCAGGACATGATCACGACGGTGATGCTGTACACACTCATCATGTAGAAGATGTCGTACATTATGATGAGGAAGATGCTGTACACAGCCGGGGCAGACGACAATGGAGGCTGGGTGCATGACCCTCATATTCAGGAGCTGCTTCTCAAGCAGATGGATAATGCAAGAGCTGCCGCCCGAGAGAAAGCCAAGCTGGATCAACTGGAGATAGACGCGGTTACTCCATTGTATGAAGGATGCAGGCCCGAGGATACCCTCCTGAAAGTAACGCTCATGGCTCTGGAGATGAAGGTAAAACACAAAATGACCGACGCATGCTTCGACGAGAACATGTCATTCTGGCACGAACGTCTTCCCAAGGGGAACAAGTTCCCGACCAGTTTCGAGGAGGCGAAGAAAATCGTGTGTCCTCTGGATTCACCGCACGTGAAATACCATATGTGCATGAACAATTGTATCATTTATCGGGACGAGAACGCGGAGTCTACCATATGTCCGGTGTGCGGCGTCACTCGATACAAGAAGAGGAAGAAAGCTCCTCGAAAATCGGTGTGGTACTTTCCGATCACTCCTCGTCTACAGCGGTATTTCGCGGATCCTAAGGTAGCAAAGCTCCTGCGTTGGCACGCGGATAGGGAGGAAAAGAAGCGGGAAGATGACGGAAATGATCCGGAGATAAATAAAAAAGACAAGATGCTGAGACACCCTAAGGATGCGAGCCAGTGGCAAGCGTTGAACTTCGAATCGTAGAATTTGGGAAGGATCCAAGGAACATCATGCTGGGCACGAGCACCAATGGAGTCAATCCGTTTGGCAGCCAGAGAAGCACACATAGCACCTGGCCTGTGTTTGTGTGGATGTACAACCTTCCCCCCTGGTTGTGCATGAAGAGGAAGTACATTCACATGAGTATGCTAATTGAAGGGCCGAAACAACCAGGGAACGACATCAATCTGTATCTGGGGCTGCTGACGGAGGAGCTAGACACGCTGTGGAAAACGCCAGCCAATAAGTGGGACGCCGCAGAGAAAGAATATTTCCCTATGAGAGCCGCACTGCTCACGACGGTGCACGACTATCTCGGTTACGGATATCTCACGGGGCAGGTAGTCCACGGATTTTCTGGATGCGTAAGGTGCATGGATGACACAATGTATCGCCGGCTAGATAGAGAACCCGGGTCTTCGAAAACCGTGTTCATGGGACATCGAAGGTGGCTTCGCGATGATGACCCGTGGAGGAAACGCAAGGATCTATTCGATGGTGAAACCGAACCCCGAAAATGCCCGTGTACGAGGAGCGGCGAGGAAATAGACGAGCTGTTGAAAAATTGGAAAGACTGCCCACTACCGGGAAAGAAGCAAAAGGCGCCAGAGCTGGGAAAGAAGCGAAAGGCGCCAGAGCCGCTGCTGAAGGTATGGAAAACGAGGTCTGTTTTCTGGGACTTGCCGTACTGGAAGATCCACCGTGTGCCTCACAGCCTTCATGTCATGCATATCGCGAAGAACGTGTGCGAGAGTCTGCTTAGTACCCTGCTCAACATGCCAGAGAGGACCAAAGATGGGCCAAAAGCAAGGGCAGACTTGAAATCAATGGGCATCAGGCAGGAGCTTCACGCTAATGATGATGATGATGATGATGAGGCGAAGAAGGACACAGAAAGTCGTCGCAAAGGCAAAAAGGCCAAGAAGACCGGAAATGACTACCCTCCCGCGTGCGTCACTCTAAGTCAGGAGGAGATCGAGCAGTTTTTCACCTGCCTGCTAGGAGTAAAACTTCCTTACGGTTATGCGGGGAAGATAAGCAGATACCTAGACCCAACGAAGCAGAAGTTCAGCGGGATGAAGTCTCACGACTGTCACGTGCTGATGACGCAGATACTTCCAGTTGCAATCCGTGGGATCATGGACGTGCACGTCTGTGAAATGCTATTTGGCCTATGCAACTTTTTCGACGTAATCTCTCGGAAGTCGATTGGCGTGAGGCAACTCAGAAGGCTACAGGAAGAGATCATGGTGATACTATGCGAGCTTGAGATGTACTTACCGCCCAAATTCTTCGACGTTATGGTGCATCTGCTGGTCCATATCGTGGAGGATATCATCCAACTCGGGCCGACGTTCCTGCAAAGCATGATGTCGTTCGAAAGGATTAATGGTGTCATCAAAGGATACATTCGCAACATGTCACGTCCAGAGGGGAGTATAGCCAGGGGCTTTCTGACCGAAGAGTGCATCTCCTACTGCATGAATTATCTAGGCATCGAGAACCCCGTTGGTCTGCCCGTCAACAGGCACCTCGGCAGGCTCGCTGGATGGGGTCACCGTGAGGGTCGCCGCGAAATGCATGTCGACTTCGAGGGTCGACTCGCCGACTTTGAAAGAGTAAACCTAGTCACGCTACAACACATAGACGTGGTCGATCCTTGGGTGGTAGAGCACAAAACCTTTATTGAGAAGACGTACAATGACCGAGGCCAACAGAGGATGGACGGAGATATACTCAAAGAGCACAACTCATGTTTCACGGGTTGGTTCAAGCAGAAGCTTCTGTCGTACCCTTTACATGAAGATTCTTCCGCGGAAGAACAACTCATATTTGCCTTGTCACAGGGCGCCGAGCACAACCTGATGACCTATGAGGCGTACGATATCAACGGCTACACATTCTACACCGAGGACAAGGACATGAAGAGCGATGGTTATCAGAACTCCGGGGTAACGATGGAATCCTACACCGGTAACGACAAGAACAGATACTACGGAAGGATCGAGGAGATCTGGGAGCTGAGCTACGCTGGAGAGAAGGTCTCGATGTTCCTTGTCAGATGGGCCAAGAGCGTCCTAAAAGAAGACCGGTATTTCACCACCATGGTTATACCCGAAGCCAAATCCAAGACCGTGGGCGCAAACGTCACCGCGAAAAATGAGCCATGGGTACTGGCTTCCCAAGTGGACCAATGCTTCTTCATTACCGACCCGTCAAAGCCCAGTCGTGTTGTCGTGAGGAGAGGCAAAAGGAAGATCATCGGAATGGATGGAGTAGCCAATGAGCAAGACTTCGACAAGTACGGCGACCCGAAGATCAAACATGACGACGACGATGAAGTAGCAGCACACACCACAAGAAGAAGCAGGACCACCCTACCTAAAGGACGTCCGTTCCACAGAAGAACTTCATTTGCGAAAAAGAAGGGCAAGAAGATTGTGAACAGATAGCTAGCTAAGATCGATTGTATTTAAATCGTAGTCTTCATTTCTCGATTGTATTTCATGGGCACTTTTTGATATCATGAATATTTTGAAATTTCATGGGCACTTTTTGAATTCATGAGGACACTTGATCTCGATCCCCCTCCATCTCGATCTCGATTCCCCCTCCATCTTGATCTCGATCTCCCTCCATCTCGACCCCCCCCCCCCCCGCACCCTCCCCCGCTAGCTCCACCGCCGCCGACGACCCACTGCAACCCTTCCCCGCTCCACCGCCGCCGACGAGCACCCGGCCCCTCCCCAGCCCGCTCCACCGCCGCCGAACACCCCCCGCACCCTCCCCCGCTAGCTCCACCGCCGCCGATGACCCACCGCACCCTCCCCCGCTCCACCATCGCCGCCGACCCACCGCACCCTCCCCGGCCCGCTCCACCGCCGCCGAGCACCCCCATTTGACGACATTTTTTCATATTCATAAAAAAATTATTACTGTTTTTATAAAAAAATATTAAAAAATAGCAGCAAAAAATAATAATAATAAACATACTAATGGCGCACCGCTCGTGTAGTGCGCCATTGCTATCTAAAAAAACATTGTAATGGCGCACTGCTCTGGTAGTGCGCCATTGCTATATAAAAAAACATTCTAATGGCGCACCGCTCTGGGATGCGCCATTGCTATCTAGAAAAAACATTCTAATGGCGCACCGCTCGGGGGTGCGCCATTAGTAATCTTCCCCCCTAGCTCTACCTAGCCCGACCCCTTCGTCCCTCCCTCTCGCGTGCTACCCCGCCCCACGTCGCCGCCGCCCCTACGTGCGCCGCCGCCCCCGCGCCCCCACCACTGCAGCTCCGCCATAGCCGACGCCTCCACGACCTCACCGTCGCCGACAGCCTGCCCGCTTCGGCCCCTGCCCTGCGCCGCCTCTACCTTAGTCCGGGCATGGGGTGCAGGATAACGACCGCGGCCGCCGGCCTCCCCACGACCAACCGAGGCACCCAGGAGGCCTCCCCGACGACCAATCGAGCCATCCCTTCGACGCCGCCGCCGCCAAACCCAACCCTGACCCCAACCCCTCCGGCGACCGGCCGCGCCCGCCCAGGTACCTCTCCTCCTTCCTCCTTCCTCCCTCTCCACCCTTCCTCCCCATTCCATCCCTCCCTCCCCTCGACCATGTCTGTTATCTTCTAATGATATTTGACAACTTATGGATAGAAATGCATATTTCAGTGTTTATAGCTATTAACACTTGCAAGTTACTGCACTACTAGCTAAATTCTGGTTAGTAAGTCTGTATCCGCCTCCTGTTGTAATTTGGTGATGTATGTGGCTGTCTAAGTACCTACACAAAATTCCCCATGGAGAAAATGATATAGCTCCTCCTACAACATGTATAGATCAATCAGTTCAGTTCTAGTGCTGCTGGACTTTTGCACCATACAAAAATGTACCACTAGTTGAAAATCTTTACTTGAGAGAGCTTCATAAGTAGAAGGTTCCAAAGAATAAAAACCAGTACTAGCACACTAGCACAGTAGTACTGCCACCTCCCAGTAAACAGCAGGGTCTCTGATCAGCAATGTAGTTAATTAGTCAGGGCCTGAAAGCCTGCAAATGCATGTACACACAGGTAGGGAATGTAAGATGAAACATGTACTTTACCAACTAATCTAATGGGCTGGCACAAAGTGAAAACCAAAACAATAGTTAATCAAGCAGAGGTAGATTAGATTAGATGGCAAAAAGAACAAATGTCCCTGCCTATCCATTTTTTTTCTCAAGTTGAGCTGGTAAGTTTCAGATGTTCAATGATGTTGTATGAAAAAAATTGGATGAAGAAAGATGTGTGTGGCTGCCTGAGAGAAGTATTTGCACAAAAAAATTATAATTAATGTGTTGATGAAATTTTGGGTTTTCAAATTGGAACCAAAAACCAACCCATACCTTTAGACTCTTTTGGAATTTCCCGAACATTTTTTTGTTTGTTCCCTTTCACTGTTTGGGGACTTTTGACTTCAGAATGAACCTTACTGAGATTCAATTAAGACTAATTAACTGCATTTGATGTCACTATATTCTATGAATAACTTCAGTTATGATCTATACTGGAAAACTTCAGTTAACACTCATTTTTTAGTTAACTCCTTACAGTTCAGATCATATTTTGATTGTCAATAATAGTGGACTTTTAAGGCTTTCTTAGAGGAAATACTTGTGGATTTTAGGCTTTTTTACATGCAATAATAGTGGAATTTTAGGCTTTTTTGGAGGAGTGCGTTTCATGCCGGCCTACAGTGATGAATTAGTCAGAGGATTGTGCCTTAGGATTGTGCCAAAGCTACCCATTGTATCTATTTGCTTGTCCTTCGAATAGGGGCAAGACTGTTACAGAAAAATTACTTGCAAGCATATTGTGCCTTAGTTACAAAAAAATTACTTGCAAGCATATTGTAACTATTTTCACTCTGTCCTGAAGGTTTTTGACTACAGAATCTGTGGTGACCCACACTCTGTTGGTTCACAGTCATTGAGTTCGCTCGTGAAGGGCCGCTGCTGCTTGAGGCCCTTGAGAGGCCCTTCGTGTCGTAATGATTTTGCAGGTACCCCGAGAGGCCCTTGAGTTTGCCGGAATGTCGATTAAGTTCCGTTCCGGCAAATTCGGGTACTCCATATGTCCTATTTTCAGCAAAGGTCATGTTGAAATTTTCCGTGAATTTTAGCATGACTTTGCTAAAAATCGAACATATGAGGTACTTGCTACTAATGCATGGGTCGGGGTATCTTAGTACTTAATTAAGTTGGATCAACTGCCCCTTTATTCTTGTTGTATTAAACCATATGTGGCAATAGAGCCAACTGATTAGTGCCAAGTGATTAGGCCCAACCTAGGGTGCCTCGGCATCGATAAACCCTAAATGATGAAAACTTAACTTGGCTGCCCCGGATGCCTCGGTGTCGATGAGAACCTAAATGATGTACGCTTAGGCTTTTAGGGTGCCTCGGTGTCGACAAACCCTAAATGATGAAAGCTTAGGCTTTTAGGGTGCCTCGGTGTCGACAAACCCTAAATGATGAGACCATGATCTTGTTCCTTGACAATAACCAACTTTTTGACCAAACTTTTTTCCTATTTAGAGCGAAACATGGCCCACAACGATGAGGCCGGTGGTTCGGGCGGCAAGCAATTCTGGGAGCTGTCCCAGGAGATGGAGGAACAACCTCACCGCTATGAGGACGCCGCGGAAGACATCGATCCTCATTACACAACCCCTAGTGGCATCGGGGATGACACCACTGATGGTGCCGCCGAGGATGCCACCACTGATGATGGCGGCGCACACACAGATGGCAGCCAACCGAAGAAGCAAAGGAAGGACCGGCGCCCGAATGCGGTCCGCACCATCAAGGAGGAATTCACTCAAGTGGACTCCGACGGGAATCCAACGGAGCCCAAACATATAGTCAAGGGGTACTCGGTTCAGCTCGGGTGCATTCTCCGGAGCACCGTCTCGATCAACACCGAGAACCTTAGGCATAAGGACCGAGGGAATTTGCGCAACCTCCTCTTCATGAAGCTGCACAAACGATACAAGTTCCCCGCCGAATTTGAAAACACACGCCTCTCAGGGAATAAAGTGAACATTGCCGCCCTCACGAAGATGAGCACGGCCCTGTCTACCTGGAAAAGCGTGGAGAAGAGAATGATTGATAAAGGTGATAGTTATGAGAAGATCAAGGCGAAATATCCTTTGATGAGCGAAGATGAGTACAAGGAGTTCAAGATCAAGTGCGAGAGCAGTGCGACCTCCGAATCAAGTCAGTGGGGGAAAGAAATGCGGGAGTTGAACTTAGGGGAACACAAACTCGGTCCCGGCGGTTACAGAGTGGCGGAGCCTATATGGGACAAGGAGGACGCGGAGCGTGCCGAGCAAGGCCTACTGCCCCGCTTCGAGAAATACAGCGGTGACAAGCAGACCAGGAACTATGTCAGGGCCCGGTACAAGGAGGACCCGATAACAAAGGAGCTTACCACGGATCCAAAGACCAGGGCGCTTGAGCTTCTTCTGGTAAGGAATACACCCCCGCGTAATTAGCTCCATATGGTTGCACTCTAATTAATCCCCAATATTTCTAAATGGTTCACGTTCCTTTCGCAGGACACTGAAAGCAGTAGCGCAGGGTCGTCTAAGAGCTCCCCTTTCGACACCCCTTTAAATGGGGCGTTGAACGTAATGAAAAACAAGGATAAGCTCACTAAGCCGACGTCAGCTGGTCGTGTGGCCGACAAAGGCTTGTCCACAAAATGGGGGTCATACTATACCGCTGGTGTGCGGAAGGAGAAAAAGACCAGCTCGGAAAGCCAGACACGCGAGGTTGAAGAACTCAAGGCACAAGTGGCACGGATTCCGGAGCTTGTCCAAGAGCAAGTGCAACAACAACTTGGAACGACACTCAACGCCATGGTGCCTACGTTGATTCATGGGCTGACGACGTGGATTGCGGGCGGCCAACAGGGGCGTCCCCCGGTTCCCAGCTTCACGGCCAGCAACTCACACAGCGCAGGCGGCTCCATCGGTGTCTCCGGCGGCGCCATTGGTGTCTCTGGCGGCGGCGCCATTGGTGTCTCCGGCGGAGGCAGTATTCGTGTCTCCGGCGCCGGCACGGGCATTGGAGCTTAATGCACCCGGTTGTACGCCGGCCGGCACATCGCCAGCAAGCGCCCCCTCCGTTAGTTGCACGCCCGCCGTTGGCGGTGCCTCGGCATTAGCCGAGCTCGACGGCATCACGGTAGCTAAGCCTCTCGGCCGATGACTTCATCTCCTTGCCTTTGACTGGGCATCCCTGACGCCCTGTACATGTTTTCGCAGGGAACCACCGACGTTCCTTGAACTCTTCTGCACTTCGTGGGCGCCGAGTTGGTCGATGTCGCCAAGGGCAGAATCGTTCAACCGGGCAACCCCATGTTCCACGGTAATCCGATGCCACCCACAATGTATAGGGTTGAAGTGGTTCGGGTGCTGCCAGGCTGCGACGAGCTGTTACCTCTGATTCGACCCGCTGGGGCCGACGAAGAAGATGAGATGACCCTCAGCGCCTGCGTAAACTGGCCCCTGCTTTGGCCGAAGAGCCAGATTCGTTTGGGGGCGGGGGACACCACCCCACAGACAAGACCGCCCGTCATGCCGGCGCCAAGCCATGGCAAGAACGCCACAACGCTACCGGACCTGCCGGACATCCCTATGGCACAGGATCCGGACAGCCCTATGGCACAGGATCCGGACGGTGACGACAACGACGACGGTACATTTACCAATGTTGATAAGTACTTTGCCGAACATGGGTACGCTGACGAGTTCTGCGGGCCTCTTTCTCAAGAACCCAACCAAGACCACCGCGATCTAGCTGGTACGGCGGAGAATTCCAATTGCAACAGGCGTCGGCTGGCGTTCAGTTCTCAGGACACGCCTCCAGCTCCCGCCTTCACCGAGCCTCAGATAGCTGAGGTGCGAAATATTATCAGCCCCAACATGCTCAAGAAGGCGGTCTGTGAGCAAAACTCGGTCCCATTACAGGAGATCAAGAAGAAGGGACAGAAACAAAAGACTAAGAAGGGCGCCGGTGCGAGCCAGCCGGCACCGAGTTCGGTCCATGCTCAGGACGGGCCACCTTCACCTAAGGATATCTCGAGGAGGGTGCATGTGGCGGGTAGGGCGATGCTACCGCCAAATATGCTGAATGTTGCAACCGGTGCTATGCGGAGTCTGCACGACAGTGTTCTTTCTTTGGAGAAGCGACGTCTCAGGGAGAATGATGTGGGATACCTGGTTTTCGTGGCCAAGGTGCCAGAGGGAAAGGGCTTTGTGGATGGCGACATCGGGGGTACGATCATCCTGCGGTTTGATGACATCATTGCTATGTTTAACCTTCATCCGCTGCACTACACCTTCGTTCGGCTGTTTTCGCTGAGTATGGAGATGCGGATCATTAGAGACAAGACCCCGGACATCGTGATAGTCGACCCCTGGTACATGCGTGCCAAGCACTTGAGCAGCGCTGGGGACCGCCAAGTTGCGAGTTCACACCTCGAAGGCATCATTCTGGCAAACCCAGATAAGGATAACTTCCTTGTGGCTTACTTTCCCGAGTAAGTCATCCCTTAACCGCCCCGTAACATATGATTTCTTAGATTTCGATTGTTCTTTTTTTTCTAACATTCCATGTTCTGTGCAGTGACACACATTGCACACTCATTCTCTTAAGCCCGAAATATTCCATGGCCACATATTTAGACCCGAAACGTAACTCCAAGATAGACTACACAAATGTCAAGAAAGTTCTTGATGATGTTCTCCCCGCCTACGCCAAATCTGGAGGCACCTTCACCAGGGCAGTTCGTAAGTATGGCAAGCACATGTTCTCACACAATACGAAGTTCTGCTGCGTCAAGCAGCCGCCTGGCGGTCAGAAGGATGCCTACTATGCCCTCCATCACATGCGGGCGATCGTAAGGGACCATCATCAACTTCTGCTACCAGATAATCTCAAAGATTGGGCCGCGAGCTTGTCGGCAGTCCAGGACGCGGACCTCAGACAAGAATTCTTTCGCATCCAGTCAGAGTTTGCGGACATCATCCATCAAGATGTCCTTCATACCTCGGGGCAGTTCTTCCTCAGATATCAACCGTCCAACAGTGAGATAGATGAAATGCTATAAATGCAGGGTGACAACGACCGCGATTTCATGACCATCACGACAGATGGCGGCTTCATCCACGTTCCTGTCCGATGAGTCGAGTCGAAAGTAGTGATGTGTAGTTCTTAAACATTGATTGGCTCATGTTGTAATTATACTTTAATGAATTTGTATGTCTCTTTGGTTTGGACAGTCGTTCAACTTAGATGTAATCGATGCTATTTATTAGTAGGACCATGAATCGTGTTATTAATGTCTTGCTTTTCTCTTCCGATCCTTTTGTTGCATACTTACATATTGCTTATGTATTGTCTGTTGTTTGGCTTGTGTATAGAGATGCCGTCGTATGTCGTGTATAGAGATGACCACAACTCTCTTCTATGTGATGGTAGTTTAGATGATCGATATCGACTTGTAATGTGAAGGCAAACTCGATACTCGCGGTCTTGAGACTTGTAATGTTTTATCTTTGTTCGGTCTTTTGAATTCGGAGACTAATATGATGAATTGTATTCGGAGACTAATCTTCTTTTGTATTTGATGAATCTAATGTTGCCGTGTGCTGCTGTCTATATTCTGTCCAATAATATATTTTGTAACCTGTGCAAAAATCAAAAAAGCAAAAAAAATAAAACCTAATATTCATACTAATGGCGCACCACACAAGACACTAATGGCGCACTGTGATCATCACACTAATGGCACATTAACTGCTGGTGCGCCATTAGAATGCCAAAGCACATGGGTACATATGGCCCCCTGGGAGGCATTCTAATGGCGCACTACAGGCTATACTAATGGCGCACTACGTGGTGCGCCATTAGAACACCAGATACTAATGGCGCACAGGTGGTGCGCCATTAGAATTTAATTCTAATGGCGTGATGCCAGTGGCGCACCGGTAGTGCGCCATTAGAAGGCAAATTCGGTGCGCCACTAGCATGCCTTTTCCTAGTAGTGACAGCTGCATTGAGACAACCCACCATGTACTCCTACATGGCCTCTCACCGCTACCTTTACCAAATCGTGTTCACACACTTAGCTCCCACACAGTAGGACATGTTCACACACCTCCGATTCATCCCCGATGAATCAGACCCCACACAACTCTATGCAATAGCAGGCATGACAAACAAGCATGAATGAGTAGGCACATCAGGGCTCAAACAACTCCTACTCATGCTAGTGGGTTTCATCTATTTACTGTGGCAATGACAGGTCATGCAGAGGATAAGGGGTTCAACTACCGCAGCAAGTACCAGATGAGTCGTTGTTGTCCTAATGCAGTAAAAGGGAGCCGGAGTGAGAGAGTGGGATTTTATCGGAATGAACAAGGGGGTTTTGCTTGCCTGGCACTTCTGAAGATAACATTGAGTCTTCATCAGTGTCAACGATCACAGCATCGGAGCAGCGTCTACCGAGAGGGGACAATTACCGGCAAACAAGAACACAATCAATGCGATGCAACAATATGATGCATGATCATGACATGGCAATATGCTGTTGATTGAGCTAATGCAACTAGTTATGATTTAAATGAAGTTGGTTTGAATACAAGATTCAAATTCCAACTCCATATATGATTATTTAAATGCCCTTTATTTGTTTTGTCCAAAACAGAGGACAAACATTGTTCAAACATGCATGAAAATGGTACAGATGGATTCCTTGAATTTTTCTGATAATTTTTCATATATAATTTATTTCATTTGGAGTTACGGTTGATTTTCTATGATTTTTAGAAGTTTAGTCAATTTTCTGGAATTTCCTGAATAGAAATAAATCCAGAAATTACATTATTGAATCAGCATTACGTCATGCTGACCTCAGTAGGTCAACAGGGCCGCACCGGGTCAAACCTGACCAGTGGGGTCCACTAGTCAGTGAACCAGTGCTAGTTAGGGTCGCTGACGTGTGGGCCCATTCAACTGCCTCGTCAGCAAAGTCAACCTGACATGTGGGCCCGGTGGATTAGTCTAAGTTAAACATGGAATAAAATCCGGGGTTAATTAGCGCGTGGGGCCCATCCATCAGTGGCACAGCGATTAGCTAATGGCGTCATTAGTGTTAACTAAGTGTGCCACGTTGGCTCGCCGGAGTTTCACCGGCGACGACCAAAAACGCGGCGGAGACGCACCGGGGTGGCTCGGGTTTCGCCTATCATGCACCGTTCGGTGCGCCCTTTGGCCCTACGGAGAGCTGGCGCGATGGCGCGTCGGATAGTGGTGGTCTCCGGGCCTGGGGTGGCCAGAGTCGACGGCAGCGAGCTCGGTTGCAACCGCCGGAGTTCGGGTGCCGATGAAAACGACGACACCGTGCATGGGAGGATCAACGGGTAGCACCTACGGGTTCTGCAGGCTCTCACAAAGCCAACGGGCATATGAACGGGGCCGATTGGCCACCTGAGCCTCGTCGGCGACGGTTTCGTGCGGCGGCGTGCTTCGGGCGTCATGGAAAATGGTGCTACAGCGAGCGCTAGGCCGCGGGATTAGGGGGAAACGACGGTGCAGCTCACAGTGATCACGATGATGGGTTCGGCTTGCTCGGGGATGTCCTGTGCCGGCGAATCGACGACGGCGATGGCTGGCTCCTGAGGATGAGGACGATGGCGATGGCGAGGCTGAGGGGCTCCCAGGGATTGTTTTGTTCTTCTCGTCGACGTGCAGAGCCGCGATGGAGCCTAGGGATACGGTGGGGAGGTCAGGCGAGCTCGGTGGGCGTGTTGGCAGCGAGCGGCGGCGATGGTGGTGTTCGGTCGCGGGAGGGAGAGAGAGCAGAGGAGGATAGGGTCGGAGGTAGAAGTGGATGTGGCGCCAGGGAGGTGCGTGGCATCTCCAGGGGGGTCGGGGAAGCGGCAAGCAGGAGGTGGTCGGGGCGCGTGTGCGCGCACGGCGGCCACACGCCCATCCTCCTGGCGAAGGAGGAAGACGATAGGGGAGGGGGGCGGGTGGGCTGGGCCAGCCACTTGGGCCGCCAGGTAAGGTCCAGGTGGGCTTCTCTCTCTCTTTCTAATTCTGATTCTGTTTTCTATTTATGTTATTTTGTTTTGATTTAGTTTATAACCCGAATCATTTTAATAAATCCTGAAAATAATTGTGGGCATTAAATGAATTATTACAGAGGCCCTTAACTATTTTCAGAATTATTGGAGCATTTTAAAAATATTAATAGTATTTAAATGCCCCAATTCAAATACAATATGGGTTATTCAAAAATCTAGAATGGCCTAAAAATATGTGCATCATTTTTGGCAGAGGTTTTCACCTTTATCAAAAATGATGAACTTTTCTAAAGGGCATTCTGGGTTCATTGAAAATATTTTTATTTCTGATCCTAATTGCATTTCATTTAGTGCTAGGGCTTGTCATCCCCATTTCAAATTTCAAACAAATATAGACATGATGCATGGATGCTTATGATACTAATTGCAATCAAATTCTAGGGCTGTGACAATTAGATTTTCTGCCCTCACATAGTAAAAGGTCTCCAGGATTAGATTTGCTAACCTCACATAGTAAAACGTCTCTAGGATTAGATTTGCTACCCTCACATAGTACAATGGCACTCCTGCTGTTTTCCCCAGTATGATAAGTAAGTTGCTCCTTTACGTTGCTGAGTGTCCTGGTGTCCCCACGGTCCCATGCCCTTAAACCAACTCTTTAGCTACTGTTGATTTACTGTGTCTGGTAAACAAGCAATGCCACCATTAAAGTAATCCCATATTTGAGGAATCTCATTGTTGATCATAATGCTTCTGGTAACATGAAGCATCGCTGACGTTTTAAAATTTCTATTGTCCTTGCGTGATTGCCATGAACATAATTAAGATGCTTCTTTTCATTTTGTATATGTTTTGTATATTCTTATTGACCAGCAACTGTTTACTTTCTATCTTTTAGTGCAGATAGGGATATCCATTTCACCTTGTTGCTATTGTGACCTTTTGGTGAACTGCAGAAAACACTTTTTTTGGAATGAGTGTCTTGTGCAGTTCAACTAAAATGTTACGTGGGCAACATCTCTCAATTTTGGTGGAACTGCACAAAATGGTGATTGGAGTTTCCAAAATCTCCGTCAAGTTCTGCTGGTAATCTCGTGCAACATTTTATTAGCCTTTATAAGATGGAGCAGTCAGTGTCACCACAATGGCACTTTATTTTAGTGGAACTGCACAAAAGGATAAGAAAAATATAGTTGCACCTTACATGAGCCGGACAACCAACCTTAATGTTCCTCAATTTTAGTGCAACTACTAAAGAAGAACCTGCCAGCTCACAAGAGCAAGTACTTCTTGCTAGCTGAATGATGCAATCTTTGCTTCATTTCAGGTGAACTGCAGAAAAAGGCGCATGAATTGAATCATGGAACTCCAAGCAGACCTCATCCAAGTAGAGCTGGAGGTTGAGTTCAAGGAAGCCGCTATTAAAGCGAAATCATGCTCTCCTGTCTCCTTGTTTGTGTTGTGCAAACATGTTGTGCAAACAGGAATACTCAACTACAGATGTTGTGACGGTCAAGAGCATTCGCCAAGTTCTTCGATTGTATGACATGGCTAGCCAAGATGGATTTAATCCCGATATTCACTTTGTCAAAAGGCTCTAATGGGTTGGTTCTGAATCTTGCAAGCTGGGAATTAGTGAGATGTGTAGGCATCTTTGTTGTACTTATTATTTGGATCTTATTTGTTGGTTCTGAATCTTGCAAGCTGGGAATCAATGATATGTGTAGGCATCTTTGTTGTACTTATTATTTGGATCTTATTTGTTGGTTCTGAATCTTGCAAGCTGGGAAACACGGCATAATGATGCAGAGGACAACAACCATAACAAACAGTTCAAACTCGGTAGTATTATCTTTGTGAAAGTGCGACAAATGTGATGATCGTGTGCGTCCTGAGAATAATAATTCTAATTGTTGTGCATGTTGATCCTGTGGCACTGATAGAACGAGCGAATGCATTGCTTGTTTTAAGTACAAATTTCTATTAAAGCTAATTAAATTTAAGTAAACTGACCACTAACTCCTGTTATTACAGTACCAATACAGACCCGCTCGTGAACCGACGTGTGGCCGAGGGTGCATCTTCTGCCGGGCGTGCAGCGGACGAGGGAGGGGTAGTAACTGTTGTCGCCTGTAGACACTCAGCTTACTGTTGAATCCAGTTCCCCAAGAGCTGAAAAATGAACTGCTGCCGCCGCCTACACACTCGTTCACTCAAAGAGACTCCAATGGCGATCTGAGGGGTGAGCCTGCTGGATATGGACTTCATCAAGGAGTTCCCCTTTGAGTTTGTCGTTCAGTCCTATGGCTGTACCAAGTTGAATGTGATGTACACCAACGATACAGACTCGGTGAAGCTCTGCCTCGCCTCAGTCCTATGGCTGCAACAGGTTCTGGAGCATTCGCCCGTTTCATCGGTAGTGCCGACTGCACCTTCGCTACGGTGGAGAGAAGGAAGAACGCGACGATTCGGCCATCTGGTGCAACAAGCTTGTCGACATCCAGAAGCAATACAAGATCATCAGCAACGGGTGGGAGAAGGACTCTGTGGTTGACCTCGCTGAGACCATCATCGACACCTGAAACGCCAACATGAAAGAAGACGACCTGAACACGTGGGAGGTACCTCTGAATCTAGCCTACATAACCTACGCGGCCAAGGGCGCATACGCATGCTACAACATGTACATGCAGATCTTGGACATGAGGGCGTGTCTACTTCCCGTAACCGACGAGTACACGGACAGCCGCAGCGTCATGATCAAGCGTGCCAGGAAGGTCTAGATGTTATACGTTATCTATTTATAAGCACCTTTACCATGTGAGTGTTTCATGCATTAGCCTATGTGTCGTAATTATCTGTTTTGTCTGAAATATTTGTTTTAAGAACCCATTAACCTGATTGCTTTTTTAGTGGCAATTTGCTTATGTACGTAAACTAGTTCACTTGTCCATAAAAAAACAAGTTCACTCGGCTACCGTGCTTTGAATCTCCTTCCTCCCAACATATTCCTCTCCTCAGGTGGACCCAGCAGGTCTCTGAATTTTCTCCCACTTTCTTTTTCGATGTAAACTGAGTTTTCTCCCAGTACTTTCCCCTAGAACCAACTCAACTGTCCCACGTCTATCCTAAAAAATAATAATACCCCACGTACTATTAACTCATCAAATTAAAATGATATTTTATTTCGTAAGTTGAAAGTTCTTACAAAATAATAATAATAATTGTTTATATATAACTTGGCAAGTTAACTCCTAGTGATTGCGTACGTAAGCTTGCAAAGATTTTACTGACGTGCAATCATGTGTTTATGTTTTTATAACATTTCTCCGTCTAGCCCAACATGATATTTTCACCCAGCCCAGCAAGTCCGCGGCTTTCGAGAAAAATGCAAATGGGATTTAAATGGGCTGCCTAGATGCTACATCATTGTTTCACCCAGCCCACCAAATGGACTAAAAAAATAAATGGACTAACAGCTGGGTCCACGGCCACAGCCCAGTTTTTTTCTGATTTGCCAAGTAAGTCACTTTGTCAAGCCTGTTGGGCTGCAAATCTTTCAAGACAAGGAGAGTTTCATTCGGCTGGCCGAGAAAATGGCCCATCAGTAATGAGAAATGGGTTGTACATTTTTAAAACACATCAAACCGGCAATTAGTTTCAAATATCTTTTTTTTCATTTCGAGATTTTAAATTACATTAATTTTTATGCGTGGAGAATTTGTTGAATTTTATATTGATATACATTTATTTTTAAAATCGGTTTGAATGTGAGTTGAAATTTCGGGATGAAAAACAGTTCGGACCGCACCGAAATATGCAAAATTTCGTATAAATTTTTAACCGTGGCCACAATATGGGTTGTAATGCTAACAAAAAGAATATGGGCTCCAAAAAAAACCTTAAGAATTAGCAAGTGTGTTGTATGCTGTTTTCCACAAATTTGAGGCTTTCCTAAAAAAGGTTGACGCACAAGCAATGACTGTTGGATGGCCATCCAACGCCCGTCGTGCTTCTTCAATCTCTGCTCTTCCTGCTCCAGCCGCTCAAACAGGCGCCAGCGGGACTGCCTGCTCCCTCCTCCCCGCGGCCGGCTCTGCTGCCGTGCAGGCCTCACCGCCCCGCCGTACTCCCATCGCTGGCCTAGCCATCCCTCTACTCACCCACACCTGCTGTTATTCACCGGCAACGGCAGACGAACCAGTAAACCCTCATACAGTTGTACTCCCCTCCGCGTGGGAAACAACTGCCGAGTCTTCCCTACCTCCGTGTCGTTCCCTTCCTAGGCCTCGCCGTCGTCCACCGCCCTAGTGCTCTCGGCGTGGCCTGGTCAACGTGGTCAATGACCAACATGCATCTGAAGTGGACTTTACGTGGAGAGGTCGACAGCTGGGTCCATGGCCGCATGCAAGGAAATGCCTCCTTATTACGCGCAAAATAATGATTCCTCCAACTGACATCAGGGACCCACCGAAAGGGCCCCTGTATTTCACGAAAAAACATTACCGCCGCTGACAGCTCGGACCCACTAGCTATATCTTCTACGGCGACGGCAGCCTCACACCGCAGCGAGCCAGTGAACCCTCGTACTCCTCTACGCGTGGGCATCCACTGCCGCATCTTCCCCAGCTCTGCGTCGTCCCCTTCATAGGCCTCATCGTCGTCCACCGCCCTGGTGCTCTCGGCGCTGCGTGGTCAACGTGGTCAAGGAACGGCTTCCATCAGACAAGGATTGTACATGGAGAGGCTGACAGCTGGGTCCACGGCCGCAGCAAGGAAGTGCCTCCTTATTACATGCAAAATAATTATTCCTCCACCTGGCAGCGGGACCCACCGAACGGGCCACCGTATTTCACGAAAAAACGTTTCCCCCTGACTGCTGGGACCCACCAGCTACATCTTCGCAGGCAAGGAAGTGCCTGACAGTCGGGACCCACCTGGTCGAAGCGTACGTAGCATTGTCATTCTGGTCGCGAACGTGTACGTACATACTGGTCGATGTAGAGGCACGCATGTGTCGTAGTAGAGGCGTGCACGTGTCGTAGTAGAGGCGCGCACGTAGCATTTACAC
This sequence comes from Triticum urartu, assembly GCF_056163025.1. Lineage (NCBI taxonomy): Eukaryota > Viridiplantae > Streptophyta > Magnoliopsida > Poales > Poaceae > Triticum > Triticum urartu. The sequence goes on from NC_141877.1 coordinate 452,455,395, forward strand.
GTACGTACAACGGCCAAGGTGCAAGAAAGAAAATACGGCCACGTATGTGTACATACGGGCGGGGTCTCGAATGCCTACTCGCGCATACGTACGGCCAGGGCTCGTGTACATGGCTGGGTCGGAACGGAGAAACAATGTCGTCGTCGTGTTCATGGGGAGGCAACGGAATGCATCGTGTTCATGGGGAGGCAATGGAATGCGTCATGTTCATGGGGAGCCAACGGAATGGGTTGTGTTCATCGGGAGGGATTGGATGGAACAGGCGATGGAAAGGAGGCATGGCGTACCGCACAACAGAGGAAACAACCTTGTGTTCGACCGGCCACGTTCGAAACGGGATCCTGTTCATCGGGAGGGGTCTGGCGTACCGCAAAACGGAGGAAATGGACCTCCTACAGTCGAAACGAGGGTCCTGTTGATCGGGAGGGGTGTGGCGTACCGCAAAACGGGCGAAACGGACTTGTGTTGGAGCGCTACGGTCGAAACGGGGGTCCTGTTCATCGAGAGGGGTGTGGCATACCGCAAAACGGGACTCCACGGGATACTGTTCATCTCCACCGTCGATCTCCTCCAGCCTCCACGGGCTCCTGTTCATCCAGCCTCCACCGCGCGCTACTCCACTGGCTACTGTTCAACCACCCCTCCACCATCTACTGTTCATCCAGCCCTCCACACCACGGGGTCCTGTTCAACCACCCCTCCACGGGCACCCCTCCACCGTCTACTGTTCATCCAACCCTCCACACCACGGCGTCCTGTTCAACCACCCCTCCACCATCTATTGTTCATCCAGCCCTCCACACCACGGGGTCCTGTTCATCCACCCCTCCACGGGCACCCCTCCACCATCTACTGTTTATCCAGCCCTCCACCACACCACGAGGTCCTGTTCATCCAGAGGCAATGCCACCGCTCACTGTTCATCCAAACCCCCCCGCAACGCTCACTGTTCATCCCATCGATCGGCTTCAGTTAGCAGCAGTAGCGAAGGAATCACTCGATCGGGTTCAGTTAACAGCCATCGATCGATGGCTCGGGTTCAGTAATGCATAGCCTGCAGTGCAGTCGCTCGGGTTCAGTTAGAGCCCAACGCCTCGCTCGGGTTCAGTAATGCATAGCCTACAGTGTAATCGCTCGGGTTCAGTTAGAGCCCAACGCCTCGCTCGGGTTCAGTTAGAGCCAACGCCTCACACACATGCGCGTACGTGTATGAGAGAAACGCGCATCGCTCGGCCCCTGACCTCCCACCGTAACCGGGAACTCCCCAAAATTTTCCTCGCCCTCGCTTCTACCACGGTTTTTTCCGTCATGGACGGCCCAAAGAATGTCATGCAGCTGCGTCTCCGGCCCACCCAGGACGAAAAGCCCATTTTCTGTCATGATTTTTTGTCATAGAAGTAGGAGCCAACCACATCTATGATGATACCGGGTTTTGTCACAATTATCGTCATAGAAGTGTCATATGTATGACAGAAAAAAATTTCGTTCGGCCCAAAATGTCACGGATGTGTCTTTTTTGTAGTGTCCTCTGGCTGCTGAATTATGTGGCTCAAGTCATCGGCATCTGGTGGTCGCACGTAAGTGCCCTGAGAGTTGTCGAGGAATGCGGCTTCCAGATCTTCCCAATAGCCAATGGACTCTGCTGGCAAGCTGTTGAGCCAATGCCAAGCTGGTCCTTTGAGTTTGAGTGGGAGGTATTTGATGGCGTGTAGGTCATCACCGTGGGCCATGTGGATGTGCAGGAGGAAATCCTCGATCCATACCACAGGATCTGTTGTTCCGTCGTATGATTCTATATTTACGGGTTTGAAACCCTCTAGGATTTGATGATCCATTACTTCGTCTGTGAAGCATAAGGGGTGTGCAGCGCCTCTGTACTGGGCTATATCGCGACGCAGCTCAAATGAGTCTTGCCCGCTGGGTTCGGCCCGGCCGGACATACTTTTACTGTATTTGGCGTGACGATTATCGTCTCGCATAGTGGCGCGCCCTCGTGATCCATAGATCGATCTTGCATGTTTTGCTTTATCCTCCAATACGTCTCACAGGTCTAGCGTATTTCCCCATGCCTGTTTATTTGAATGGCGTCGGGGTGCAGGCTGAGATTTTGGCTGGAATGTCTCTCTGTTGTGGCCATGAGGTGGCCGATTAGCCGCGTCATACGCCGGGGATGTAGGTTTCGGTGATTCCTCCTCCAGTCGGGGTAGCAACCTGCACTTTGGGTAACTCTTGGAGGGGCGTTCGAGTTTATATTCCTCGGCTGCCAGGACTTCAGTCCATCTGTCAGCTAGCAAATCTTGATCAGCTTGAAGCTGCTGCTGCTTTTTCTTAAGGCTATTTGCCGTGGCTATAAGCAGGCGCTTGAAGCGCTCTTGTTCGACGGGATCCTCTGGCACGACGAATTCGTCATCGTCGAGGCTTGCCTCGTCTTCGGATGGAGGCATGTAATTATCATCCTCCGCCTCTCCATCTGCCGCTCTCTCAGGAGGGCTGGCTCCTCCATCCTCCTACTCTAAATCTTGCTGGAGGTGATTATTGTTGTCTTCGGCACTGTCCGGAGTGCTATTATCTCCGGTGCCGGTATCACCACTTTTGCCTTGGCGGGACTTAGAGCGGCGCCGCTGACGCCGGTGCTTGGGTTGCTTCTTGGAGGGGTCATCCTCCATTGTCTCGTCGCCATTGCCTTCTTTGGGTGTGTCCACCATGTATATATCGTATGATGAGGTGGCTGTCCAGTGCCCTATGGGCAGTGGTTCCTCTTCGTCTCCCGCATCGTTGTCCATACCGTCGATGTCTTCGGAGTCGAAGTCGAGCATGTCGGTTAAGCCGTCGACAGTGGCTACTAAGTGGGTGGTGGGTGGGCGGCGAATTTCTTCGTCATCCGCATCCCAATCCTGCCGGACATAGTTCGACCAGGATCCTCCTGACAAGGAGAGAGACCTTAATGAGTTCAGTACGTCACCGAAGGGAGAGTGCTAAAAAATATCCGTGGAGGTAAACTCCATGATCGGCGCCCAATCGGTTTCGTGTAGGAACGGGCGCATGCGGTTCAGAGTCCGTGGCCGGAGAAGGATCCGGTAGTTTGGCAACACGGCTCTCGTGAAGGGTAAGGTCGATATTCGGCTCGATCACAGCAAAGGATATGGCCTCCACGACGGGGTCTATCCACCCATCCATGGATGGCGCAACCGGCTCCGAATTGAGGGTCGAGCGGCTGCCGGTGCGATTTCTTGAACACTGTCCGATGGTAGAGCTAGATCGTACTCATCGTGACCGCGTGGCGCACAAGGCAAGGGCTCGAATCTGTCGAAGATCAAGTCTCCGCGGATATCGGCCGTGTAATTTAAGTTTCCAAACCTGACCTAGTGGCCAGGGGCGTAACTTTCGATCTGCTCCAGATGGCCAAGCGAGTTGGCCCGCAGTGCAAAGCCGCCGAACACAAAGATCTGTCCAGGGAGAAAAGTCTCACCCTAAACTGCATCGCTATCGATAATAGTAGGAGCCATCAAGCCTAACGGTGATGACATGGAGGAACTATCAACGAAAGCACCAATGTCGGTGTCAAAACCGGCGGATCTCGGGTAGGGGGTCCCGAACTGTGTGTCTAAGGAAGATGGTAACAGGAGGTAGGGAACACAATGTTTTACCCAGGTTCGGGCCCTCTTGATGGAGGTAAAACCCTACGTCCTTCTTGATTTATTCTTGATGATATGAGTATTACAAGAGTTGATCTACCACGAGATCGGAGAGGCTAAACCCTAGAAGCTAGCCTATGGTATGATTGTATGTTGTCCTACGGACTAAAACCCTCTGGTTTATATCGACACCAAAGGGGGCTAGGGTTACACAAGGTTGGTTACAAAGAGGAGATATACATATCCATATTGCCTAGCTTGACTTCCACACCAAGTAGAGTCCCATCCGGACACAAGACAAAGTCTTCAATCTTGTATCTTCATAGTCCAACAGTCCGGCCAAAGGATATAGTACGGCCGTCCGGAGAACCCCTAATCCAGGACTCCCTCAGTAACCCTCTCTACTTTTTTGCACATGCTATGTGGGTGAAATGATGATACCATGCCAAGTTTCAACCTTTTCAGAGTTCATTTGTAGTGCTTTTCAATTTCAGTGTCATTTAGCTAAAAACAAATTAGTAAATGCATGAAAAGTAGCAAATGAAGGAACAAAGGGTTGAAAGTTGATGACGTGGCTTTGAATGGTGCACAATGAACGCACAAAAAGTCTGGAGTTGTAATAAGTTTAAAAAATGAAGTGCCTTTGTAAAAGATGAGTTTTGGTCCGAAACCCTGATACTTCGAAAGAGATTGTCCAGTTTGTACACGAAGTGCTTCCAGCTTTTGCTGTAACGCTCTCTACTTTTTTGCACATGCTATGTGAGTGAAATGATGATACCATGCCATGTTTCAACCTTTTCAGAGTTCATTTGTAGTGTTTTTCTATTTCAGGATCATTTAGCTCAAAAAAATCAGTAAATGCATGAAAAATAGCAAATGAAGGCACAAAGGGTTGAAAGTTGATGACATGGCTTTGAATGCTGCATAATGAATGCACAAAAACTCTGGAGTTGTAATAAGTTTAAAAAAATGAAGTGCCTTTGTAACAGATGAGTTTTGGTCCGAAACCCTGATACTTCAAAAGAGAGTGTCTAGTTTTTACACGAAGTGCATCCACTTTTTGTCGTGACCCTCTCTACTCTTTTGCACGTGCTATGTGGGTGAAATGATGATACTATGCCAACTTTTAACCTTTGCAGTGTTCATTTCTAGTGCTTTTAAATTTCAGGGTCATTTAGCTCAAAACAAATCAATAAATGCATGAAAAATAGAAAATGAAGGCACAAAGAGTCCGGAGTTAAAATAAGTTATTGAAAATGAAAGAGAGGCACAATGCTCACCTGCACGTTGGTTATCTTCTGGCCTTGAGGAAATAGTGTAGACTGCACGGAGCTATGTGTAGTTTTCGTCCGAACCCCTGATAGCTTCGTGCAGTCTACACTATTTCCTCAAGGCATGAAGCTAAACAAAGTGCAGGTGAGCATTGCTCCTCTCCTTCATCGTCTCTGCACTCAGGGCTTATAAACCGTACGAGTGCTTCTCTCTTGGCGAGGTGGGACTGAAAAATAGCAGAAAAAAGAATCAACTAAAACACTCTAGTACCGGTTCATGCCACGAACCGGTACTAAAGGTGCCTCACGGGCAGCCATGGACGCCGGCGATGGCCGCCACGGCACAGGGCGATGTCGTGGCGCCCATCCACCGCTCCCCCCTCGCCTATATCTCCCTCCCTCTCAAACCCTAGCACGCCTCAGCCTCTTCCCGGTCCCCATCTCACCGCACCTCACCCTCCCGTGGCGGATCTCGGCCATGCCCGAAGCAACTGCCCCTACCCCGTCCACTCCCGCTAGTCGACGTCGTCGTGCCCGTGACGCCAAGGCCACCGCACTCATCCCCGACGTCGTCTGCCGGTCGTCCTCGTCTCCCCGTCGCCTCGTCGTCCCCGAACTCCTCCCCAACGACCTCGTCAAGCCTCCCTGAGTCGTCTCCCTCCTCGGACGCCGACGCCCGTCGTCTCCGGCCGCCCCGACCCCCTCGAGCCCGCTGCCACCTCCCTACGGCTCTCATTGAGCCCGTCCTTCTTTCCCCTTCCTTTCTCCCCCGCCATAGTTGCTGCCTCGCCGCAGAGCTCTGCTCACGCGCCCGTAGTCGTGCCCACCGGGGCCCTGTGCCCGTCCTGCTTCTGTACTACGCCGCCTGCACTCCGGCGCGCACAGCCGCGCTCCCGCCCACGCGTGGCCGCCCTCTTGCGCCCTTGCTTGCCTGCTACTCTTGCTCTATTGCCGCGCCGTTGTACACCAGAGCCGTCGCGTGTGCCCGCGTCGTCCCGTATTCTTTGTCGTAGCTCGTCAGCCCCGTCGCTGCCGCTCGCCCACTCCTGCCTTGGCCTTGCCACGCTCACCATGCCGCAGCCGCCCCACCTTCGCTAGCTCCGGCCATCGTTGCCGCCGCGCTTCCCGCCAGCCTGCACGCATACTGCTACCGCGCGGTCGTCCTGCACTGCGTCGCTGCCCCGCCTCCTCCTCCAAGCGTCGCGCCGCCCTGCCCTGCAGCCCCGCCCGCCGCGCCACGTGTGGCCGCCGGCCTGCGCACCTCCCCCTGGGCGGCTGTTCGCCGCCGGCCTCGCCCCGGGCTGCCATGCCCGTCGCTGCCTGGGCTCGGCCTCCGCTCGGGCGCCCGCATGCCCCAGCGCCCGCTAACCGTTTTGCCCGCTAAGGCCTTGTGGGCCGCTGACCAGAAGAGCCCCACGCCCCTGTCGCCCAAACAAGAAATTTTAAAATATAATAATAAATTAATTAGTTAATTAATTAATTAAATAGTTGATTAACTTAATTCACTTGGGATTAATTAGCATAATCACTGGATTAGTTGAAACTGATTTAGTTAACTAGACACAGTCAATGACACGGGACCCCTCACCCTGTTGACCAGTCAAACATTGACTGGTCAACTGGGACCCCCTGGCCCACTTGTCAGCCACTGGGTACACTTTTGTGTACCCTGTGCTAGATGCACCTAGCATTTAGTCTTTAATTCCGAAATAATAATAAATCCAGATATTGTTTTAAACTTTGGAATATGCAGTCCGTTTGCCCTCCACATGCCCCTAGCATAGCGAACATGCAACTTTTCTCCCTCCGTTTCATCTGTCCAAAAAATGCCTAACTCGGGGAAAACTTTCCCGGATGTTATCCCCCTTCGCCGGTATCGCGTAGTACTGCATTAGAACACCCCTAGCCCTGCGTGTTACCGCCGTCATGCTTCTGTGTTGCATCTGTTTGCATTATATTTACTGTTTCTTCCCCCTCTTCTCTCCGGTAGACCCCGAGACCGTTGTTGATGCCCCTGTGATAGACTACATGGACGACGGCCTTTCTTCCCTTTCAGCGGAGCTTCCAGGCAAGCCCCCCCTTTGATCATCCCAATATTGCCCATTCCATTCTCTCATGCTTGCATTAGATTTTGCTACTGTTATTGATTGCTCCTATTCTGATGCATAGCCTACTTTTGTAATCTGTTGTTGTATCTTACCTGCTTATCCTAAACTGCTTAGTATAGGTTGGTTAGTGATCCATCAGTGACCCCCACCTTGTCCTTGTTGCCCCTGCTTCATCATCGATGCCTTGATCAACGTGATCGACGACCAGAGCCCGACACCTCACTTCACATCACGCCCCTTTTGTTGCCGACTCCGCATAGTTACCATCGAGTGCCGAGGGTGAAACCTCATACATCTCTCCTGATGAGATCTCTGTAGTGTAGCTATTCGGTCGTGGTCAATGAGGGTGATTTCCTCTTTCACCATTCCCGATACGGCTCTGTCGTGCAACACTTCAAGTGTGAACCTCAAGGGTGGATCCTCTTACGTTTACCTTGATGATCACATCGAGTGGAATCCTCCGGGTGGTGTTTCCTCGGGTTTTCCCCTTGATATTTGGACACACGGTTACCTTGACTTTACTTGAGACCTTTGTTGAAGTCGGGTCGGCCCTGAGGGGTACCCGTTAGTTGATGTGAAAGTCGAACGGGCCCGTGGAGGATCCGTGAGTTTTCTACGTGGCACGGCCGGGCAGTCTGGTCCCTTGTCGTAAGTCCATGAGACGGGGCAACGAGGTCACATTATCGTGAGTCTCTGCTCGTCTCCGCGAGCCCCCAATGCACTAACAGGTTTGGGTATTTGTTCTGAGTTGGCCTCTGGCCTTTACGCACTAACCACCACATGAGAATAGATATGGGCCTCGACGTCGCAGTATCAACCGAAGATTTGTCAGACGTCCAGTTCAGCATTATGGGCCTGTCGCACCAGTGCCATCCAGTATGAGGTGGTGCTCGTCCCGGCTCGTTGCCCAATGACCCGGAGTGCAACGGGCGATGGGCCCAGACCCCGGAGTGCTTAGGATGTAGACCGGCGGGCACCTCTCTGCTGAGCCTAGGTAGGGCTACAATGTGTTGATCTTCCAAGGCCGGGCATTGACCCAGAAAAGTGTGTCCGGCCAGAGTGATCGAGCGTGTTGGGTAACGTGGTCCACCCCTGCAGGGAAGATATATATTCGAATATTGTGTCCATGGTAATGGACGTTCAGACTTGTATCCTGATCTTATACAACTAGAACTGGCAACTTCAGACATGTGATGGATATGTGGCTCCATGATTGCTTTCTCGTAGGGAGTCGAGGAAGGATCTCTGGGTGTTAATGTTACAACATGCTTGTTAAATATAAACTGTTATTCTTTACTCTTCTACATGCTGCAAGATGCTTGGAGCTGCTTTAAGATGCTAGTCTTCGATAGACTAGGCCTTCCCCTCTATTCTGGCATTATGCAGTCCAGTCCATAGATACAACCCTTCCATTTAATACCAATGCATACTTAGTATAGATCTGATGCTTGTGAGTACATTGGATGAGTGCTCACGGTTGCTTTGCTCCCCTTTCCCCCTTCTTTCTTCCTTCTGGTTGTTGCAACCAGATGGTGGATCCCAGGAGCCAGAAGCCATCGCTGACGGATGCTGCTACGTGGAGACCGCCGACGACCAGGAGTAGTTAGGATGTCCCAGGCAGGAGGCCTTGCCTCTTTGATCATTGTTGCTTTGTGCTGGCCTTCTTATGGCAGTCTTGTTTAACTTATGTCTGTACTCAAATATTGTTGCTTCCGCTGACTCTTGTGTATCGAGCTTGTATTCGAGCCCTCGAGGCCTTGGTCATCCCCAAGTGCAGGGAATCATCGTAGAAATTTCCAAAGGTGGAAGTGATAAGTATGGAGTGTCGAACCCACAAGGAGCTAAAGGTAAGATCAATATTCTCTCAAGCCCTATCTGCCACTAATATGACTCTACGTACACCGAACGGTTGCTTCCAACTAGGAACGAGAAATAAAACTATGTTGTGGGTATGAAGTGGATAACTTTGTATGATATCGGAGAGCTAAAATATAAAAGTAGGTGATGTTATCATAAAGTTAGAATATATTACTAAATATTATAAATAGCGAGTGTGGAATAATGGTGGATTGGTGTGCGGAATTGTCCTAGGCAATCGTTAACAAGACCGGTAATCACTATTGCAGTTTCATGTGAGGGAGAGGCATAAGCTAACATACTTTCTCTACTTGGATCATATGCACTTATGATTGGAACTCTAGCAAGCATCCGCAACTACTAAAGATCATTAAGGTAAAACCCAACCATAGCACTAAAGCATCAAGTCCTCTTTATCCCATACGCAATAACCCCCTTACTCGGGTTTGTGTTTCAGTCACTCACGCAACCCACTATAAGCGAATAATAAACGTATTGCAACACCCTACAGCGGGAATCCCTCACGCTTGCGCGACACGGAGGGCACCATAGGACAGCACCAAAGTAAAACATACAACTCATACCAATCTAGATCATCAATCAACCCAAATACAAAAGATATCTACTCAAAACATCATAGGATGGAAACACATCATTGGATCATAATATGTGGCATAAAGCACCATGTTGAAGTAGGGATTACAGCGGGGTGCGGGAGAGTGGACCGCGTAAAATAGATGAGGATGGTGATGATGATGGTGATGTTGATGAAGACGATCACCGCGGCGATGGTTCCCCTCTCGGTGGCATTCCGGTGCCACCAAGAGAGAGGAGGAGAGGTTCTACCCCTTGTGCTTCCTCCTCCATGGCTTCCCCCTCGGGTCCTTGGCCTTCATGGTGATGATGGCCCCTCCGTGATCCTCCTCCATGCCCTCTGGTGATTATGGCCCCCTCCGGTAGGGTGCCGGAGAGGGCCTAGATTGGTGTTTGGTGGCTACGGAGGCTTCTGGTGACGGAACTCCCGACCTAGGTTTCTTTCTGGAAGTTTTTGGTTATATAAGAGGTGTTGGAGTCGGGAACAAGGCAGGGGGTCTCCTGGCTGTCCACCAGGCAGGGGGCGCGCCCCCCCTGGGCGCGCCCCCACCCTCGTGGGTAGCCCGAGACTCTTCTGGCCTAGTTCTTTTACTTCCTGGCCTTCTTCTAGTCCAAAAATAAGCTCCATCAAGTTTCAGGTCAATTGGACTCCGTTTGGTTTTCCTTTTCTGCGATACTCTAAAACAAGGAAAAAACAGAAACTGGCATTGGGCTCTAGGTTAATAGGTTAGTCCCAAAAACCATATAAAATAGCATGTAAATGCATATAAAACATCCAAGGCTGATCATATAATAGCATGCATACTTCATAAATTATAGATACGTTGGAGACGTATCAGCATCCCCAAGCTTAATTCCTGCTCGTCCTCGAGTAGGTGAAAAAAGAAATAATTTATGAAGTGTGAATGCTAGCAAGTGCATAAGTTTCATCAATGATAGTTCCAATCACTTTTTCTAGCATCATTATATATCATAACAGTTGCTCATTTTCATAAAACTTTTCATGATCAAGTAACAAGCTATTCACATGTTAAAGTATAGATCATAAACTCTCTTGAAACTAACAAACTATATTCTCATTCATCAAACAATTGCAATTTAGGAAGAGTCTATGTCAGAGCTTTGATTTAGCGCACTCCACATACTCAACAATCATTTAGTCTTTCACAATTGCTGACACTCACGTGATATTTATGGGTTCGAAGTTTTAATCGGACACAGAGAAAGATAGGGGCTTATAGTTTTGCCTCCCAATGTTTTACCTCAAGGGTAATGTCAACAATAATAGTTCATGATGACTTACATCCAATTGGATATATATATATATCAGGATCTTTCCAACATATTGTGCTTGCCAAAGGATAAAATGTAAAAAGGAAGGGTGAAGATCACCATGACTCTTGCATAATAGTAGAAGATAAAAGTAAAAGATAGGCCCTTCACAGAGGGAAGCATAGGTTGTCATGCGCTTTTATGGTTGGATGCACAAAATCTTAATGCAAAAGAACGTCACTTTATATTGCCACTTGTGATATGGACCTTTATTATGCAGTCCGTCGCTTTTATTTCTTCCACATCACACGATCGTATAAAGCTTATTTTCTCCACATTAATAGATCATACATATTTAGAAGGCAATTTTTATTGCATGCACCGATGACAACTTACTTGAAGGATCTTACTCAATCCATAGGTAGGTATGGTGGACTCTCATGGCAAAACTGGTTTAAGGAATGTTTGGAAGCACAAGTAGTATCTCTACTTGGTGCAAAGAATTTGGCTAGCATGAGGGGGAAAAGCAAGCTCAACATGTTGGATGATCCAAGACAATATACTTTATTTCGGATATAAGAAAACATAACCCATTACGTTGTCTTGCTTGTCCGACATTAACCTTTTAGCATGTCATATTTTAATGAGTGCTCACAATTGCAAAAGATGTCCAAGATAGTATATTTATATGTGAAATCTCTCTTCCTTCAATATTCTTTCATGAATTGTCCAAATGACCAATTCTACGTTTGCTAACTTTCAAAAAGTTTACTACCTATACTTATTCTATGTGAATTCATTACTCCCCATGGTGTAAGCATATGAAGCATATATAAATTCAGATTTATGATATTTCAATGATTCAACCATTTACTCATAGGATATACGTGAAGCACGTGAGTAAATGACAAACTACTCCAAAAGATAATAGTGAAGGACACTGAGTAGTCAAATGATTAACTAGCCATTGGAGGATTCTTTTTCATTTAATATTTCAGATCCAATGATTTTATTCAAACAGCAAGTAAAATTGAAAATACGCTCCAAGCAAAGCACATATCATGTGACGAATAAAAATATAGCTCCGAGTAAGGTATACCGATAGTTTTGAAGACGAAAGAGGGGATGCCTTCCGGGGCATCCCCAAGCTTAGGCGCTTGAGTCTTCCTTGAATATTACCTTGGGGTGCCTCGGGCATCCCCAAGCTTAGGGTCTTTCCACTCCTTATTCTACTCATATCGATATCTCACCCAAAGCTTGAAAACTTCAATCACATAAAACATAACGGAACTTCTTGAGATAGGTTAGTATGATAAAGAGTAAACCATTCACTTTGGTACTATCAAAGACAAGGTTCATAATTGTCCTCACACAATGCCTACTGTACCATATCATTTCTACAATTTATATTGAGAAATACAAGTCATAGAAACTAGAAAACAAGCAAACTATGCAATGAAAACAGAATCTGTCAGAAACAGAACAATCTGTAATGATCTGAACACTAACCATACTTCTGCTACTCAAAAAATTATGAAATAAATTGGTGGACGTGAGGAATTTGTCTATTATTCTTCTGCAAAAAGAATCAGCAACAAAGCACTTTTCTGTAAAAAAAATGGCAGCTAATCTCATGAGCGCAAAGTTTATATTTTTTACAGGAAGATCACATTAGCTTTCACCCAAGTCTTCCCAAAGGTCTTACTTGGCACTTTATTGAAACAAAAGCTATAAAACATGGTTACTACAGTATCTTAACCATGAGAATACACAAAAACAGTAAAGGTAAATATTGGGTTGTCTCCCAACAAGCGCTTTTATTTAATGCCTTTTAGCTAGGCATGATGATTTCAATGATGCTCACATAAAAGATAAGAATTGAAACATAAGGAGAGCATCATGAATAATATGACTAGCACATTTAAACCTAACCCACTTCCTATGCCTAGGGATTTTGCGAGCATAGAATTTATGGGAACAACAATCAACTAGCATAGGAAGGCAAAACAAGTATAACTTCAAAACTTTAAGCACATAGAGAGGAAACTTGATATTATTGCAAGTCCTACAAGCATGTATTCCTCCCTCATAATAATTTTCAGTAGCATCATGGATATCAACTTTGTTCTCATACTCAACTGGAACCTCTTCCAAAATAGTGGAATCATTACTAGCTAAAGTTAACACTCTTCCAAACCACTTTAAATGATAGTATTATTCATACTCCAAAAGATATAAGTGAAGTTCATGGAGCATTCTACAATTAACATAGACTAACCAATATCCAATCTCAAAATATATAAGAGAAGCACATGAAGAATTCTATAAAACCATACCCAAAAGATTTAAGTTAAACACAAAGAGTAATTCTATAAGATCGTACTTAAAAGATATAAGTGAAGCTCATGAAGTATTCTATAAATTGATGAAGGGACATCTCATACTAGCATGGTTCCTAAAGAAAAAGAAAAACACAAAGGACACAAATCATGTGAACAAAACAAAAACCGAGGTATACTGATATTGTTGAAGAAGAAAGATGGGATGCCAACCGGGGCATCCCCAAGCTTAGATGCTGGAGTATCCTATGAAATATTTACTTGGGGTGCCTTGGGCATCCCCAAGCTTGAAATATTGCCTCTCTTTCTTCTTCTTACATCAGTAACTCCTCGTTCTTCGAACACTTCATCCATAAAAACTTAACAATAACTTTGTGAGATCCGTTAGTATAACAAAGCAAATCACTACTATAAGTACTGTTGCAAACCAATTCATATTTTGTTCTTGCATTTTAGCTACTGTAATATAACTTTTCCATGTCTTAAGCCACTGGTATAAATCAATAGTTTCAACAAACCAAGCAATCAATGCATCAAAAACAGAATATGTCTTAAACAGGACAGTCTGTAGTAATCTGGAAGTTTGGTAAACTTCCGTAACTCCTAAAATTATAAAATAAATTTGACAATTTGAATTTTTTTTGCAGAAGGAATTTTTAAGAAGTTTCAGATCCATTTGACTTTCCAGTAAGAAATGTAAAATCACGCGCTACAGCCAAAGTTTCTGTTTTTGTTCTGCACATAGTAAACAAGCTAATCATCCAAAAACCAAAGCTTGGCACATTATTTTTATATTACAAAGAATATATACAAGGGGACGATTATTTACAGAGAAGCTTCCATGAAAAATTCTACATTGTTTCCGTGAGCATGAACAAAAGTGCTCAAGGTCGACCCTCACTTCTTCAATGCATAACTTTCCAATCACTTCTCTTTTTTGAAAAACTTTTTAGGCATGAGAGGCAAGTAAATTCTTCTTGTATTTTCAATCTTTAAAAAAAATTGTATGTTTCACCCGCAACTAAACAGAAACAAAAAGGAAAAACAAAATCTACTTAGTGAAGAAAGCAAACAAGCACACAGGAGAATATCAACCCCACGCTATTGCTCCCCGACAACGGCGCCAGAAAAGAGCTTGATAATCCCCAAGTGCAGGGAATCATCGTAGAAATTTCCAATGGTGGAAGTGATAAGTATGAAGTGTCAAACCAACAAAGAGCTAAAGGTAAGATCAATATTCTCTCAAGCCCTATCTGCCACTGATACGACTCTACGTACACCGAATGTTTTCTTCCAACTAGCAACGAGAAATAAAACTACGTTGTGGGTATGAAGTGGATAACTTTGTATGATATCGGATATCTAAAATATAAAAGTAGGTGCTTTTATCATAAATTCAGAATATATTACTAAATATTATAAATAGCGAGTGTGGAAGAATGGTGGATCGGTGTGCGGAATTGTCCTAGGCAATCGTTAACAAGACCGGTAATCACTATTGCAGTTTCATGTGAGGGAGAGGCATAAGCTAACATACTTTCTCTACTTGGATCATATGCACTTATGATTGGAACTCTAGCAAGCATCCGCAACTACTAAAGATCATTAAGGTAAAATCCAACCATAGCACTAAAGCATCAAGTCCTCTTTATCCCATACGCAATAACCCCCTTACTCGGGTTTGTATTTCAGTCACTCACGCAACCCACTATAAGCGAATCATAAATGTATTGCAACACCCTACAGCGGGGATCCCTCATGCTTGCGCGACACGGAGGGCACCATAGGACAACACCAAAGTAAAACATACAACTCATACCAATCTAGATCATCAATCAACCCAAAGACAAAAGATATCTACTCAAAACATCATAGGATGGCAGCACATCATTGGATCAAAATATGTGGCATAAAGCACCATGTTCAAGTAGGAATTACACCGGGGTGTGGGAGAGTGCACCACGTAAAAGAGATGAGGATGGTGATGATGATGGGGATGTTGATGAAGACGATCACCGCGGCGATGATTCCCCTCTCGATGGCACTCTGGTGCCACCAAGAGAGAGGAGGAGAGGTTCTCCCCCTTGTGTTTCCTCCTCCATGGCTTCCCCCCTCTGGTCATTGGCCTTCATGGTGATCATGGCCCCTCCGGGATCCAACTCCATGCCCTCCGGTGATGATGGCCCCCTCCGGCAGGGTGCCGAGGAGGGCCTAGATTGGTTATCGGTGGCTACGGAGGCTTGTGGCGGCGGAACTCCTGATCTAGGTTTCATGGTGGAAGTTTTGGGTTATATAATAGGTGTTGGAGTCGGGAACAAGGCAGGGGGTCTCCGGGCTGTCCACGAGGCAGGGGGCGCGCCCAGGGGGGTGGGCGCGCCCCCCACCCTCATGGGAAGCCCGAGACTCTTCTGGCCCAGTTCTTTTACTTCCTGGCCTTCTTCTGGTCCAAAAATAAGCTCAGTCAAGTTTCAGGTCAATTGGACTCCGTTTGGTTTTACTTTTCTGTGATACTCTAAAACAAGGAAAAAACAGAAACTAGCACTGGGCTCTAGGTTAATAGGTTAGTCCCAAAAACCATATAAAATAGCATATAAATGCATATAAAACATCCAAGGTTGATCATATAATAGCATGAATACTTCATAAATTATAGATACGTTGGAGACGTATCAAGTCCCTGGCTTGTAATATGAAGCTTGTATTATTTTATTTGTGTCTAGAGTTGTGTTGTGATATCTTCCCGTGAGTACCTGATCTTGATCGTACACATTTGCGTGTATTATTAGTGTACAATTGAATCGGGGGCGTCACAGTTTTGGTATGATTTGGATGGAACTAACCCAGACTAACGCTGTTTCAGTAGAACTACGGTGTTGTTGTTTTTGTGCAGAAATAAAAGTCCTACAAATGCAACGAAACTCTTTAACGATTTTTTTGAAATAAAAGAGGCACTAGAAGCTTCGTGGGAGGGCCACAAGAGCCACGAGGTGGGCACAACCCACGAATGAAGGAAATGTGCCCTAAAGGCAATACTAAAGTTGTTATTTATATTTCCTTATATCATGATAAATGTTTATTATTCATGCTAGAATTGTGTTAACTGGAAACTTAGTACATGTGTGAATGCATAGACAAACAGAGTGTCCCTAGTATGCCAATACTTGACTGGCTCGTTAATCAAAGATGGTTAAGTTTGTCGGGGGGATGGACCCCGGGCAGGCAACGAAACCCGGATCCTCTTCAAAAACAAATGGGGCTGGCACCGCCCCTCAATACCGACTCACGCTTGGCCGGGTCGCTCGACCCAGCCAAGCCCCGCAAGCCGGCCAAACTGGCCGACCGGGCAAGACACGTCAACTCGGCCCCAACAACTAGCGCAAGACAGCCGAACCCGGCACGGCCAAAGCCTACTCAACAAGCCAGCACCATCCTTGGCGTGCTACGCAATCCAGCCATGGGTCAACTCCCATCCCATCCAGGCCGTATGATGGGGACGAGACTTCAATCAACGATGACCGAGGCAACAGTGCCCCGCCCATGCCTCTTGTCAGCGGGAACGTGGCAACAGTGCCCCTTGTCTACCCGCTGACCAGGGCCGGTGTGGCTACAGTGCCCCCGCCTTCACCGCTGACGACAGCAAGCGGCAATCTGACGGAGAGCACTGTACACAACTCGACTCGGCCATGACCTGACGATCAACAAGGCGGCGCACAGTCCCCCTAGGCATGCGGGGCCCGCACCTAGGGGAACCCGGCGAACCACAAGACGTCAGCGGGACCCAGCTCGAGTCCCCAGACACCGACAATACAGACCCACCGACTTGTAACATTACCATTGTACCCCTGGGGGGTTGGACTATAAAACACCCCGGGAGCCCGTGATCATGGAAAGAGACGATCTCTCCAAGAAAACACATACAAGAGAAATAGCAAGTAAGCATAGGACTAGCCACAAAACAGCAACACCGGGGAGAAGGAGTAGCCCAAGCCTTGGCCAGCTTCCTTCCTCCTCCATACAGCTCTAGGAGCAACATTGTACTATCGATCATCCAACTACACTCGGTAGGACTAGGGGTATTATCTCTTCGGAGAGCCCCGAACCTGGGTATGTCCGGCGTCCCGCGCCCGCTCATGCCAACCCCGCCTCTGGAGTCCACCAGCGCCCTCGAGCCTCCTCCTCTCTTTAGCCATCCCTTGGCATCTGCCGTGCGCCCACCATGACAGTTGGCGCCCACCGTGGGGCAGCTCGAGGAGCTGGCCGGGAGCATGCTTCAGACGGGGCCCTTCTCCTACACCGACGAGTCCGTCGCACTGGCGGACGACGTCGTCGGCGCGTTTGCCGCCTCCTTCGTCGCGCTGCGCGTCTCCGATGCGTTCGCGGCCGACGAGTACCCCAGCGAGGTGCTCAGCTACTCCGACTCTCCCCTCTCCCTTGGCGGCGGCGTTTCCGCCGGGGCAGTGGACGTCCACGTGGAGGTCTTCGTCATCGGCGACGGTGCCTCCTCCTCGTCGAGCAAGACGAGGAAGGCTGCCGAAGCCAGGGCCACAGCGGAACGGATGGAGCCGTTCGACCCGTTGCGCGCCGCGATGTAGAGCGTCCGCATCCCCATCGGCATCGACGTCGATGCCACCAACGTCATTGAGGCCCGAACCTAGCTCGAGGAAAGGCGCAGCAGATGCTGGACCTGTCTGAGACGCTTGCCGCCACTCAGCGTCGCCTGAACGCCGCTCAACTGGAGCGCGATGCCGCCTACAAATTCACGCCCGCCGCGGCCGAGCCAAGCTGGATCACCGATGTGCGTGCCCGGGGAGGAGCGATCGGCCGGGCCCTTGACATCGTCCCAACCGTCTGCGAAACCCCAGCGAAGAACATGTGCGCTGCCCAGGCAGCCGCAGTCGACCTAGACCAGCTCGCGGGTGAGGAGCTGAAAGAGTGCATCGGGCGGATGCGCGAACTCCTCCACACCACCAACACCCAGCAAGACTGCCTCAACCAGCTCGCCACGCCAGCGGGATCCGGCTCCGCCCGCCTTGGCGGGCCCGACGAACTTCTGCACACCGCTGCCTCGCCACCCGGCAAGGCGCACTCCGGCCGAGCACGGACTCGGCGCGACCCGACCGCTACAGCCGTCGACGGATTGGGCGACAAGCCCGTCCTAGAGATCCAGCGCCGACCCGGCCAGCATGGCCGACGTCCGGCTCCAACCGACCCGGCCCCCCATGGCCTGGCCGCAAGTCGACTTGGCCCGCGCGCTATCGATGACGCCGATGCTCGCCACCGCCTCGATCAGCTCGCTCGCTCCCTGGAGGTGGAGGAGAGCGGCGCTATCGGGCCGGCGTGCTTCAGCCCGCGCATCTGGGAGGAGCCCTTCCCCAAAGGATTCATGCTCCCCCGCGACACCCCCATGTACAACGGGATGGTGAAGCCAGAAGACTGGCTCACCGACTACACCACGGCCATTGACATCACCGGTGCCAATCGTCATCTCGCCGTGCGCTACACACCGCTCATGCTCCAAGGGTCGGCCCGTAGGTGGTTGAACAGCCTGCCGATGGGCGGCATCAACACGTGGGTGGACTTCGAGGAAGCCTTCGTCCGCAACTTCACGGGAACCTACAAGCGACCCGACCGCCCTAGCCAGCTCGCCATGTGCATGCAAGGGCCTACGGAGACCGGTCACGAGTACCTCGCACACTGGACCGAGCTCCGGAACAGCTACGAGGGCGTCTATGAAGTCAAGGCGATCCAGTCCTTGGTCAGCGGGTGCCGAGACGGCACCCTCCTCAAGCACAAGATCGTACGCTCCGAGCCAGCCACCATGGCCGCGCTCATGGTGACGGCAGACAAGTACGCCAATGCCGACTTCGCCATGAAGATCCAGGTGGCGCTGGATGAAGCCGGCAAGGCAAAGCCGGTTCCCCCTTCGAAGCCTGCCGGCGAAAGCAGATGGCAGCAGCATCACCAGAACAACAAGCACAAGGCCGACTAGCCGACGCCGTGTCATGACAACCAACTCTTCGCGACCGCCGAACCCGCGGCGGACCCGGCGGCGAAGCGCCGGCAAACCGGCATGGCAACCCACCATGAGCTGCGAGGAGATGCTCGACGCCCCCTGCAAGCACCACAGCGGCGCAAAACCCTCCACGCACACGCTTCAGCAGTGCGCCATCACTAAGAGCATCATGAGGGGCGACATCCCGCTCCCTCCAGCTCCGGCTCCGGGCGCGGGACAGCCGCCTCCGACCCCACCGCCGCCTCCAGCTGGCGGCGCGATGCGCCACGACGCCTACCCGGACCAGAACATGGCCTACGTCGTCTTCACCAGCCTCGGCAACGACAAGCGCAGCGAGCGCCTCCTTCGGCAGGAGGTGAACACCGTCGTTCCGGCCAAGTTGGAGTTCATGCATTGGTCGGATCGCCCGACCACCTAGACCCAGGAGGATCACCCGGCAGTCATGCCGATACCGGGTGGTTACGCCCTCGTCCTCAACCCCACCATCATCGTGCAGCGCACATGCAAGTTCTCCCGAGTCCTCATCGATGGCGGCAGCAGCATCAACATCCTCCAGCAGGGCTTTGCCAAGCACCGCAAGAGACGAGGAGGGAGAGGGGTAGGGCTGCACCAAGAAGGAGATTGAATCTCGTGTGTGTTGCAGCCCCCAATACCTCAAGTATATATAGGGAAAGGGGAGGGGCTGCGCCCCCACCTAGGGTTCCCTCCCTAGGGGTGGCGGCAGCCCCCAGACCCCATCTGGGTGGCGGCAACAAGGGGGAGAGGGGGAGGCGCACCTGGGGTGTGCCTTAGGGCCCATCTGCCCTAGGATTTGCCCCCCTCCCCTCTTGGAGGCGCCTTGGGCCTTGGTGGGAGGCGGCCCAGCCCACCTTGGGGCTGGTCCCTTCCCACTATTGGCCCATGTACGCCTCCGGGGCTGGTGGCCCCACCTGGTGGACCCCCGGACCCCTCCGGTGGTCCTGGTACACTACTGGTGATGCCCGGAACACTTCCGGTGGCCAAAACCATACTTCCTATATATTAATCTTTACCCCTTGACCATTCCGGAACTCCTCGTGACGTCCGAGATCTCATCCGGGACTCCGAACAACATTCGGTAACCGCGTACATACTTTCCCTATAACCCTAGCGTCATCGAACCTTAAGTGTGTAGACCCTACGGGTTCGGGAGACATGCAGACATGACCAAGATGACTCTCCGATCAATAACCAACAGCGGGATCTAGATACCCATGTTGGCTCCCACATGTTCCACGATGATCTCATCGGATGAACCACGATGTCAAGGACTTAATCAATCCCGTATACAATTCCCTTTGTCTAGCGGTACGATACTTGCCCGAGATTCGATCGTCGGTATCCCGATACCTTTGTTCAATCTCGTTACCGGCAAGTCTCTTTACTCGTTCCGTAACACATCATCCCGTGATCAACTCCTTGATCACATTGTGCACATTATGATGATGTCCTACCCGAGTGGGCCCAGAGATACCTCTCCGTTTACACAAAGTGACAAATCCCAGTCTCGATTCGTGCCAACCCAACAGACACTTTCGAAGATACCTGTAGTGTACCTTTATAGCCACCCAGTTACGTTGTGACGTTTGGCACACCCAAAGCACTCCTACGGTATCCGGGAGTTGCACAATCTCATGGTCTAAGGAAATGATACTTGACATTAGAAAAGCTTTAGCATACGAACTACATGATCTTATGCTAGGCTTAGGATTGGGTCTTGTCCATCACATGATTCTCCTAATGATGTGATCCTGTTATCAACGACATCCAATGTCCATGGTCAGGAAACTGTAACCATCTATTGATCAACGAGCTAGTCAACTAGAGGCTTACTAGGGACATGGTGTTGTCTATGTATCCACACATGTATCTGAGTTTCCTATCAATACAATTCTAGCATGGATAATAAACGATTATCATGAACAAGGAAATATAATAATAACCAATTTATTATTGCCTCTAGGGCATATTTCCAACAGTCTCGTACTTGCACTAGAGTCAATAATCCAGTTCACATCGATGTGTGATTAACACTCAAGGTCACATCCCCATGTGACTAACACCCAAGAGTTCTGGGTTTGATCATGTTATGCTTGTGAGAGAGGTTTTAGTCAACGGGTCTGCAACATTCAGATCCGTTTGTACTTCGCAAATTTCTATGTCATCTTGTAGATGCAACTACTACGCTACATTTGGAGCCATTTCAAAAAAATGTTCTACTTGGAGCTATTCTAAATTGGTGCTCCATTATACGTATCCGGTATCTCTACTCAGAGCTATCCGGATAGGTGTTAAGCTTGCATCGTCGCAACTCTTTACGTCGAACTCTTTATCACCTCCATAACCGAGAAACATATCCTTATTCCTCTAGGATAATTTAGACCGCTATCTGGTGATCTACTCCTAGATTACCTTTGTACCCTATTGCCAGATATGTGGCAAGGCACACATCAGGTGCGGTACTCAGCATGGCATACCGTATAGAGCCTATGACAAAAGCATAGGGGACGACCTTCGTCCTTCCTCTTTCTTCTGCCATGGTCGAGCTTTAAGTCTTAACTTCATACCTTACAACTCAGGCAAGAACTCCTTCTTTGACTGATCCATCTTGAACACCTTCAAGATCATGTCAAGTTATGTGCTCATTTGAAAGTACCATTAAGCGTTTTGATCTATCCTTATAGATCTTGATGCTCAATGTTCAAGTAGCTCAATCCAGGCTTTCCATTGAAAACACTTTACAAATAACCCTATATGCTTTCCAGAAATTCTACATCATTTCTGATCAACAACATATACTCATCAGAAATTCTATAGTGTTCCCACTCACTTCTTTGGAAATACAAGTCTCTCATAAACTTTGTATACACCCAAAACTTTGATCATCTCATCAAAGCATACATTCCAACTCCGAGATGCTTACTCCAGTCCTTAGAAGGATTGTTGGAGCTTTGCATACTTGTTAGCATCTTTCAGGATTGACAAAACCTTCCGGTTGTATCACATACAACCTTTCCTCAAGAAAATCGTCGAGGAAACAATGTTTTGACATCCTATCTGCAAGATTTCATAAATAATGCAGTAATCGCTAATACAATTCCAACAGACTCTTAGCATCGCTACGAGTGAGAAAGTCTCATCGTAGTCAACTCCTTAAACTTGTCGGAAAACATCTTAACGACAAGTCGAGCTTTCTTAATGGTGATACTTACCATCATTGTCTGTCTTCCTTTTAAAATCCATATGTACCTAACAACCTTATGACCATCAAGTAGTTCTTCCAAAGTCTACACTTTGTTTTCATATATGGATCCTCTCTCGGATTATATGGCCTCGAGCCATTTTGGAATCCAGGCCCACAATCGCTTCTCCATAGCTTGTAGGTTCATTGTTGTCTAGCAACATGACTTCCAAGACAGGATTACGTACCACTCTGAAGTAGTACGCATCCTTGTCATCCCACAAGGTTTGGTAGTGACTTGATCTGAAGTTTCATGATCACTATCATAAGCTTCTACTTCAATTGGTGTAGGT
The DNA here is from genome assembly GCF_056163025.1 of Triticum urartu. Lineage (NCBI taxonomy): Eukaryota > Viridiplantae > Streptophyta > Magnoliopsida > Poales > Poaceae > Triticum > Triticum urartu. The sequence continues at coordinate 452,478,036 of NC_141877.1, forward strand.
GCCGCAGGAACAACTCCCTGTGCCCTGCCACACACTAGTTGAAGTGACGGTTCAATAACATCATCAAGTCTCCACCATCCTCCCACTCAATTCTTTCGAGAGAAACTTTTCCTCGAGAAAGGACCCGATTCTAGAAACAATCCCTTATTGCTTTCGGATCTGAGACAGGAGGTATACCCAACTGTTTTTGGGTGTCCTATAGAGATGCATTTATCTGCTTTGGGTTCGAGCTTATCAGCTTGAAACTTTTTTCACATAAGCGTTGCAGCCCCAACCTTTTAAGAAATGACAGCTTAGGTTTCTCTAAACCATAGTTCATACGGTGTCATCTCATCAGAATTACGTGGTGCCCTTTTTAAAGTGAATGTGGTTGTCTCTAATGCCTAACCCATAAACTATTGTGGTAATTCGATAAGAGACATCATGGTATGCATCATATCCAATAGGGTGTAGTTATGATGTTCGGACACACCATCACACTATGGTGTTCCAGGCTGTGTTAGTTATGAAACAATTTCCACAATGTCTTAATTCTGTGCCAAACTCGTAATTCAGATATTCATCTCTATGATCATATCATAGACATTTTATCCTCTTGTCATGACGATCTTTCACCTTCACCCTAAAATTACTTGAACCTTTCAATAATTCAGACTCATGATTCATCAAGTAAATATACTCAACATCTACTCAAATCATCTGTGAAGTAAGAACATACCGATATCCACTACACACCTCAGCACTCATTGGACTGCACACATCAAAATGTATTACTTCCAACAAGTTGCTTTCTAGTTCCATTTTATTGAAAACGAGGCTTTCAGTCATCTTCTCGATGTGGTATGATTTGCATGTCTCAAGTGATTCAAAATCAAGTGAGTCCAAATGGTCCATTTGCATGGAGTTTCATCATGCATATACACCAATAGACATGGTTCGCATGTCTCAAACTTTTCAAAACGAGTGAGCCCAAAGATCCATCAACATGGAGCTTCTTCATGCGTTTTATACCGATATGACTTACGCGGCAGTGCCACAAGTAGGTGGTACTATCATTACTATCTTATATCTTTTGGCATGAACATGTGTATCACTACGATCGAGATTCAATAAACCATTCGTTTTAGGTGCAAGACCATTGAAGGTATTATTCAAATCAACAGAGTAACCATTATTCTCCTTAAATGAATAACTGTATTGCGATAGACATAATCCAATCATGTCTATGCTCAACGCAAACACCAATCTCGATGGTAGAGGGAGCGTGCGATGCTTGATCACATCAAGCTTGGGAAAAACTTCCAACACATATCGCCAGCTCACCTTTAGCTAGTCTCCGTTTACTCCGTAGCCTTTTATTTCGAGTTTACTAACACTTAGCAACCGAACCGGTATCTAATACCATGGTGCTACTAGGAGTACTAGTAAAGTACACATTAACACAATGTATATCCAATATACTTCTATCGACCTTGCCAGCCTTCTTATCTACCAAGTAACTAGGGTAATTCTGCTCCAGTGGTGGTTCCCCTTATTACAGAAGCACTTACTCTCGGGTTTGGGTTCAACCTTGGGTTGCTTCACTAGAGCAGCAGCTGATTTGCCGTTTCATGAAGTATCCCTTCTTGCCCTTGCCCTTGCCCTTCTTGAAACTAGTGGTTTCAGCAACCATCAACAATTGATGCTCCTTCTTGATTTCTACTTTTGTGGTGTCAAACATCGCGAATATCTCAAGGATCATCATATATGTCCCCGATATATTATAGTTCATCACGAAGCTCTAGCAGCTTGGTGGTAATTACTTCAGAGAAACATCACTATCTCATCTGGAAGATCAACTCCCACTCGATTCAAATGATTGTTGTACTCAGACAATCTGAACACAAGCTCAACAATTGAGCTTTTCTCCCTTAGTTTGCAGGCTAAGAAAATCGTCGGAGGTCTTATACCTCTTGACGTGGGCACGAGCCTAAAATCCCAATTTCAGCCCTCGAAACATCTCATATGTTTCGCAATGTTTCAAAACCGTCTTCGGTGCCTCAACTCTAAACCGTTTAACTGAACTATCACGTAGTTATCAAAATGTGTATGTTGGATGTTCGCAACATCCACAGATGACGTTCGAGGTTCAGCACACTGAGCGGTGCATTAAGTACATAAGCCTTCTATGAAGCAATGAGGACAATCCTCAGTTTACGGACCTAGTCCGCATAATTGCTACTATCAACTTTCAACTAAATTTTCTCTAGGAACATATCTAAACAGTAGAACTGAAGCGCGAGCTACGACAAAATTTGCGAAGACCTTTTGACTATGTTCAGGATAATTAAGTTCATCTTATGAACTCCCACTCAGATAGACATCCCTCTAGTCATTTAAGTGATTACATGATCCGAGTCAACTAGGCCGTGTCCGATCATCACGTGAGACGGACTAGTCAACATCAGTGAACATCTTCATGTTGATCGTATCTTCTATACGACTCATGCTCGACCTTTCGGTCTTCCGTGTTCCGAGGCCATGTCTGTACATGCTAGGCTCGTCAAGTCAACCTAAGTGTTTTTGCTGTGTAAATCTGGCTTACACCCGTTGTATTCGAACGTTAGAATCTATCACACCCGATCATCACGTGGTGCTTCAAAACAACAAACCTTCGCAACGGTGCATAGTTAGGGGGAACACTTTCTTGAAATTTTAGCGAGAGATCATCTTATTTAAGCTATTGTCGTTCTAAGCAAATAAGATGTAAAACATGATAAACATCACATGCAATAAAATAGTGACATGATATGGCCAATATCATTTTGCTCCTTTTGATCTCCATCTTCGGGGCTCCATGATCATCGTTGTCACCGGCATGACACCATGATCTCCATCATCATGATCTCCATCATCGTGTCTTCTTGAAGTTGTCACGTCATCTATTACTTCTACTACTATGGCTAACGCTTTAGCAATAAAGTAAAGTAATTACATGATGTTTATGTTGACACGCAGGTCATAAATAAATAAAGACAACTCCTATGGCTCCTGCCGGTTGTCATACTCATCGACATGCAAGTCGTGATTCCTATTACAAGAACATGATCAATCTCATACATCACATATCATTCATCACATTCTTCTTGGCCATATTACATCACATAGCATACCCTGCAAAAACAAGTTAGATGTCCTCTAATTGTTGTTTGCATGTTTTACGTGGCTGCTATGGGTTTCTAGCAAGAACGTTTCTTACCTACGCAAAAACCACAACGTGATATGCCAATTGCTATTTACCCTTCATAAGGACCCTTTTCATCGAATCCGATCCGACTAAAATGGGAGAGACAGAAACCCGCTAGCCACCTTATGCAACTAGTGCATGTCAGTCGGTGGAAGCAGTCTCACGTAAGAGTACGTGTAAGGTCAGTCCGGGCCGCTTCATCCCACAATGCCGCCGAATCAAGATTGGACTAGTAACGGTAAGCATATTGAACAAAATCAACGCCCACAACTACTTTGTGTTCTACTCGTGCATAGAAACTACCCATAAACCTGGCTCTGATACCACTGTTGGGGAATGTAGCAGAAATTCAAAATTTTCTACGCATCACCAAGATCAATCTATGGAGTAATCTAGGAACGAGGGGATGGAGAGTGCATCTACATACCCTTGTAGATCGCTAAGTGGAAGCGTTCAAGTGAACGGGGTTGATGGAGTCGTACTCGTTGTGATCCACATCACCGAAGATCCTAGTGCCGAACGGACGGCACCTCCGTGTTCAACACACGTACAGCCCGATGACGTCGCCTACGCCTTGATCCAGCAAGGGGAGAAGGAGAGGTTGGGGAAGACTCCATCCAGCAGCAACACGACGGCGTGGTGGTGGTGGAGGAGCGTGGTACTCCAGCAGGGCTTCGCCAAGCACCGCAAGAGACGAGGAGGGAGAGGGGTAGGGCTGCACCAAGAAGGAGATTGAATCTCGTGTGTGTTGCAGCCCCCAATACCCCAAGTATATATAGGGGAAGGGGAGGCGCTGCGTCCCCACCTAGGGTTCCCTCCCTAGGGGTGGCGGCAGCCCCCAGATCCCATCTGGGTGGCGGCCACAAGGGGGAGAGGGGGAGGCGCACCTGGGGTGGGCCTTAGGGCCCATCTGCCCTAGGGTTTGCCCCCCTCCCCTCTTGGAGGCGCCTTGGGCCTTGGTGGGAGGCGCCCCAGCCCACCTAGGGGCTGGTCCCTTCCCAGTATTGGCCCATGTAGGCCTCCGGGGCTGGTGGCCCCACCTGGTGGACCCCCGGACCCCTCCGGTGGTCCCGGTACACTACCGGTGATGCCCGGAACACTTCCGGTGGCCAAAACCATACTTCCTATATATTAATCTTTACCTCCGGACCATTCTGGAACTCCTCGTGACGTCCGGGATATCATCCGGGACTCCGAACAACATTCGGTAACCGCGTACATACTTTCCCTATAACTCTAGCGTCATCGATCCTTAAGTGTGTAGACCCTACGGGTTCGGGAGACATGCAGACATGACTGAGATGACTCTCCGGTCAATAAGCAACAGCGGGATATGGATACCCATGTTGGCTCCCACATGTTCCACGATGATCTCATCGGATGAACCACGATGTCAAGGACTTAATCAATCCCGTATACAATTCCCTTTGTCTAGCGGTACGACACTTGCCCGAGATTCGATCATCGATATCCCGATACCTTTGTTCAATCTCGTTACCGGCAAGTCTCTTTACTCGTTCCGTAACACATCATCCCGTGATCAACTCCTTGATCACATTGTGCACATTATGATGATGTCCTACCGAGTGGGCCCAGAGATACCTCTCCGTTTACACGGAGTGACAAATCCCAGTCTCGATTCGTGCCAACCCAACAGACACTTTCGGAGATACCTGTAGTGTACCTTTATAGCCACCCAGTTACGTTGTGACGTTTGGCACACCCAAAGCACTCCTACGGTATCCGGGAGTTGCAAAATCTCATGGCCTAAGGAAATGATACTTGACATTAGAAAAACTTTAGCATACGAACTACATGATCTTGTGCTAGGCTTAGGATTGGGTCTTGTCCATCACATGATTCTCCTAATGATGTGATCCCGTTATCAACGACATCCAATGTCCATGGTCAGGAAACCGTAACCATATATTGATCAACGAGCTAGTCAACTAGAGGCTTACTAGGGACATGGTGTTGTCTATGTATCCACACATGTATCTGAGTTTCCTATCAATACAATTCTAGCATGGATTATAAACGATTATCATGAACAAGGAAATATAATAATAACCAATTTATTATTGCCTCTAGGGCATTTTTCCAATAGAATCAACCTCTGGTATGTCACACTTAAGGACTCATCGTATTACTTGTTTCCTACTTATGCATGTAGCTTATGTTGTCATTTGTGAGTGAATGATGATGAGTTAATTTGCTCTTTGGGAAGGCTTCATGCTGACTTTTCTATGCCCATGGAGCTCCATGGGTATGTGGATATCTAGTGGGTTTGGACATGGGCACAAGTTTTGCCCATGGATAATTTGATGGACGGGCAGAGGGTAGGAAGATGGGTCATGGGTTGGATTTGGACCAGCTCCACCCGCCCCAAACCCGACCCATTGCCATCCCTAACCGCGACACAATGACCAAGCTCGGCCTCAAGGCCGAGGACCTGGAGCTGACCCGGACGATCTTCCACGGCATCGTGCCCGGCCTCTCCTGCTCCCCCATTGGCCGGGTCCGGCTAGATGTCCTGTTCGATGAGAGCGGCCACTTCCGGCGCGAACTGATCTGGTTCGAGGTGGTGGACCCGTCCAGCGCGTATCACGCGTTGCTGGGCCGGCCCGCGCTCGCTAAGTTCATGGCGGTTCCCCACTATGCGTACCTAAACATGAAGATGTCGGGTCCCAAGGGCCTCATCACCATCACCGGCGATTACCGCAAGTCCCTGGAGTGCGCCCGAGACGGCGCCAAGTTGGCCGAGTCGCTGGTCATTGCCGAGGAGCGGCGCCAGCTCGACCGGATCGTCGCCCTGGTAGGAGAGGACTCCGCCGTGTCGATCCCGACCCCGGACTCGGCCAACGAGGCCGCCTTCAAGCCCTCCAAGGAGATTAAGAAAGTGAAGCTCAACCCAGAAGACCCTAGCTGCAGCAAGTACGTTGTCATAGGCGCCCGCCTCCACAGCAAATAGGAAGGCGAGCTCGTCGACTTCCTCCGTGAGAATTGGGATATCTTCGCATGGACCCCCAAGGACATACCGGGTATCCGGAGGAAGTACGTCGAGCACAAACTTCATGTCCGCAAGGACGCCAAGCCTGTCTGTCAACCCCTGCGACGATTTTCCGAAGAGAAGAGAAGAACCATTAGTGAAGAGGTCGCCAAGCTTTTGGCGGCCAGCTTCATAATGGAAGTGTTTCACCCCGAGTGGCTGGCCAATCCAGTCCTCGTCCTGAAGAAGAACAAGACCTGGGGCATGTGTATCGACTACACCAGCCTCAACAAGGCATGTCCCAAGGATCCGTTCGCCCTCCCACGGATCGACCAAGTCATCGACTCGACCGTCGGGTGTGAGCTCCTGTCCTTCCTGGATGCTTACTCTGGCTACCACAAGATCAAGCTGGACCCGGCTGATGCCCTGAAGACGTCCTTCATCACGCTCTTTGGGGCGTACGTATTGCTACATCAAAATGTCGTTCAGCTTGAAGAACACCGGCGCCACCTTCCAGCGCTGCATGCAGAAATGCCCGCTGCCCAACTCGGCCGCAATATCCACGTATACCTGGACGACATCGTGGTGAAGACCAAGCAGCACCTCACGCTCCTCGATGATTTGAAGGAAACATTCGCCAACCTCTGTGAATACAAGATCAAGCTTAACCCAGAGAAATGCGTCTTCGGTGTCCCGGCCGGAAATCTACTCGGCTTCCTCGTCTCGGAACGTGGCATTGAGGCGAAGAAGATCAAGGCCATCGAGCGCATGCACAAGCCGGCTCGGCTACGCGATGTCCAGAAGTTCACCGGATGCTTGGCCTCGGTCAGCCGGTTTCTAAGCCGGCTGGGCGAGAGGGCGCTACCCCTGTACCAGCTAATGAAGAAGACGAGCCCGTTCGAATGGAACAGCAAGGCAGACGAGGCCTTGCAAGACCTCAAGCGCATGCTCTCCACCGCACCAGTCCTGGCCGCGCCGACCGACTGTGACGCCCCGAGGCCGATGCGCCAGGTGTCTTCCAGTTATTCGCTATCGTTGCAATGTCTTTTGCTTGCGTGTTGCATTTTATCATGTTATCATATGCATTGCATCATCATGTTTTCAAAACTTGCATCCGTCCGGGTTCCCCCAGTTCCGTCCGTTGTCCGTTCTGAGTCCAACCACACTCGCACGCGCCCGCGGCATGTCCGAGATATTATTTTATAAGTGACCGGAAAATGTTCTCAGAATGGGTTGAAAGTTGGCGTGCGGTCTTATTTTAGTGTTGGTAGACCGCCTGTCAAATTTCATCGCGTTCGGAGTCTGTTTGATGCCCCAACATATAACTATGGCAGCACCGCTACCAGTCTAACGTCGGACGTTTTCGGTCTCCGAAAACTGCTGCCGGGCCCTCTCTCTCTCTCTTCTCTCCTCTCAGCCTCGCCACAGCCCACCTAGTCCATCCACCTACCCCTCTTCGCGTCCGGAGCCGTCCGATGCGATCGCATGGTCCGAAAACCCCTTTTTGCACAGTGCACCAACCCCTCACGTGCGCGTCCGAAACTTCCCCGGACCCGACCCGGGCAATCGTCACCGGTGTGTCGGGATCATCCCCAAACATCTGCAAAATATCACCGGTTTCTTATTTGGACTCCCTAGCCTATTTCTCCTGACCGTCCGATTGCGGTCGTAGGGACGTGATAGCCTCTACCCGAAATCCCTTTGCAATATAAATAGTGAGCAACCGTAAAACCTAGGGATGTGTCCCATCCATCCCGTGTCCGCCGCCGCCACCCACTCGAAATCTCTCAGGATCCATCCCCAATTCTTTTGTCCCATCAATCCATCCAGCCAGAGCACTCCACTCATCCCCTCGATCCAACCAAGTTGCTGCCAGAGGCCCTGCCTCGTGCGCCCGTGCAAGGAGACGAGCCCTCTCCTGCAGCCCGAGCTCCTTCGTCCACATCCTTGTCGCCTCCGACCTCCTCGTGACCCCACTGCCCCGACGAAGCTCGCCGCCGGCAACCACTTCGAGCAGGCCTCATCGCCTCTCCTCCCTTTCTTCTCTTTCCGTCCCTGCATCTCTCTCTTTCTCTCAGCTTTTCTCTCTGCCCCGCAGGAACCAGGAGCTCCACGCCATGGTTGATCCCCTCGCCGAGCTCCTCAAGTCCCGCCGCTGCCTCAAGTCCACCCGAGGCCTTCCTCCTCATCGACGCTGCTCCGTTGAGCAGTACTAGGACGCCGCCGCCATGGACCAAGACGCCGTCAGCGCCCTTCCCCACCTCAGATCCGGCTGGATCCGCCTCTTCCTCCAGGCACGGCCCTTCCTGGCTGGATCCCGCCGCCTGCTGCGTCCTGAACCTCTCGTCGACGTCAACTGCGCCTGCTGCCTCCCCCTGCTTTGTGTCGAACCGCTCTAGTGCCGCTGCTCTTTTTCTTTTCTATCGAACAGAGGGCGTCGCACCCGTATCCTCCCTGCCTCGCGTTGACCACGCCAGCGCCAGGCCCATCCTACTTCTTTGCCAAGGCACTAATTTAGCCCACCAGATCCACCGGCCCATGAGGCCTGGTGAGCAGCCCCCTGTCCCAATGCACTTTTGGGCCGGCCAGAGTTGGCCCGGGACATGTTTTTTGCCGCAGAACGTTTTTTTCTATTAATCCTGAGACTGCAGATTTGCAGAAAAGTCCCTAGAGTTCATGCATATAATAACTCACAAACCGGGCATCGTATTAAAACAAAGTTTATATGTAAAATGCTTAGAATTTTGTGTAGGTCCATAATATGCCACTTTCATCTATGTTTAAAATGTTTAACATGTTGTTTGATTAAGTTTGCTCAAATGCCAGGCTAAAATGCTTTAATTCATAACTAAATAACCGTAGCTCCAAACCCAACAAAATTTATATGTAAATGGGTTAGAATTTTGCCTAGTTTAACATGATGTATTTAGTTTGCATGTTTAACAACTCTAATTTTTTTTAGGGCAGAACAGTACCAAATCCATAAATAGGCACATGAGGATTTTCCGGACTTGTTGCTTGTTGTTCCGGCCTCATTTAAACTTGCCTAGATAGGTAGTTTTACTTTGCTTCACCCCTTGCCATGCTAAACAACATTTAATATTGTTGGGTACATAAATGAGAGAGAACTAAATAAGACATGTGGTGTTCCGTCAATATGCAACTCGTTGCATATTGAGCTCCACTTAATTTGTAGGATTGTTTGTGCATTGTGCCATGCCATGCCCTCATTAAACCGGACATGCATCATACTTGGTTGTGCAGCATGCCATGTTCATGTTTTGGTTTTTTACTATATTGTGTGCTTCTTTCCGGTGTTGCTTCTTCGGGTTGGTTCCGATAACATCACGTTTGTGAGGATTCGTTCGACTCCGTCCGTTTGCCTTCTTCATGAACTCGTTCTTCTTCCTTGCGGGATTTCAGGCAAGATGACCATACCCTCGAAATCACTTCTATCTTTGCTTGCTAGTTGCTCGCTCTTTTGCTATGCCACGATACCTACCACTTGCTATATCATGCCTCCCTTATTCACTACAAAAAAAGACACATCCGTGACATTTTGGGCCGAACGAAAAAAAATTATGTCATACATATGACAGTTCTATGACGATAATTGTGACAAAACCCGGTATCATCATAGATGTGGTGGGCTCCTACTTCTATGACAAAAATCATGATAGAAAATGGGCTTTTCGTCCTGGGCGGGCCGGAGACGTAGCTGCATGAAATTCTTTGGGCCGTCCATGACGGAAAAAACCATGGTAGAAGCGATGGGGAGGAAAATTTCAGGGAGTTCCCGGTTACGGTGGGAGGTCGGGGGCCGAGCGATGCGCGTTTCTCTCGTACATGTACGCGCGTGTGTGCGAGGCGTTGGCTCTAACTGAACCTGAGAGAGGCGTTGGGCTCTAACTAAACCCGAGCGATTGCACTGTAGGCTACGCGTTACTGAACCCGGGCGATCGATCGATGGTTGTTAACTGAACACGATTGAGCGATCCCTTCGCTACTACTGCTAACTGAAGCCGATCGATGCTGCCTCTGGATGAACAGTGAGCGTTGCCGGGGGGGTTGGATGAACAGTTCCCGGTGGGGGTGGATGAACAGGACCCCGTGGTGTTGCCTCTGGATGAACAGGACCCCGATCGATCGAGCCGGTTGGGGCTGGATGAACAGGACCCCGTGGAGGGTTGGATGAACAGGACCACCCCGTGGAGGGCAGGATGAACAGTAGATGGTGGAGGGCAGGATGAACAGTAGCCCGTGGAGGGGTGGTTGAACAGGAGCCCATGGAGAGGGCTGGTTGAACAGTAGCAGGTGGAGTAGCGCGCGGTGGAGGTTGGATGAACAGGAGCCCGTGGATGAACAGTCGCAGGTGGAGGCTGGAGGAGGTCGACGGTGGATGAACAGTAGCTCGTGGAGGCTGGAGGGGGTCGACGATGGAGATGAACAGTATCCCGTGGAGTCCCGTTTTGCGGTACGCCACACCCCTCCCGATGAACAGGATCCCCGTTTCGACCGTAGCGCTCCAACACAAGTCTGTTTCCTCCGTTTTGCGGTACTGTAGCGACTAGACCTCAAACGGTCCAATCTCTGTGCTCAGGTGTCATCCCTGGATCAGTAATGCTGACACCACACAGTACTTGAAGGATTTATAACAGAGTAGCAATCACACACTTATTACATCGAGTGTCTCAAAAGAGAACTTATTACAATAAATATGGCTTAAGGCCATCTAATAACGATAACAGTGGAAGGCTTGGAAGATAAGTGAGTCCATCAACTCCAACGGCATCACTGAGTATAGAACCACGACCTAAAGGCACCTTAATTGTCATATGAAAAGTCTGCAACATTAACGTTGCAGCCCGAAACGGGTCAGCACATGGAATATGCTGGCAATGTAACACATAGAGAGTAATGGAAGAATAAGGCTATACTACACGCATATTTGGCTGGTGGAAAGCTCTATGGTTACAGTTTTGCGAAAAGCCAATTTTTCCCTACTGCAAAGGAATAAATTTTATTTAACTATCATGGTAGTGGTTAAACATTGAGAATGGTTGACAACATTCTCAATCCCAATTAAGCATCATCATTAAACAAAAACCCGACAAATTAATTTTAGAGTAACATGATGAGATTCACATGATAATCCAGGTAATAGATACTCAAGATGTCCATAACCGGGGACACGGCTAACCATGATTAGTTTATACACTCTGCAGAGGTTTGCGCACTTTTCCCCACAAGACTCGATCTCCTCCGTTGGATTTCACGCACTGCATCATGTTTGAGAAACGGGTGACCGAGACATAGTCTTTCAGAAGCGCTAGCACCTTACGATGGGTAGACCGTACCACCTACATCCCCTACATCTGCTAGTCTACCACTTTAAGAGTTCGCACGACTTAGTCAACTATGCTAGAGCCCATAGTAGCTTGTGTCTTCACACGGAAGTTTCTAGCATGAATAATCTCATGATCCCTTTGAGCCTGGGTGGCGGTCCAAAAGAAAACAGGCAATCGCTGGAATACCCAGGTGCCTCAATCCACTCAGATGTGTATTCAAGTTGCCACCTTAGATAAACCATTAATTTAACAATCCCACATCTGTCATGGATACACTCACCCAATCCACGTCTACTAGCATAGCATGGCATAATAAGTTGTCGGAGTAATGGGCTACGGGTAGGCCAACCCGAGCCCCAGAACCTTTCCATACATCAGGGCCGGCTGCGCCCCTCAAGACCCCAGGACAAGGAGCCGCCTTCTGAGGAGTCAACGACAAGACGGCTGACTGCCCGCTCACGGCCGAGTCCCAGGGACGGCTTCAAGATAAGCCGACTCCTGACTGGCGACTTCCAGAGAAGCCGGCTGTGGGGAGTCGGCCCTCGACTCCAACAAACCCCATGACCTCATCAAAGGGGACGGGGCAGGGGCGTGGCTATAGTGAAGCCCACTCCCGCCCCTTACCAAGGGCAGGCATGGCCACAGCACGCCGTACCCAGGAAGATCTCCGTGCAGCGTGGCACTGTTGCCCTGCCAGCCCTGACATCAGCACCACAGGACCGAATCCTGCGCCCACGACGGCTTGTCTGCACGGCCCAGAGGCAGCAGGTCCCACCAGTCAGTGAGACCCCAAGAGACGGCGAGAGGACCACCAGTCGGATCCATCGGGAGTCGGCCCCGGGGAGTCGGCCGAGCCCTCCCCTGGGCCCCACGCACCATTAATCAAGATGTGATGGGGAGTGGCAATACTGATCGCCCGTCGGGCGGCAGGGCTGTTGCGACGACCCCATGATCAAGCCCGCGTCATCAGAGGCATGGCTACAGTAATCAGCAGCCAGCAAGACCCGCCCGCGGCGGACGCGGCCTGTCGGCTTCGTACCAGACCAGTCGGCGGGCCCCAGCAGTCGGCGGAAAAGATGGAGGCCAGAGGCACTGACGGCTGGGCCCGCACCCAGTTGGATTACCATTGTACCCCTGGGGGGTAGGCCTATATAAACCCCCAGGGCACCCATGCAAAAGGTTGGAACCCATTAGCTCTAGGTCAGATCATATAGAAGGAGAGACCTAGCCTTGCCCTCTCCTACCTCCAAGAAACAGCTCAAGGAGCAACCGTGTAAACACTTGGCCATAGTGATCATGCGGAGACCCCGCAGAGCAGCAGTAGGGGTATTATCTCCCCGGAGAGCCCTGAAGGTGGGTAAGATTCGCCGGCGTGCATGTCTTCGCCTCATCCCGTTTCCAGGCACCGGCGACGTTCTACTCGCCCCCACCATGATAAGCCATCCTTTGGCATATGTCGCACCAAACCCCCGACATTTGGCGCCCACCGTGGGGCCTGGTGCACCGCTGTTCGGAGACCTGTTCTAGACGGGAACCCTTTTCCTCCCTGGCGAGCGCAGCCAGCTAGGCATGCCAGACGGAGTTTGCACCGACGCGCTGCGCGGCATCGAGATCGCCTGCGCAGCCAACTCCTTGGCCGCGCTTGTCGGCGAGGTTCGCCTCTCCGACGAGCCTGCATCCAACGCAGGCACGGGCGGCTCCGAGAGCCTCCTCGCGGGCCTCCTCGATCAACTCCATGTTTCCGGCGAGCCTGCCATAGACTTGGAGTCTATAGGCTCCACCGACCTGATGCTGGTCGACTCCGACACCGCATCACTCGACGCGTTCCCCACCAATGTGGTGGTCTATGACGAGCCTCTCCCTCACGCGGAGAGCGACGGAAGCACCGTCACCGAGGTGCTCGTCATCAGCCATTACGAGTTCCCCGGCGGAGGAGCGCACGACTCGCTTGGCGCGGTGCTACAAGACCCAACTGCGCCCATTCCGGAAGACGCTGACGCAAAGACGTTGGAAGCGCGCCGCCTTCAGCTCGTTGAAGGCGCGAAGAAGCTGGCCAGCATGAGACGCTTGTCAGAAGCCTACCAGCGGGAGATGGATCGTGCCGTTGGGGCTCACCAGCCCCGGCAGGGCCCAGCCGCCTTGGCGCGGTCCAGCAACGCGGCGTAGCCATCGCCAGCCTGTTTGGGGCCAGCCGCCCCGTGTACGCTGCACCAGCGGAGAACATCCGAGCTGCCCAGGCAGCGGCGGATAAGCTGGAAAATTTCGAGGGCGAAGAACGCCGCCTCATGATGGAGCGAGTCCAGCGGCTCCTCGACGCGGCCGCCACGTAGAACGAGGCCGGCTGCCGCACGGAGGCGCCACAGCGGCCAACCGACGACCCTCTGCGAGATCAAGGCGCGACATCTCGGACGCCGACTGGCGGCGCCCGAGGAAGAAGAGACAAGGAGCCGGCTGTCAGCCATAGTCGGACTCGCATTACCATAGAGCGCGACCGAGACGGCCGCCCGAGAGTAGTGGAACGACGGGACGACTGTCCGCTTCCCCCTCCCCGCAAGGAGAGGCGAGTCTCCCCACCGCCTGTCGACCATCCGACTCTTGGTGACCGCCTTGGCCGCTGAGAGGGAGTTGGAGAGAATGACGCCCGCCACCGGATCAACCGACCTCACCGGTCCCTGGCGCTGGAAGAAGAAGATGAGCTGGGCCCGCCTTGTTTCGGGCCCCGCATTCGAGACGAGCCCTTTCCCAGAGGATTCACGCTCCCAAGAGACACGCCCAAGTATACCGGCTCCGTGAAGCCGGAAGACTGGCTGGTCGACTACTCCACGGCTGTCAGCATAGCAAACGGCAACAAGCGTGTTGCCGTAAAATACGTTCCGCTCATGCTTCAGGACACGGCCCGGACATGGCTGAACAGCCCGAGGCCCCGCAGCATCAACAGTTGGGTTGACTTCACCGAAGTGTTCGTCCGCAACTTCACCAGCACGTACAAGCGTCCCCCCAAGCCTCGACAGCTCTCCTTGTGCGTGCAAGGTCCTGACGAGTCAACTCGCGACTACCTCACGCGTTGGGCTGAGCTCCAGAACTCCTGCGAGGGCATGCATGAGGTGCAGGCCATCGAGTACTTCACAGCCGGGTGCAGGGAAGGCACCCTCCTCAAGCACAAACTCCTCTGCGACGAGCCAGAAACCCTCGACGAGCTGCTGACCATAGCGGACAAGTACGCCACAGCCGACTCCTCCATGAAGGCGGAGATTTAAGTCAGCATAACTGGCAAAGTGGCCCCTCAAGCTCCAAGGACTCTGGTGGGAGACGCTAGCTGGCGTCAACCGCAGGGCGACCACAAGCGCAAGGCCCCGCTGCCGGCTTCCAGCAACCGGCGGGTCGCGACCGTTGAAGCCCAGCAGCCGGATGGGCAGCCCCCGCTCAAGCGACAAAAAGGCGGCAAGACAAACTGGTTGCCGGCCTTCTCCTACGAGCAGACCCTGGATGGACCTTGCAAATTCCACAGTGGCGCGAAGCCGTCGAATCACACCACCCGGAAGTGCCACTGGCTCACCAGGATTGCCAAGGGAGACGGCCTCCTGCCTCCCCCGCCTGCTGGGTAGCCGCCTCCGCCTCCGCCCCAGCAGCCGGCTGCCAGGCCAGTCGGCGCAGTTCAAGACGAATACCCTGAAGAACACGGAGCCTACGTGGTGTTTACCAGTATGGCTGATGATCGACGCAGCAGGCAGTTGCAGCGACAGGAGGTGAATGCAGTAGCCTCAGAGACGCCAGAATTCATGCACTGGTTTAAGAAGCCTATCAGCTGGAGCCGGGCTGACCACCCAGAGGTGACGCCGAGTCCGGGCTCCTATGCCTTGGTCTTGGACGCCACCTTTGCCACAGATAGACGAGCTGCACGTTTCTCGCGAATTCTGATAGACGGAGGCAGCAGCATCAATATCTTGTACAAGGACACCATGGAGAAGTTAGGAATCAAGCAAAGACTGCTTCAGAACAGCCGGACAGTGTTCCACGGCATTGTTCCTGGGCTTTCCTGCTTGCCGATCGGCAAGATCCTGATGGACGTCCTCTTTGGAGACAAAGATCACTTCCGCCGAGAGTCTGTTTGGTTTGAGGTGGTGGACCTTGAGAGCCCATACCATGCGCTGCTTGGCCGACCTGCCTTGGCCAAGTTCATGGCGGTCCCCCACTACGCCTACCTCAAGATGAAGATGCCCAGTTCCAGGGGAATTCTGATTGTAGCCGGCGACTACCAGATGTCGTCTGCCTGTGCGGCTGAGAGCAGTCGGCTAGCCGAGTCCCTGGTGATCACGACCGAGAAGCGGCTCCTGGAGCAAGTTGTGGCGATGGCCGGCAAGCAGGCAGAGGTATCGCCCAACCCAAGGGAGTCGGAGGCTGAGGGTTCGTTCAAGCCGGCCAAGGAGACAAAGAAGATACCCTTGGATCCGGAGCACCCAGAGAGGTACGCTGTCGTAGGTGCGAACCTCGACAGCAAATAGGAAGGCGAGCTCGTCGATTTCCTCCGTGAGAATCGGGACATCTTCGCATGGTCCCCCAAAGACATGCCAGGTGTACCAACGGAATTCACCGAGCACAAGTTACATGTCCGATCTGATGCAAAGCCGGTCAGGCAGCCCCTGTGCCACCTATCAGAAGAGAAGAGTGGTTGGAGAAGAGATAGCCCGACTCCTAGCAGCCGGCTTCATCATGGCGGTGTTCTTTCCGGAGTGGCTGGCAAATCCGGTCCTGGTACTAAAGAAGAACAAGCAGTGGCGAATGTGTATTGACTACACGAGCCTCAACAAGGCCTGCCCCAAGGACCCATTTGCTCTACCAAGAATCGATCAGGTGATAGACTCCACAGCCGGATGCGAGCTGTTGAGTTTCTTGGATGCATACTCAGGATATCACCAGATCAAGCTGAACCCGGCTGACAGATTGAAGACCGCCTTCATCATGCCGTTTGGAGCATTCTGCTACCTCACCATGACGTTCGGCTTGAGGAATGCCGGCGCCACCTTTCAGCGTTGCATGCAGAAGTGTCTCCTCAAGCAGCACGGCGGGAACGCCCACGTCTACATGGACGACGTGGTGGTGAAGACGGAAAAGCGTGGAACACTACTGGAAGACCTCAAGGAGACCTTTGAAAACCTACGCCGATTCCAGATCAAGCTCAATCCAGAGAAGTGTGTCTTCGGGGTACCAGCCGGCCAGCTCCTTGGTTTCCTGGTCTCTGAATGCGGCATAGAATGCAACCCAGTAAAAATCAAGGCCATTGAGAGAATGGAGGTACCCGGCCGACTGCTAGATGTGCAAAAGTTCACCGGCTGCTTGGCGTCCATCAGCCGATTCATCAGTCGGCTGGGCGAGAAAGCTCTCCCCTTATACCAACTCATGAAGAAGACCACTTTTTTCGAGTGGAACCACAAGGCGGACGAAGCTTTTCTCCAATTGAAGAAGATGCTGACTACTCCACCCGTCCTGGCGGCTCCGACTCCCAAGGAACCTATGCTCCTGTACATCGCCGCCACCAGCCGGGTAGTCAGCACGGTCATTGTAGTGGAACGCAAGGAGGAAGGGAAGGCGCTACCTGTCCAGAGACCGGTATATTACCTGAGTGAGGTACTATCGACCTCCAAGCAGAACTACCCCCACTACCAGAAGATGTGCTATGGCGTACACTTTATTGCGAAGAAATTGAAGCCTTACTTTCAAGAGCATCCAATCACGGTGGTCTGCACGGCCCCGCTCGCCGAGATCATTGGCAGCCGAGATGCTTCCGGCCGAGTGGCCAAGTGGGCCATAGAGCTGGCTCCCTACACCATCTACTACCAGCCCCGCACCGCCATCAAGTCACAAGCAATGGCCGACTTCCTCGTCGACTGGGCCAAGACCCAGTACCTACCTCCAGCACCTGACTCCACCCATTGGCGAATGCATTTCGACGGCTCCAAGATGCGCACCGGCTTGGGAGCCGGCGTCGTCCTCACCTCTACTAAAGGCGACAAGCACAAATACGCACTGCAAATCCATTTTGTCGCCTCCAACAACGTCACCGAGTACGAGGCGCTCATTCACGGGCTCCGGCTTGCCAAAGAACTTGGCATCCGCCGGATCTTGTGTTATGGTGACTCGGACTTAGTGCTCCAGCAGTCATCTGGCGACTGGGACGCGAAAGATGCAAACATGGCGAGTTACCGTTTCCTCATGCAACAACTCAGTGGGTATTTCAAGGGGTGCGAATTCCTCCATGTGCCAAGAAACGACAACGACCAAGCAGACGCCTTGGCACGAATCGGCTCGACCCGCCAAGCAATACCATCTGGCGTCGCCCTTCAATGCCTCCTCAAGCCGTCCGTCAAGCCTTCACCAGAATCAGACTCCATCTTCGTACCGGTTCCTCCCGAACACGTCGGATCCGACTCCAGAGCCCCGGCAGGCGGCACGAGGATTTTGGCAGATGGCTCCGGAGCCGCCACACTCGAGGCCAGCCCAGGGACCGCGGAACCCGGCCCGGGGACTGCGGTGGCGGACTGGAAGACTCCAGAACTCGACCCAAGGGCCGCCCCAATCGGCCCGGGGACTTCATTAACCCAGCAAGCAGTTGTTGACTCCAACCCGCCGCCTCCCAGCCCAGCTGCCTTCATCCAAGTCGCAGTTCTCGCAGTCCAAGAAATAGCAGCACCCTCATGGGCCCATCCCATCCTCAAATTCCTGGTGAACAAAGAGCTACCAACTGATGAGACCTCAGCTCAACAAGTACAACGCCGGGCGGCAGCCTATACCATAGTCAATAGAGAGCTGGTCATACGCAGCGTCACTGGTGTCTACCAGCGCTGCATAGAGCCAGAGAAAGGCCAGGCAATTCTCAAAGACATCCATCAAGGCGAATGCGGCCACCATGCGGCTTCAAGAGCACTCATCGCCAAAGCCTTTCGACACGGTTTCTTTTGGCCGACTGCCTTTAAAGAGGCCAAGGAGTTGGTCCAAAAATGCAGGGGATGTCAAAAGTTCAGCTCCAGGCCGCACCAGCCGGCTTCTGCGCTCAAGACCATCCCCATTGCCTGGCCTTTCGCAGTTTGGGGTCTAGACATGGTGGGACCATTCAAGACAGCACGAGGTGGTTTAACTCACCTACTTGTCGCAGTGGACAAGTTCACCAAGTGGATAGAAGTGAAGCCAATTAAGAAACTGAACGGTCCGACTGCCGTGACTTTCATCACCGATATCACAATTCGGTACGGCATACCACACAGCATCATCACCGACAACGGCACAAATTTCGCCAAAGGCGCCTTGGCCCGTTTCTGCGCAACACAGGGCATACGACTAGACCTAGCGTCCGTCGCCCATCCACAGTCAAATGGCCAAGTGGAGCGAGCAAACGGCCTCATCTTGTCCGGCATCAAGCCTCGGCTGATCGTGCCTCTAGAGCGCTCGGCTGGCTGCTGGCTCGACGAGCTTCCAGCCGTCCTCTGGAGTCTGCGCACGACTCCAAACAAGTCAACCGGCTTCACGCCCTTCTTCCTCATCTACAGTGCCGAAGCCGTCATCCCAACGGACATAGAGTTTGACTCCCCATGAGTCACCATGTACACCGAGGAAGAAGCAGAAGAAGCACTACAAGACGGCGTCGATCTGCTGGAAGAGGGCCGGCTGTTAGCACTCAGCCGGTCCAGCATCTACCAGCAGAGCCTGCGCCGATACCACAACAGGAAGGTTAGGCCAAGATCTTTCCAAGAAGGAGACCTTGTGCTCCGGCTGATCCAGCGAACAGCCGGCCAGCAAAAGCTGTCGGCGCCTTGGGAAGGCCCTTTAATCATCAGCAAAGTACTGGGCAAGGATTCCTACTACCTGATTGACGCGCAGAAGCCCCGAGCACGCAAGAGGGACGACTCCGGCAAGGAGACAGAGCGGCCATGGAATGCAAATCTCCTCCGAAGATTTTACAGTTGATGCAGTATGTACCACGCTACCTTTTGTATTAAAATACCAAGACTTCAGGCCCCCGAGACGAGCTCAGGGACTGCCCTCTTTTGTCTGTACGATAAAAATTATGCCTACAAGTATGTTACTCTTTTTATGCCGTTTTGCACCAGGCTCGACAAGTCGGCCCGGGGACTTGCCACGTTGCACTATGAAATGCTTCCTGTAGTCGGACAAGTAGTGTGTAAACGCCTAAACTGTCTCCTGTCAAAAGCCGCATCTCGCAGAGCGACTGTACGGTGGGCAGAGGTAAGGTAGAATGGGCATTCGCATGAAAAATGGCTAAGGACTCAAAGCATAAAACATAGCTCAAGATAGCTTCCAGCCTTTTTTGCAAACCGACCCTCGAATAGTCGGATTCCCGCCTTAACTTACTCAAAAACTCTTTAAAACGGCTAAGTACTTGCTTTCCCAAAGTAGCCAAGCACTTGATCCAGCGACAGTCCGCAGAGCGGCTGTCCGATTGGCAAGGCAGGAAACTAAGAGAAAGCGGCAAAGGAAAAAAGCCAAAAGAGCAATGAGCAAGAAAAGATAGAACTTGGATAAATATATTTACATAACATAGGCCCTTGGCCGAATCTTCGAGCAGAAGTTCAAAATACACCCCGCGAGTGGAATTGTGCGAATTAACAAGTTCTTCAAAGACTACTGAAGCAGATAAAATAAAAGATAAAGAAGCAGCTTAGGAAGCAGCAAATGGATTCGGAGGGTCGGAGGAGGCGGCAGCGTCAGGGGCAGCCGGCTGGCTAGTATCGGCTTGATCACCGCCGGCAGCAGTCAACTCGGTCGCACGCGGCTCGTTGCTGGAGGCGCGGTCGAGCTGAGGCTGGCCGTCTGCTCCGTCTTCTGGTGCCTCCGCCTCGCCTCCATCCTCCGCCTCGTCCTCTTACTCGACGCTGGAGCCAATCACTTCCGCCGAGTCCTCGCCGTAGTCTGGGTTCATCCCAAACCACTCCGGCGGTACCTCCTCGCCGTCTTCAGACCGCTCGGGGACGAAGATGCTGGTGTCAGTGTACTCGGCGATCGCCGCAGCACGCTTGACGAGGGCGTCTTCCACAGCCGCCAGCTCCAGCTGGGCCTCCGACCGAAGCGTGGCCAGCCGGTCTAGATCCAGCCCCGGATACCATGCCTTGATGAACTCCAAGGCCCGGCGCACTCCAGCTCGGGCCGAATAGCCCTTCCAGGCCTCAAGACGACCAGCCGCGACCTCTAGCCAGCCGGCCATCAGGCTGGGGGTGCGCGGAGCCTGCATGTCCGGCCATAGGGCGGCAATCGCCTGGGCACCAACACGCTGAAGCCGGCGCAGCATCCGGTGAGCTGGCCGAAGGCGAGCCTCAATGCTCAGGATGTGCTCGTCAAGAGTTCGGGGGGCGTCGGCAGCAATCTCTACACCTTCCGCCCTCCGACCTTCACGGTCATCCTCGATGGCTTGGACGGCGGCCTGCGGGTGCCCAGGAAAGAAGTCTTCCAAGACGAAAGAAACAAAGAAGCAAGTCAAAAGCCAGGAATCGGCACGATTTATAATCGGCAGCTCAAAGATGAATAAGGAGACTCACCATCAACGATGTCTTCAATTTCGTGGAAGCCGGAAGCCAGCAGCGGCTCCTTGTCAGTCTAGGAGGAGCGCTCGCTCACGAACTCGGCCAGGAGGGCGGTTTCCGCTTCCTTCGCCTCCTTCTGCGTCTTCGCAAGCAGCTCCCTCTGCTCTGCCAACTGAGTGGCCAGCAGATCGCGCTCTGTGACGAGCTTGCTGCACTCCTCCCCTTTAGCGTGCAAGGCGGAGTTGGCATCACTCAGCTGCTGTTGAAGAGCAGCATTGGCTCCTGAAGGAAAGGAAGAAGGATAACAGTCATCAATAAAGTAGGTCACCGGGGAGATCCGTCCCGACTGCTCAGCAGTCGGCCCGAACCTCAGGGACTACAGCCCACGGGTGCGCCAGCGCGCCCCCGCAGAGAAGAAAAAGGACTTACTCCGGCTCTCCGCCAAGTCGGCGGTCCGCTTGCCCATCTCTTCAACGTTATGGTTGAAGGCAGTGACGCGGATGTTGTGGTAATCCTGCGACAAGCATTTAAGACAAAGTTAGTACCCAGAGTTCATCAATTGGAGTTCCGGGCCGCCTGCTCAGCAGCCAGCCCGAAACTCAGGGACTACACCCAGTGGGTGCGCTGGCGCGCCCCCACAGAGAGGAACAAGAAAACAAAGACCAAAGGAAAAAACATACCCGGACGGCTGCCGGCGATGCTAGGAATGCCTTGGTGCAACTCTGGAGAGTGTCGCCCTTAGCACGAAGCTTCGCCTGGACGTCCAGGAGCGCCTGGTTCAGCGGCCCTGTGCCGCCTCCTCGCACCCACCCAATAGGTGCAGCGCTCGTCGCTTCGGCGTCTGGGATCACCGAGCTGGCGGTGCCGGCTTCCAGGGGGCGGGGTGCCGAAGTCGCCTTCTCCAGACGGCAGCGCATTGGCGAGCCTACTTGGAGGAGTAGCCTCGCCACGGCCTCGTCTTCAGTCGGCGGCACCGGAGGGTCCGCCAGCTGCTTGCCTTGCACGCCTGCAGACGGCGGCGGAGGTGGCGGCGGAACGTTCGCGTCTGGCATAGATGGGTCGCCGCCTTCCCTCTCCATGACGGGGTTCTCCCCGCCGGCTTCTCCAGTCTGCCCCATGAACTCCGGAGGCGGCGGCGCAGAGTTCAATGGGGTGACGAACATCGCCGATTGGCGGCGTGCGGCTTCCTCAGCCTGCCGCTTCGTCGCGGCGACGGCTTCGACCTCTGCCAGTCTTTTCTTGGCGACGGCTTCGGCCTCCGCCAGTCTTTTCTTGGCGGAGGCCTCCGCCCTGTCGGCTTCCGCCTTCTCCAGGTGGAGGGCCTCTTCTTCGTTGCACTTCTCCCGTGCATTCCGCTCCGTCGCCTCCCGGAGGTCAGCAGCGGGGTCAATCCGCCAAGTGGTGGCGGACGTCTCCGCTGACCCCATGACGGAGGCCGCGGTGACCCTCTCAAGAGTGAGGGGAGCCCTGAAGCAAGAGGAGCAAGCAAAGACTCAGACAAGGTCACAAAGAAAGAACAAAGCTTTGAGGACAGAATACTCACGCGGAGACCAATGGCGGCTTCTTCACTTCCTTACGGAAGCGGATGGCCTTCGCAGCCGCCTCGTCCCGCCGGGTCGCCGCAGCCGAACCCTTGGGCTTCTTCGGCCGACTGCCGAACAAGGTCGGCACGGCCCTGCGCTTCTTCCCGCCGCCTGGAGTGCCCGGCACGGCAGAAGAGCCCACTCCAGGCTGGCTGGCTCCTGGCCGATGGCGAGGGGCGACTTCTCCCTCGGCGTTGTCTTTAGGCCAGTTGGCGATGGTAGCCAAAGGCCTGAAGTCGCCTGCTGTTCGTCCTCCTCCCTCGTCGTCGTCTTCCAGAGCCGCCGCCCCTAGATCGGGGTCGTCGATGTCGCTCTCCGCTCGGTCGGTGAGGAACTCGCGGGCCGGCCCCGAAGTGCTGGCTGGTGGGTGGACGAGAGGATTCTGACCAAAGCCTACTGGTCAAAACAAACTCGGCAAGAAAGAAAACAGTCCAAAGAAAGAAAGGCAACTCACCACGGGCGGGGGGTTGGCGCGGGAGTACGGCTCCTTGCCGAATCGCCAGTCCTCCAGGAGCTTGCTGTCCGAGAGGTAGTTCACCATGAAGGCCACCTCCTCGTGAGGCATGTCCTTGGTGCACATCCGACTCGGGTCGCGGTGCCCGCTCATCTGGCATATCATGTGGGGGCGGCCTTGGAGCGGAAGCACTCGGCGCGCCACGAAGGCGGCCAGCAGGTCTGGACCAGTCAGGCCCTCCGACTGCGTCAGCACTCGGAGTCGCGCGACAGCACCGGCTCCCGCAGGTGTCAGCGACTTGGCCCGGTACGACCAGTTGGGCAGTCTCCCAGCCGGCGGGCCGGCTTCGAAAGCCGACAGGTTAACCCAGTCGCCCCTCTTGGCGACGTTCCTGACGTAGAAGTAGGATCTCTGCCACATCTTCACCGACTTTATCAGCGAGATGGAGGGGAAGGGATTGTCGGCCCCCGACCTTCGCACGACGATGAAAGCGCCGCACTGAGCCGGCACGCCCGCAGCCTGGGTGCCAAGCTTGGAGAAGAAGAACTCCCCCCAGAGCTCGAGGGTGGGGAGGACTCCGAGGAAGCCTTCGCACAAGGCCATGAAGGCGGACAGCAGTACCACTGCGTTGGGGGTGAGGTGGTGCGGCTGGAGGCCGTAGAACTCCAGGAAGGAATGGAAGAAACTGCTCGCCGGCAGCCCCAACCCGCGCAGGCAGTGCGAGCGGAAGATAACCCGCTCGCCCTCCTGCGGCACGGGGGAAATCTCCCCCTTCGGTGCAAGACGCACCTGCACGCGATCCTCGCCGGGGAGCCGACGAGTCCGGCGGAGGAACTCGACGTGGTCTTCATGAACTTCAGAGCCGTCCCAGGTGCCGGAGCGCACTGGGGGAGGCGCGGCGGTGGAGGAAGAACTCATTGCGAGCTGATCGCCGCAGCGTTCGCCGGAGTGTGGGCGCGTGGTGGAGCGAAGAAGAAAAGGGAGGAGAGCGAGGAGTAGTGAGAAGGAAGAGAGCGAGGAGTAGTGGGAAGGAGGGGCGCGCGTGCCCCCCTCTTCCACCTACTAATAGCCTCGTGGGCTGCGGAGCCGAGGGGCGGAAGTGGGGATTTACTGCGCCCATGGCCCCACGTCCCCCACGTTCCATGATAAAGTTACTGCGCGCAGTAACTCCACAGGAACCCCAACCGTCTGCCGGGGCCGCAGCAGATCCGCTCGGGCGCCAAGGCGCAATAGTGGCGGCCCCGCCTATGGGCCTGTCCCGTCATGCACGTAGGCTGGCAGGACGGCACAGCCACGTGTCCTCGCCTGACAGGTCTCAAACGGGCGGCGGCCTGGAGGCTTAGCAAGCACGCTACTTGGATCCCGCCGCGACGTTCGAAATATTGTGTGAGTCGGAATTGAGCGAGTCCGAATTGAGCGAGTCCGACTCCTTCTAGTCGGCCCGGCAGAAGTCAATCAGAGACCAAGTGTTGAGCACCCGGAAAGGGAAACTGATGAGGCTTCTCGGCCGATCATCCGCGGCGCCTCACCAGTTTTGGGGACTACTGTCGGAGTAATGGGCTACGGGTAGGCCAATCCGAGCCCCAGAATCATTCAAGACATCGGGGCCGGCTGCGCCCCTCAAGACCCCAGGACAAGGAGCCGCCTTCTGAGGAGTCAACGGCAAGATGGCTGACTGCCCGCTCACGGCCGAGTCCCAGGGACGGCTTCAGGATAAGCCGACTCCTGACTGGGGACTTCCAGAGAAGCCGGCTTTGGGTAGTCGGCCCGCGACTCCAACAAACCCCATGACCTCATAAAAGGGGACGGGGCAAGGGTGTGGCTACAGTGAAGTCCACTCCCGCCCCTTACCAAGGGCAGGCATGGCCACAACACGACGTACCCAGGAAGATCTCCATGTGGCGTGGCACTGTGGCCCTGCCGGCCCTGATATCAGCACCACAAGACCGAATCCTGCGCCCACGACGGCTTGTCTGCACGGCCCAGAGGCAGCAGGTCCCACCAGTCAGTGAGACCCTAGGAGACGGCGAGAGGACCACCAGTCGGATCCGTTGGGAGTCGGCCCCGGGGAGTCGGTCGAGCCCTCCCCTGGGCCCCATGCACCATTAATCAAGATGTGATGGGAAGTGGCAATAGTGATCGCCCGCCGTGCGGCGGGGCTGTTGCCACGACCCCATGATCAAGCCCGCGTCATCAGAGGCACGGCTACAGTAATCAGCAGCCGGCAAGACACGCCCGTGGCGGACGTGGCCTGTCGGCTCCGTACCAGACAAGTCGGCGGTCCCCAGCAGTCGGCGGAGAAGACAGAGGCCAGAGGCACTGACGGCTGGGCCCGCACCCAGTCGGATTACCATTGTACCCCTAGGGGGTAGGCCTATATAAACCCCCCAGGGCACCCATGCAAAGGGTTGGAACCCATTAGCTCTAGGCCAGATCATATAGAAGGAGAGAGCTAGCCTTGCCCTCTCCTGCCTCCAAGAAACAGCTCAAGGAGCAACCGTGTAAACACTTGGCCATAGTGATCATGCGGAGACCCCGCAGAGCAGCAGTAGGGGTATTATCTCCCCGGAGAGCCCTGAAGTTGGGTAAGATTCATCGGCATGCATGTCTTCGCCTCATCTCGTTTCCAAGCACCGGCGACGTTCTACTCGCCCCCACCATGATAAGCCATCCTTTGGCATATGTCGCACCAAACCCCCGGCATAAGCAAACATAGAAGTAACTCCCAAAGTTTTGATAATAAACAGGTAATAGGTTCTACCTCAACTACTTCCCAAACCCGCAATTTAATTAGATCCTAATCATGAAATGTGTGAGGATTGATCTAATGCAATAAAAACTGGGTAGTAGAATGTATGATCAAAGTGTTACTTTCCTTGCTGATGATCCGCCAAACCTAGCGATTCGAAGTAGCAAGCGGCGCACTCCGGGTACTCTATCGCAAACAAACAAGCATACAATAAGTACTCATCTAATGCATAGGTAAAACTTGAATAAGAGATCTAACCTGAAAGTTCAACTTAAGAACTCCATTCGGCAAAAATAATCAAATCGAACGAAGCAACGAAAGACAAACGGCAAAAGAAACAAAATTCGTTTACTATTCTAAATCTAAGGCAATTTTTACAGCGGCAAAAACTTGTTTGAGTTGGTTAAACGGAAACAGGGTTTCGAGACGAAACTCCAGGCGCTTGAATCGCCTGATTCCGACAAACGAGCTAAAAGTCAAACTAAAATGAAAATCGGATCAGAAATCGCGATTAGAAAAACCGCGGATTTAATCCGAGAAAAAGAAAACGACGAACAGGTTAACGAACGAACGTTCGTTAACTGGTCTAAACGAAGAACGCGTTCGTTAAAACGAACGAACAGGCAAACGCTCGCTAAATAAATAAATCGGAAAAACCGATCTATTTAAAAAACAAACTAAAAAAACCGAACGAACCGACGGAAACCCGATCGGTTTTAAAAAAAAACCAGCGGCGAGATCTACCTCCGGCGGCGGAGGTGGCGCGAGCGGCGGCGGGCGGCGACGCGGGCGATGGCGCGCTAGGGCAGCGGCGGCGGGCTAGGGCGGCTAGGGTTTCGGTGGGGGGTGGCGGCTGGGCCTCCCGGCTATTTAAAGCTGGCCGGGCCGGGTGTCTAGGTCGGACACGTCTCGGTAAGTCGGTTGCGTGTTTTTTTTTAAATAGTTACGCTCAGAAAAAAACAAAAGGAATACTAAACGGACTCCAAAAATCTCGAAATAAATTTTCCCCGGCTTCTAAAATGAAGTCTCAGAGGATGAACATTTATTTGGGGCCTATATGTAATTTTGAAAAACGCGCATTTTTCCCAAATTCAAATAAAATAGCAAATAAAACCAAAATAAAATCTTATTTGATTTTTTTTATTAAATCCTCAATATTTCTTTATTTTTTGGAAAGTCATTTTATTCCCTCTCTCATATTTGATAATAGAAATAATTGAAGATAAAATAAATAAAATCAAATGATCCTATTGTCAAAATTTGAGAAAACTCAAATATGAAAATAACGAAATCCCCAACTCTCTCTGAGGGTCCTTGAGTTGCGTAGAATTTTCTAGGATCGAAAAAAATGCAATAAAATATGATATGCAAATGATGATCTAGTGTATAACATTCCAAATTGAAAATTTGGGATGTTACAAACCTACCCCCCTTAAGATGAATCTCGCCCTCGAGATTCGGGTTGGCTAGAAAATAGGTGAGGGTGGTCCTTCAGCAATTCTTCCTCTCGCTCCCAGGTGGCTTCATCCTCCGTGTGGTGGCTCCACTGAACTTTGCAAAACTTGATAACCTTGCTGCGGGTGACTCGATTGGCATACTCAAGAATCTTAACTGGTTTCTCCTCATAGGTCAAATCACTGTCCAACTGAATCGCTTCCAGCGGCACTGTGTCTCTCAGCGGTATATCAGCCATCTCTGCGTGGCACTTCTTCAACTGGGAAATGTGGAACACGTCGTGAACTCCTGATAATCCTTCAGGAAACTCCAACTTGTAAGCAACTTCTCCCATACGCTCCAAAACTTTGTATGGTCCCACAAAACGTGGCACTAACTTTCCCTTAACTCCAAAGCGCTTAACTCCTCGAAGTGGAGATACTCGAAGATAAACTCAGTCGCCGACTTCGTAAACTGTCTCCTTGCGTTTAGAATCTGCGTAGCTCTTTTGCCTGGATTGAGCTACCTTGAGCCTATCGTGAATCAATTTCACTTTCTGTTCAGACTCCTTAATCAGATCCAATCCAAACAACTGGCGGTCTCCAACTTCATCCCACGACAATGG
Organism: Triticum urartu; assembly: GCF_056163025.1. NCBI lineage: Eukaryota > Viridiplantae > Streptophyta > Magnoliopsida > Poales > Poaceae > Triticum > Triticum urartu. Next base: position 452,505,974 of record NC_141877.1, read on the forward strand.
GGTCCTGCACCTCCTTCTGTACAAGGCTTCGAAAGGGGCCATCTTCAAACTGGATTGATAACTATTGTTGTAAGAGAACTCTGCATATGGAAAATTCTCGTCCCAACTAGATCCATAATCTAGCGCACAAGCTCTGAGCATATCCTCCAAAATCTGGTTGACTCTCTCGGTCTGTCCATCTGTCCGCGGATGGAAAGCTGTACTAAACTCTAGTCTGGTACCTAAAGTTTCATGCAACTGATTCCAGAACTTTGAGGTAAATTGAGTTCCTCTATCTGATACAATGCTCCTTGGAACTCCATGCAGACATATGATTCTGGTCATCTATATCTTTGCCAACTTTGCACTTGCATATGTAGTCTTTACTGGAATGAAATGAGCTACCTTTGTCGACTACAACCCAAATCGAATCATAGCCTGAACGAGTTCTGGTAAACCTGTAATAAAATCCATGCCTAACTTATCCCACTTCCATTCGGGGATCGGCAATGGCTGTAGCAATCCTACTGGCTTCTGATGCTCTGCCTTTACTCTCTGACATACATCACAAACTGCTACATACTCCGCAATATCCTTTTTCATTCTGGTCCACCAGAAAATATCCTTCAAATCCAGATACATCTTGGTATTTCCTGGGTGAATCGAATAGGGTGAATCATGGGCCTCTTGCAGAATTATCTTCCTGATCTCCAAATCATTAGGCACATAAACACGGTCTTCAAACCATAAGGTATCGTGCTCATCCTCACGAAATCCCTTAGCTTTTCCTTTGCTCATTTTCTCCTTTATAGAGGCAATCTCCTTGTCAGTCTTCTAGGCTTCCCTAATCTTATCCATCAAAGTAGACTGAATCTCCAATGCTGCTACATAGCCTCTTGGTACTATTTCGAGACATAGCTCTCGGAGATTTTCAGCTAACTCCCTTGGTAAATCTCCCGTCATTAAGGTGTTGACATCGATTTTACAACTCAATGCGTCGGCTACTATGTTAGCCTTTCCGGGGTGATAATGCAATCTCATATCATAATCCTTGATGAGCTCCAACCATCTCCTTTGCCTAAGATTCAACTGCTTCTGCGTGAAAATATACTTCAAACTCTTGTGATCCGTGTACACCTCATAATGGTTTCCAATGAGAAAGTGTTTCTAGGTTTTCAATGCATGCACTACGGCTGCTAACTCCAAATCATGCGTAGCATAATTTAACTCATGAGGCTGAAGCTATCGTGAGGCGTATGAAACAACTCTTCCTTCCTGCATAAGCACTGCTCCAAGTCCTCGACGTGAAGCGTCGAAATACACCTCATAATCCTTGGTCTGATCTGGCAAAATCAACACCGGTGAGGTAACCAAACATTTCTTCAACTCCTGGAAACTAGCCTCACATTCCTCAGTCCATATGAACTTGGTATCCTTTTTCAACAACTCCGTCATAGGCTTCGCAATCTTCGAGAAATTCTCAATAAATCTCCGATAGTATCTTGTGAGTCCAAGAAAACTCCGGATCTCTCCAACTGTTGTTGGCGCTTCCCAATTTGTCACGGTATCAACCTTAGTGGGATCTACTGCTATACCTTCTCCAGATATAACGTGTCCGAGAAATCCAACTTCCTTCAACCAAAACTCGCATTTGCTAAATTTGGCATATAATTGATGTTCTCTAAGCTTTCCAAGAACCAAACGCAAATGCTCCTTATGCTCCTCTTCATTCTTCGAGTAAACCAGGATATCATCAATGAACACTACGACGAACTTATCCAAAAACTCCATCAACACTTTTTTCATCATGTTCATAAAATATGCAGGTGCGTTAGTCAGACCAAATGACATAACGGTATACTCGTACAGCCCATACATGGTGGTAAAAGCCGTCTTAGGTATATCCTGTTCTCGAATCTTCAACTGGTGGTATCCTGATCGCAGATCGATCTTGGAAAATACCTTAGCTCCTTGCAATCGATCAAACAGATCATTTATCATCGGTAGTGGGTACTTGTTCTTGATGGTTACTTCATTCAATCCTCGATAATCAACAACCATCCTTAACGATCCATCCTTCTTCTCCACTAGAAGTACTGGCAATCCCCAAGGTGAAGAACTTGGGCGAATATATCCTTTATCCAGTAACTCCTCAATCTGCTTCTTAATCTCCACCAAATACTTTGTGGGCATCCTATATGGTCTCTTAGATATTGGCCCTGTGCCTGGCAAAAGCTCAATCAAAAACTTAATATCTCTATCTGGTGGCATGCCTGGCAACTCCTCTGGAAATACATCAGGGAAATCTTTTACCACTGGTACTTCCTCCTGCACAACTCCTGTTAAACAATTTACTTGAGTCCTTTTTGGCACATGCCGGGATACATACTTGATCCTTCTCCCTTCTGGCGTTGTAAGCAAAATTGACTTACTGGCATATTCAATATTCCATTCATACTTTGATAACCAATCCATGCCTAATATCACATCCAATCCTTGGGATTCCAATACTATTAGGTCCGAGGGAAATACATAGTTACCAATCCTTAATGGTAACCGATCACACCATAGACTGGCCATATACTCTGCTCCAGGCGAAGTTACTAACATGAGTGACCTAAGGGCTTGGGTTGGTATATTATACTTATCCACAAATCCCCTTGATATGTATGAATGCGATGCACCAGTATCAAAAAGAACGAGTGTAGTAAATGACTTAACCAAAAACTTACCGATTACGGCATCCGGCTTCTCTTCAACCTCCTCCATGTTAACGTGGTTCACCTGTCCCCTGTTGAAAGGGTTCACCTTCTTCCCAGAGCTTCCATTGCCATTTCCATTCTGGGATTCAGGACATTCATTGGCATAATGTCTGGTCTTCTGGCACTTAAAGCAAGTGACTTGGCTCAGGTCTCTCTTGGCTGGGGTCGATGGGTTGGTGCGGTTCTGGCCGTTGCTTCCTCCATTCCCATTACCATTCTTGGTGCCATTGTGATTGTGCGAGCTACCTCCTCCATGGGTATGCTAAAAATGTCCTCCCGGTCTAGGGTTAAAACATGGCTTTTGCTGGGCTCCTGAATTGTACTTCCCTTGTCCATACTTCCTCTTGCGATTCTCAATCTGCCGCTGCTTCCCTTCAATCATGAGAGCACGGTCTACCAACTCCTGGTAGTTGTTAAAGGTTGCTACCATCAATTGCATGCTCAACTCATCATTCAGTCCTTCCAGAAACTTCTCCTGCTTAGCTACATCTGTAGCAACGTCATCTGGGGCATAACATGCTAGCTTACTAAAGTCCTCCACATACTGGCCAACTGTCCGTCCTCCTTGGCGCAAGTTGCGAAACTCTCGCTTCTTCATGGCCATAGCTCCTGCTGAAACATGGGCAGTACGAAAAGCCTTCTGATACTGATCCCACGTGACAATGTCGACACGGAAAGTGGCTGTGAAATTCTCCCACCATGATGCTGCGGGTCCTTCCAGCTGATGTGCGGCAAACTTCACCTTTTCCGCCGTGGTCAACTCTCTAGCTCTCTTATGGAGCCAATCATCTGCTACTATCGGCTCGGTGCTACTGGAAAACACCGGCGAATTCAACCTAAGAAAACGGGCTAAGTGATCAACAGGTGGTGGTGGTGGTGGTGGGTTGTTGTTGTTGTTCCCCTGATTCTGATTCTGGACTAGCAATTGCATCAATGCTTTCTGCTACTGGATCAACTGAGTGAGCTCCGGTGGGAAGGTAAATTCGGGGTCACGTCTCGAAGGCATCTGAGGGTTTAGAAAAGATGAGATTTAAGAATAGAGGGGGTCTAAAGAGAAAACACTACCCATATGCACATGAGGCAAAAGCAAACAATTCACTTCATTCAATCAATCAAACAAGGGCATACAATCAATCTAACTATCGCAAAAGTGCTCGGACTACTATATTTACATGGTGGACTACTGCTACTACTGTTGGGGTGGTCTGCTAGAAATATTCTTCGGTTGCAGACTCCATGATATCTGCTCCAGCTTCATCAACATAGTCATCATCGCTATCATCTGGATCCGAGTCGGTGTCGTCGATGATGATGTAGTCTTCCGGGCGAATTTCTTTGGGTTCTTCGTCTTCTCCTACTGGTGTAGGGCCTCCCAAGAATATTCCAATCTTCTTGATCAGATCGTCATTCTTCTCCACTAATACTTCGATTTCCTCTTCATAATCTTCACGTGTAGCCTTGAGTTCTTCCTCCAGTTCCTTGATTCTTGTCCTTGCCTTCTTCAGATCTATCATGTTAGTGCACATCTGGTTCTCCTGACGTCGAATGTGCTGGTTTAACTCCTGGATAAAAGCTGCAATTGATCTATCCTTCCTGGTGCTGATCATCTCCCAGTGCTCATCTCGGCGCCCACAAATCTGGTAGATAGTATCCTTGAGATCATTGCGGTAAGCTTCTCCAATGCGTCCCATGGCGATGTGAGCTGCCGTGCTCTTTCCTAGACTCCAGGTTGGTGCATCAAAGGAAAACTGTATGGGCTCAGTGACTGGCATGAACGTCCTTCCTGGAACTTGAACTTGAATCAACCAGCGCTCTTCTTCAGGTAGAGTGGCGTTGTAGGTTCCGGTAAAGCTGGGTACTCCTATGTTCAGGTATCTAGTGACTTCCTTCAAGTGACGTCCAAAGGGTGTATCTTCATCCGGTTGTGTGAACTTGTTCCTTGCATCCGCCATCCTAAAAGAGTAGAAAAGATGAGAAGTCAGAATGAGAAGAGCGAGTAGTGATCTAGGGCTTTTTCTTAGTGGTCGTGTCCTACAGTCAGCGTGTGCTCTGATACCATCTTGTAGCGACCAGACCTCAAACGGTCCAATCTCTGTGCTCAGGTGTCATCCCTGGATCAGTAATGCTGACACCACACAGTACTTGAAGGATTTATAACAGAGTAACAATCACACACTTATTACATCGAGTGTCTCAAAAGAGAACTTATTACAATAAATATGGCTTAAGGCCATGTAATAACGATAACAGCGGAAGCCTTGGAAGATAAGTGAGTCCATCAACTCCAACGGCATCACTAAGTATAGAACCACGACCTAAAGGCACCTTAATCGTCGTCTGAAAAGTCTGCAACATTAACGTTGTAGCCTGAAATGGGTCAACACATGGAATATGCTGGCAATGTAACACATAGAGAGTAATGGAAGAATAAGGCTATACTACATGCATATTTGGCTGGTGGAAAGCTCTATGGTTATAGTTTTTCGAAAAGCCAATTTTTCCCTACTGCACAAGAATAAATTGTATTTAACTATCATGGTAGTGGTTAAACATTGAGAATGGTTGACAACATTCTCCCCAATTAAGCATCATCATTAAACAAAAACCCGACAAATAAATTTTAGAGTAACATGATGAGATTCACATGATAATCCAGGTAATAGATACTCAAGATGTCCATAACCGGGGACACGGCTAACCATGATTAGTTTATACACTCTGTAGAGGTTTGCGCACTTTTCCCCACAAGACTCGATCTCCTCCGTTGGATTTCACGCACTGCATGGTGTTTGAGAAATGGATGACCGAGACATAGTCTTTCATAAGCGCTAGCACCTTACGATGGGTAGACCGTACCACCTACATCCCCTACATCTGCTAGTCTACCACTGTAAGAGTTCGCACGACTTAGTCAACTATGCTAGATCCTATAGTAGCTTTTGGCTGCACACGGAAGTTTCTAGCATGAATAATCTCATGATCCCTTTGAGCCTGGGTGGCGGTCCAAAAGAAAACAGGCAATCGCTGGAATACCCAGGTGCCTCAATCCACCCAGATGTGTATTAAAGTTGCCATCTTAGATAAACCATTAATTTAGCAATCCCACATCTGTCATGGATACACTCACCCAATCCACGTCTACTAGCATAGCATGGCATAATAAGCAAACGTAGAAGTAACTCCCAAAGGTTTGATAATAAACAGGTAATAGGTTCTACCTCAACTACCTCCCAAACCCACAATTTAATTAGATCCTAATCATGCAATGTGTGAGGATTGATCTAATGCAATAAAAACTGGGTAGTAGAAGGTATGATCAAAGTGTTACTTGCCTTGCTGATGATCCGTAAAACCTAGCGATTTGAAGTAGCAAGCAGCACACTCCGAGTACTCTATCACAAAAAAACAAGCATACAATAAGTACTCATCTAATGCACAGGTAAAACTAGAATAAGAGATCTAACCAGAAAGTTCAACTTAAGAACTTCGGTTGGCAAAAAGAATCAAATCGAACGAAGCAACGAAAGACAAACAGCAAAAGAAACAACCTTCATTTACTATTCTGGATCTAAGGCATGTTTTACAGTGGCAAAAACTTTTTTGAGTTGGTTAAACGGAAAAAGGGTTTCGAGACGAAACTTCATGCACTTGAATCGCATGATTTCGACAAACGAGCGAAAAGTTAAACTAAAACGAAAATCGGATCAGAAATCGTGATTAGAAAAATCGCGGATTTAATCCGAAAAAAAGAAAACGACAAACAGGTTAAGAAACGAACATTCATTAACTGGATCTAAACAAAGAACGCGTTTGTTAAAACGAACAAACGGGCGAACGCTCGCTAAATAAATAAACCGGAAAAACCGATCTATTTAAAAAAACAAACTAAAAAAACCGAACGAACCGACGGAAAACCGATCGGTTTTTAAAAAAAACGGCAGCGAGATCTACCTCCGGCGACAGATCCGGCGGCAGCGGCGGGCGGCGGCGCGGGCCGCGGCTCGCTAGGGCGGCGGCGGCGGGCTAGGGCGGCTAGGGTTTTGGTGGGGGGGTGGCGGCTGGGCCTCCCGGCTATTTAAAGCCGGCCGGGCCGAGTGTCCAGGTCGGACACGGCCCGGTAAGTCGGTTGAGCGTTTTTTAAATAGTTACGCTCAGAAAAAAACAAAAGGAATACTAAACGGACTCCAAAAATCCCGAAATAAAATTTCCCCGGCTTCTAAAATCAAGCCGCACAGGATGAACATTTATTTGGGGCCTAAGTGTAATTTTGAAAAACGCGCATTTTTCCTAAATTCAAATAAAATAGCAAGTAAAACCAAAATAAAATCTTATTTGATTTTTTTTATTAAATCCTCAATATTTCTTTATTTTTGGGAAAGTCATTTTATTCCCTCTCTCGTATTTGATAATAGAAATAATTGAAGATAAAATAAATAAAATCAAATGATCCTATTTTCAAAATTTGAGAAAACTCAAATATGAAAATAACGAAATCCCCAACTCTCTCCGAGGGTCCTTGAGTTGCGTAGAATTTTCTAGGATCGACAAAAATGCAATTAAATATGATATGCAAATGATGATCTAGTGTATAACATTCCAAATTGAAAATTTGGTATGTTACAGGTACGCCACACCCCTCGCGATGAATAGGACCCCCGTTTCGTCCGTAGGAGGTCCATTTCCTCCGTTTTGCGGTACGCCAGACCCCTCCCGAGGAACAGGATCCCGTTTCGAACGTGGCTGGTCGAACACAAGGTCGTTTCCTCCGTTCTGCGGTACGCCAGGCCTTGTTTCCATCGCCTGTTCCGTCCAAGCCCTCCCGATGAACACGACACATTTCGTTGCCTCCCCATGAACACGACGCATTCCGTTGCCTCCCCATGAACATGATGACGACGTTGTTTCTCCGTTCCGACCCAGCCATGTACACGAACCCTCGCCGTATGTATGCGCGAGAAGGCGTTCGAGACCCCGCCCGTATGTACACATACGTGGCCGTATTTTCTTTCTTGCACCCTGACCGTTGTACGTACGTGTACATGCTACGTGCGCGCCTCTACTACGACATGTGCGCACCTCTACATCGACCAGTATACATGTACGTACACATTCGCGACCAGAATGACAATGCTACATACGCTTCGACCAGGTGGGTCCCGACTGTCAGGCACTTCCTTGCATGCGAAGTTGTAGCTGGTGGGTCCCAGCACTCAGGGGGGCGAATCGTTTTGTTTTTTTGCCCGGACACACTTCCTTGCGTGCGAAGGTGTAGCTGGTGGGTTCCAGAAGTCAGGGGGAAACTTTTTTTCTCGAAATACGGTGGCCCATTCGGTGGGTCCCCGCTGTCAGGTGGAGGAATAATTATTTTGCACGTAATAAGGAGGCACTTCCTTGCTGCGGTCATGGACCCAGCTGTCAGCCTCTCCACGTACAGTCCACGTCCGATGGAATTCATTCCTTGACCACGTTGACCACGCCGCGCCGAGAGCACCATGGCGGTGGACGACGGTGAGGCCTAGGAAGGGGACGACGGGGAGCCAGGGAAGACGCGACAGTGGAAGCCCGCGCGGAGAGGAGTACGAGGGTTCACTGGTTCGGCTGCGGTGTGAGGCTGCCGTCGCCGCAGGGCCTGGCCAGCGGTGGGAATAGTAGGGGGCGGTGAGGCCTCCACGGCAGCACAGCGGAACACGGGAGGCAGGAGCATGCGGCACGACCGGCACTGCTTTGGGAGGCTGGAGCAAAAAGACCAAAGGTTGAAGAAGCACTACGACCGTTGGATGGACATCGTACGGTTACTAGAGCTAGAATCATTCATATTGCCTAAAGTTGACAAAGGCCCCCGTCCCAGTCAACTTAGTAGGCCCACAAGTCAGCCTTCCACCATGGTGGGTCCCAGCTAGCAGGGGGAGTATTCATTTTTTTGTGCGTAATAAGGAGGCACTTCCGGTGGGTCCGAGCTGACAGCGGGGGGAACATTTTTTCGCGAAATACGCTGGCCCGTCCGGTGGGTCCGAGCAGTGAGGGGGGAAACGTTTTTTTCGCGAAATAAGGTGGCCCATCCGGTGGGTCCCTGCTGTAAGGTGGATGAATAATTATTTTGCATGTAATAAGGAGGCACTTGCTTGCAGCCGCTTGGACCCAGCTGTCAGCCTCTCCACATATAGTACTCTTCTGACGGAAGTCGGTCATTGACCACGTTGACCACGCCGCGCCGAGAGCACCAGTGCGGTGGTCTGGACGAGGGTGAGGCCTAGGAAGGGGGCGACGAGGAGCCGGGGAAGACGCGGCAGTGGAAGCCCATGCGGAGAGGAGTACGAGGGTTCACTAGTTCAGCTGCGGTGTGAGACTGTCGTCGCCACAGAATAACAGGGGTGTGGGTGAGTGGAGGGATGGCCTGGCCAGCGATGGGAGTAGTATGGGGGCGGTGAGGCCTCCGCGGCAGCACACTCGGCCATGGGAGGCAGGAGCAGGCGGCACGACCAGCGTTGCTTTGGGCGGCTAGAGCAAGAAGACCAGAGGTTGAAGAAGCACTATGGCCGTTGGATGGACATCGTACGGTCACTGGAGCTAGAATCGTTCATATTGACTAAAGTTGACAAAGGGCCCCGTCCCAGTCAACTTAATAGGCCCACAAGTCAGCCTCCCACCATGGTGGGTCCCAGCTAGCAGGGGGAGTATTCATTTTTTGTGTGTAATAAGGAGGCACTTCTAGTGAATCCAAGCTGACAACGGGGGGAACGTTTTTTTTTCACGAAATACGCTAGCCCGTCTGGTAGGTCCGAGCAGTCAGAGGGGAAACATTTTTTTCACGAAATAAGGTGGCCCATCCGGTGAGTCCCTGCTGTAAGGTGGAGGAATAATTATTTGCGTGTAATAAGGAGGCACTTCCTTGCGGCCGCCTGGACCCAGCTGTCAGCCTCTCCACGTACAGTACTCTTCCGATGGAAGTCAGTCGTTGACCACGTTGACCACGCCGCGCCGAGAGCACCAAGGCGGTGGTATGGACGACGACGAGGCCTAGGAAGGGGATGACGCGGAGCCGGGGAAGACGCAGCAGTGGAAGCCCGCGCGGAGAGGAGTACGAGGGTTCACTGGTTCGGCTGCGGTGTGAGGCTGTCGTCGCCGCAGAATAACAGGGGCTGTGGGTGAGTGGAGGGATGGCCTGGCCAGCGGTGGGAGTAGTATGGGGGCGGTGAGGCCTCCGCGGCAGCACAGCCGACCACAGGAGGCAGGAGCAGGTGGCACGACCGGCGCTGCTTTGGGTGGCTGGACCAAGAAGACCAGAGGTTGAAGAAGCACTATGGCCGTTGGATGGACATCGTACGGTCAGTGAAGCTAGAAACGTTTATTATTGACTAAGTTGACAAAGCCCTTGGTACGCTCCAACTTAGTAGGCCCACAGGTCAGCCTCCGAAACAGTGCGCCTCAGATGTCAGGGGGAGGAATCAATTTTTGGGCGGCCGAAGCTAAGAATATCCAAGATTGAAGAAGAAGTACGACATCCGCTGGATAGACATCCAACGGCCACTGCTGCTAGAACCGTGTGTTGACTATAATAAGTTGGCAAAGCCTTGCATACGCGTCAACTTATTTTTTTAGGGGATGCGTCACTTAGTAGGCCCACAAGTGTGTGGCAGAGAACTTATAGCCCATTTGCGTTTTGTAAGAATGTACAACCCATTTTGGAATTCTAATGGAATTTACAACAGCCCATTTACAGTTTGTTAGAAGTATAGCCCATTTTCTAGCTAGGACAATGATTAATAATTTCAATCAACCGTTGAAGACAGAATTCGATAAAATTTCCCACATTTTGATGGGCTCCGAAATATTTTTATCCCAAAATTTCTAGTCAGATTAAATATAAATTTGTATTACGTAAAAGTCCAACGAAACATTGCGCGCGCAACAATGAAAATTTAAGATTTTCTAAATCCATAAATAATATTTTATAAACTAATTTCGTGTTTGGTGCATTTTTTTATAGTTACTGCCCAGTTTTTATAATTACATCCCATTTATTATTTTTAAAGCCCATTTTCCTATTAAGCCTAATGCATCCCTCCTAGGAAAGATTTGTAGCCCAGCGGGGCAGAGAATAACAAGTTGACCTTGCCTGGGTAATCCTCAAAAAGACGTATAGCTGGGCTAGCCATTTTCATCTTGAAAAAATTAGTATTTGGGCTGGATATCTGGCCTGGGCTAGATGGGCCACAACCCGCCCAGTTAATACCCTGCTCTCCTCTGAACAACAACGAAATCATCGCCAAGAAAAACTCTGCAGTGCTCACGCCTCAAAAACACAAATACTGCTCGAGCTGCTTGGTCCCAGTTATCGGCCGCACCTTGTGCAATTCTCTCGTTTATATTGACTACATAGGTTGACAATGGTGTGGGACCGTGATGTCAGGAAACCAGGAGAAAGCAAAAAAATATAGTTGTACATAATAAGGAGGCACTTGCGTACGTACGGCTATGGCCCTAGTGGGTCCCTAGTGTCATCCAGTCAAAATAAAGTCATCTCCTGAATCCTCATGTTCGTTGACGATGTTAACAATGCTCGGCGGCACGGCAAGCGCAACAACTCAAAGGACAATGGAGAGGGCCTCGCGGGCCCTATGGATGGTCTGATACAGCGCCCGCTACTCATTGAGGAAGCCAGGATCATCGGACACCTATGAGCACCTTCGAGAAACTGAGACGGCATGAAACGGTAAGGCCGCGCTTGGGAGCTCTGGTTTATTTCAAACATGTATTAACATACAAGTGTAATTTACTCATCATCAAAAACAACGCGTAAAATACAGGCGTAATGAAACTGAGGGCCCGAGGTCTATAAGTAAAACCGGCGGGTTACGCGTGTAATTTGAGAGACCAGTGTATATTTTATGAGCACTGCTATATGGACAACATTACCAGATGATACATGCACGATGTGCGTATCATGCCGTCCATGGGCAAGGCTAAAACAGCAGCTAACGGCTGGATTAGCAATCGTCGGAGTGTCGTTCAGCGTTTTTATCGTGTGTCAAGTACTTCCGATATTTTACTAGTTGAAATCGACCAACCAAGCGCCTTCGCCCGAGACCATCTGCTTTAATTCACAAGCGTTAGTTTTACAAGCGGTTTTGGTTGGAAAACGACGATCCAATCACGGCCTAATATCATGAGTTGATGGAAGATCATATGGTTTCACGTCTAACCTACTTGACTTGTCGTATAGGCTATGAAGGAAACATCAGACGATGAACTTCTTAAGCACGAAAACAACAGAAGAGGATGATATACTTAACAAGCAAATCACTGGCATTAGATCGACATGCAAAACAATACGAAGCATTATTCTCAGGAGGCACGGTGAACAGCTCGTGATGCCGCATGCCACAACATTCCAAGCTCAACTTTGCAATCAAACACAAGGCCTGACATTACATAGACAATATTCAGAACAAACTCTTAACACAGGAATATCTCAGCAGAGTAACTATTTACTTCTAAACTGAACACATGAATAGGACAAAACACTCGACGCTGCTCTCAACAAGGGCGTCCCACTGAAAAATATCAAATGCATGTCTTCTGGCTAACATCAATGAGCAAATTTTGACAAGGTTTTCCAATTCCAATATATTAAACTAACGTCTTCTTGCTAACATCAATGATTAAAATTTGACAAGCTTTTCCCATTCAAAATATGTAATGCCTATGATCGTGGAGTCATGTCGTAGCTTTTGTACTTGTTTGGGCACTTTTTGCCCAGGGCACTCCACGTGTTGTTAAATTGCCAATGGTCTCTGCAGACTAGTCATGTCACCGGTGTCTAATAATACTCTGTAAAGCTTCTCGGTCATTCCTTTTGTAATGTAGCACAAACAGTGACTGCTTCTTTCTGCAAAGTGGAACGACCAACTAGACCCAGTAATGCAGCAGTTTGCCTTACACATTGGCTCCTTTTGTGCAGTTCAACTAAAATCGGAGTCGGAATAAAACCGAGCTTTAATTTTGATATCCCTGTAAGAAACAATAGGTATAAGGGAAACAATTACTAAGAAATAACGGTTGATGACTTGTATTCCCAAAAGAAAAGCATCTACTGATCTACTTTATCTTAATGGGAAACAAAGCAGGAGAGTAGCAATTCTCCATCAGTGTGATTCATTCATATTGACTGAGACATTATCTTAACAATGCCTTGTTTCAACATGTATAAAGAACGACAAAGTTTATAAAGGGGGTGATGCTGAATTTGTTGTAACAAAGCAACAAGCATCATGTCTAGGTTGGTCCCATTTTTGTTCACTACTTAATGGGAAAAGACAACAATACAATAGCTTCAATTCATCATTTATTTAAAAAAGTACCAATACAAGTAGCACAACATCTCAAAACACACTGCACGATCATGTGGATGAAGGAAAGTACCAACCTGTCATGAGGCACACAAGATAACATACGAATCTGCCAACACGAATAGGAAATCCAATCTCGTTTTGTGCAGTTGCACTAAATTCAAGCAAAGTGTTTCGCGTAGCGAAGCAAAATGTCACAATAGCAACAAGTTGAATAGATATCCCTGTATAAATAGAGGCAAAAAAGGAATCAATTACTGGCTAATAAAGGACGATGAAACATGCGGCCACAAAAATGGTAATCCCGCCAATCCCTAACAAGTGTTGTAGTTTTGAAATAAGATTCAGTAGTTAATTCTGAGAGTGGCATCAATTACTGGCTTATAAAGGGGGTGATGCTGAATTTGTTGTAACAAAGCAACAAGCATCATGTCTGGGTTGGTCCCATTTTTGTTCACTACTTAATGGGAAAAGACAGCAATACAATAGCTTCAATTCATCATTTATTTAAAACAGTACTAATACAAGTAGCACATCATCTCAAAGCACATTGCACAATCATGTGGATGAATGCCTGTACTGACCTTTCATGAGACGACCAACATAAAATATGAATCTACCAACACGAATAGGAAATCCAATCAAGTTTTGTGCAGTTGCACTGAAATCAAGCAAAGTTGCCGGTGTGACATTTAAGTTTTCTATAGCAACAAGTTGAATAGATATCCCTGTTTTAAGAGGCAAAAAAGAAAACAATTACTGGCCAATAAAGGAGAATGAAACATGCGGCCACAAAAAGAAGCATCTACCTTATCTTGATGGAAAACAAAGTATAGGACAGTAGCATTTCTAAACCGGTTGCATTGATTCATATTAACAGAGAAATTCTTTTAAAACAGATCAGTAGTTAACTCTGAGATTAACAACAGCAAAATAGCTGCATGGGACATGCCAGCACCATGTGCGTCCACACATATAAATGGGTGATGCAGAGCATGTAGCCAAGCAGCATATATGCGCTGGTCCCATATTTGTTCTCTTTGAACCTTCTTCCTATGTGAGGGCAGCAAAACTAGTCGTGCACAAACTACCCGACCCCCAGTTTCTTTCCCTTTTCAACAAAGAGATCGGTTCCTTACAGATGTGTGTACTGGGTTACCCCCTTTTTCCCTTTTCGACCTACAAAGCGGCTGGATAGCCAGTCTATACTACTTTCTGCCCCTCCTTTCCTCATTGGACCACGTCCTAGATTCTTGCTCCAGCCCACCGCACCCTTCTTTCCTCTTTGAACCAAGACCTAGATTCGACTACAGATCGAAAAAGATCCACATGCAGCTAGAGCAACGACGGTTTCAAAGAAACTTATACCTTAGGGTCGTCGGGATGTGGCAAGGCGTGCGGCGGGAGGCTGGATCTGCCCACACTACGTATGGCAGCGAGGAAGAAGGGGTCGGTGGCCCTCCCGCACAGGCGATGGGTGAAAGAGAACAGCGCAGCCGGCAGTGGATTGCCTCCCTCGCCGAAGGCGATAGAGTGAACGCTGCACCTCCTCCCCTTCCCAGTGCGACAGGATACAGACGCCTCCTTCACCAGCTATGAGGGGGGAGAGAGAGACAAGAGGCCAACGCAGTCTTGTTTAGATCTGGTGAAGAGAGGGTGAGAGACTGGATATAGCAAACCCTAGCAAATGAACGCTGAGCCTCCAGCGTGTAACATATATGTAGTGCGGCGAGCGTGTGGAGAGTGCAAACCCTAGCGAACAAGTGCTGAGGCTCCCGCTTATATATATACTACTGTAGTATGGACTGAGCTCCGATGCCTTCACTGCACCTGCTTTTGGCTGTATGACAGGTGAGCCAGCCACATTTTGGGCCCACCTGTCGTAAAACCCTAGCGAAAATTGCACCGACGTGAAAGATGACTGCGTCTCCAACGCAACCAAGGTGAACTGATGAAGGATATCATCTTTGTGCGTAACAAGCAAAGAGCACTGATGGAAGACAGCTTGTTTTTCATCGAAAATCGATCAGCTTCACCAGCCGACGCAACCATGAGGCGCAACCATGAGCATCGATAGGTCATCGTGGTGATGCATCATCCATTTGGCATCAAGTTTGGGTGAGGCACCTAAGAAGTTCGACAAATCCTCACCGTGGTCTGTTTCTTCTCAGTAATCAAGCTCGAGGAAGGAAGACCCACGTGGTAGAGGATAGTGAGGCGGAACAACAATGGCCATCCAATTTTGTGCAGTTCCACTAAAATTGAGGAAGACATGCCTGGGTATGGAGACACGCATCGTTGTTTCCAAAAATATAAAAAAGGGTTAGCAACGACATCTCAATTGTCAATAAGAATTAATGAAAAGTACACCAACAAACATAAGCATCATAATTATCTTGATGGGAACTAAACCAGGATACCCGAGAAAAAAAGCATTTCTTCATTTAACCAGTGATAGTACTACCACCATATGGACAATGACCGCACAACCACCATATACTTTTTGTCGAAACAACATGTATACCTCCACCGAGGCATAAATCAGGACAACTTTTTGAGTGGCATTTCCTCTAAAATAGTACTAGTAGATGATGTTGGACCAGCCGACGAACCCTAGCTACTATGCATAGGGAGCTAGGGAGTAGTCGCATAGAAGAAAACCCGCACGCAGCGACCTGGGGAGCTGGACCAGTACAAGAAGTTATACCTCAGGTGGTCGAGATGTCATTTAGGCGGGCGGGCGGGATCTGCCCACACGACAGTAGTGAACAAGGGCGCGGAGAGGATCTTTGTCCGCGCCAGCGCCGGCTCCGAGAGGACGCTGCACATCGGCTTCCTTCGTCGCCGACGGCGACAACGTCAACGCTGCACCTCCTCACCTCCCGCAGCGGACAGGATTTGGCCGGATCTGTGACCACCGGTGAGCAGAGAGATAGAGTGGACATTGTCATCTTGTTTTGATATGGAGAGGGTGAGAGAGCGAGACGCGAGAAACTCTATCAAACAAGAGGCTATAATGGAGTAAAAAATCTCTCCATAGCAGTGGTTTTAAATAGAATACGCGCGTTCCCAGAAAAAAGAAACGAAAACTGGCGGACAATTTTTTAAGGGTCTGTCTAGGACACATCTAGATGTGGCATAGTTATGTCACATATAAGTTGATGTCCACTCTGTTTGTGGTATTTTCCTAGTTTTTTTTGGTTTCTTGTTGCTACATTATATACTTGTGGGAGCTTAGATGTGATATCCTTAAATAACATCTAGATGTGAATTAGACAAACTGATTTTCTAACGTACCAAGAAAGAAAACTCGGTCAAAAACACGCCCCCGCTTCCAGGTCGCGAGAGTCGTCGCGCACACACACATAGACATAGACATGCATATCCGTGTTTACGTAAAATTCCATTTACATCTCCATCTCCAATCATATTTGTCCAAGTAGCACATTATTTTCGTTGTTAATTATAGACGCAGCAATATTAACGTACAACATCTCTTGTTTGCGCACGTCCGGACCGCTGCCACGGCCGGTCCTGACCAACCCGAACCCTCTTCATCACCCGCGCATGCTTCCCGCCCGAAACGGTCAGTGCCGCATTCATGGCCGACCAGAGCGGACACGACCTCTCACTGGCGCCGGCATTGATTGTGGCGCGCCGGCCGAGAGAGCGTCGCCCGCGCCGCTTCCGGGTGCACTTGGCTACTCCGCGTTCAAAGGTCGCAATAGCCGGCTACAACATGCGTGATCTCTTCCAGTAGTAAGTTCTTGGGAGTCCGTGCTACAGCTAGTACTCCATGGCGCGATCCATCGACAAGCAGGCGGGAAAGTTATGGTATACTACTCGGTTTGTGGTGAGTGGCATGCCGAGCGACCGTGTGGGGTCGAGCCGTGGAGGAGGGTGAGACACGAACACGATGGACGTGATTTAAACGTTGGTTTTGCTCGATGGCGCGATCCAATGAAACGAAACGTTGGTTTCTCTCCGTTTCCATTTTTTCTCCGGAAAAACATAAACTTTTCCACTCCATTTTCATTCCTATTCCAAGGTTGCCCCGTTACAACATTCCATCAAATACAAAGTAAAACTAACACGCATGTTGATGCATCTCAATGATTCACAGATCATAGCCAATATTTACTTCACAACTAAAGAAAAAAGTTGTGAGAGCGTGTATGATAGAAAAACTACTGATGGGGTCACTACGACTTAAACCCTAAACCCTAAACATGATTTAATTTCCTGGCCAGGTAGAACCTGCCGAAGGAATGTGCTAGAGGGAGATTCTTTAGTGAGAATGTCAGCAACAATAGAAGCAGCACTCTTTGGTTCTCCACCTTCTGGTACCTCTTGTTCCATAGAACTTTCCATGTCGGGAAGGAAAGACGGCTGGCACCCTCGGATCATATGATGCTTTTGTGCAGTTCCACTAAAATCGACCTGAGCATCCCTGATGGCAAAGATATTGAAGAAGTGTGATTAGAATAATAGTACTGGCACTAGTTCATGAGACATAAACTCATCACAAATAGAAGCCGGTAGAAGTAGAGAAAGATCGACATGGAGATGGAGCTATGGCAGTGGAGCAAGCCGGCTCCAAAAGGAAGATGGACTACCTGGGACGTTGGGCTGTAGCTAGAAGGGCGGTTGGGACGCGGCATCGGCCCATACCACGGTGACCCCCAATTGGGACGCACCGACTGTGGGTTTTCTCCCTCGCCGATGTCGACCGCGTCTACGGAGAACATTGTTCCCTTCCCCAGCTGCGGGATCAGGCTCGTCGTTCTATGCTTGTGAAGAGAGCAACCTAAGCAAGCAGGCTTGTAGCGTAGGCTCCTGCTAGTGTATATATAGTGGTTTTCTTTTTCTCTCCATATCAACCATTTTATATTGCGTACGTGTCATTCAAGAGTGAAATGATGGTTGCTTCTTCTGACTAACTTATTGTGTGATTTGACTGCTCCTTAGTGGCCCCTACACGTACTCCCCCTACGTGTATGCAATAGTCACACGTACACATGGACGCAAAAACGTGTGCGACGCCCTAATGCATGCATGTTTGAGCACACGACGGAACGCACACGGTCACGCTCAAGTGCTCAACCTACACATGCATGCACACACATACTCAGTCAGGGTCAGCTAGTGACCGTATGAACATCAGAATATATATATATATATATATATATATATATATTGAGCACAATGAGCGTATTATGAAGTCCATTGACCATTTTTTTACAAATATACAGTGACAGACAGTGTATTTATCTCGTTTGAAATTAAGCCATATTAACCAGAGAGGAGGCAGCATGGACTAGCATTACTTTGCTGTGTCCCGTCAACTTGCCGAACGTGGAGAAGGTTGCAGGACGGGAGAAGCTTGCGCGTCGTGGCTCGTAGGACAAGGGTAAACTTTTGACTAATGCAAGCTCTCCCTCGCTCAGGCGGTGGACGTGCAACAGTTAATTCGGTGTCAGATTGTCAGAGGCTATTATTGTTCGACTTCCCAAACAGCCAAGCGCAAAGTTTACTAGTACTACTACTATAATCCATAAAGGTACGTCCTATACTAGCACTAGGAACCGGATGGAGGAGCGTCTGCACTCTTATTATAATTTTAAAATGTGATAAAGCAATCTTCAACACATTTGGTTCTCTTCGAGGGTTCTCGCATGTGATAATGGAAGTTGATTGCATGGAACAGTCGCCACAATTCTCGCTTAATTCTGGCTCATTCCTGTTACAAATAGTAGCGCTCAGTAATATTTCCTCTTTTTTTTTATTCAGCATGTAAACAGATCAGCAAACCTTGCGGCGCATCTTCGTGCGAACCGTGCTTGCTGCACTTTGAATGTGGTCGAGAGCTGGCTTGATGAAACACCTCGCTTCCTAATTCTTTTTTTGCGGGGTACCTCGCTTCCTAGTGACCAGTGTCTTGGCTGATCGTCCTAAGAATGCTTATATATGAATAAAGCTCTCTCATTTACCCGCAAAAAAGATTAAGCCATATTAACCAGAAAGGAGGGAGTATGGACTAGCACTACTTTTTGGTGTGTCCCGTCAACTCGCAGAACGAGGAGAAGCTTGCAGGACAAGGTGAAGCTCGCTTATGCCTTTTGACTAATGCAACCTACCCTCGGTGGACATGCATCAGTCCATTCGGTGTCAGATTGTCAGAGGCAAAGTCCTACACTGTAGTACCCAACATGCGGAGTACCATCATTGTTCGACTTCATGAAGGGGCGAAGAGCCAAGCGCAGTAGTACGCGTACTTAGTTTTGCACCTTCATACTACTCCACCCTCCGTCATAGTTTATAGGGCGCACTTCATTATAATGCATTTCTCTCAATGCATTTCCACCACCAGAGAGACTTTAGACACGTTTGGTTTAATGCTCAATTAATTAGGGCATGGTAACCGCAATCAAGTCCACAATTTTCTCTCCATGTACTGTACTACTACGGAGTGCATGCATTTGTGTACCCCAGGGTGGAAGCACCGCATGCATGTGTGTACGCATTATTCCCACTAGTAATAGATGCCGTGCTATAACTACCAATGCTATTTTTCAGGCCGATCGCTAGTCGCCTTGGTCCCACAGATTTTTTTTCTTTTTCTGAAGCATGTTGTATAAACAGTGATGGATGGAGTAGTATGAGCGGATTCAAAGAAGAGCGTATTGATGGTTGCTTCTTCAGAGCAACTTACAGTGGAAAAGGTGGGGCTTATGATTTGACTACTCATTACTCACTATTAATGCGGCGCAACGATCGGGCTGAGTCTCCCATGCAGTTGTGCACTACCCCGTCGGTTCTTAAATATACTCTGGAGTATTTGTCTTTCTAGAGATTTCAACGAGTGACTACTCAAATATTTGTCTTTTTAGAGATTTCAAATGGACTGGAAACATACGGATGTATATAGACATATTTTAGAGTGTAGATTCACTCATTTTGCTCCGTATGTAGTCACTTGTTGAAATCTCTGTTAAGACGAATATAATATTGAGGAACGGAGGGAGTACACATATGAAGCAAAATGAGTGAATCTACACTCTAATATATGCCCGTTTGAAATTTGTAAAAAGAAAAATATTTAGGAATGAAGGAGTATAATTTTGTGCATGGCACATGGACCCAGATGATGAAGAGGCTTCTGGCAATGCTATCAAGCTTCCATCAAGGTTCTGGCCCCCGGGTCTATCTTTATCATATCAATCTCCTACTACTTAGTTATTTACTTTGCTATTTACTTTGCCTTTATTTTACTTTGCATCTTTATCATAAAAATACCAAAAATATTATCTTATCATATCTATCCAATCTCACTCTCATAAGTGGCCCTATAGGGATTGACAACCCCTATTTGCGTTGGTTGCGAGGATTTATTTGTTTTGTACAGGTGCGAGGTACTCGCGCGTAGCCTCCTACTGGATTGATACCTTGGTTCTCAAAAACTGAGGGAAATACTTATGCTACTTCGCTGCATTATCCCTTCCTCTTCGGGGAAAACCAACGCAGTGCTAAAAGAGGTAGCAGTGGGTCGGCTGGGCTTCGGCCCAGTCGGTCCAGAACATTTTTTTAAACAGACTTCGTCGGAAAAATCCTAATAAATAAAATAAAAATCTGAAAAAACAAAAATAAATTTCCACCTTCTAAGTGGAATATTTAGAACATGATGAACATTTTCTTGGCCTAAAATACAATTTTTAAAAATGCATATTTTTCTAATTCGAATAAAATTGCAATAAAATCCAAATAAAATTATTTATTTGATTTTAATATTTTTCCTCTAATATTTCATTTATTTTGGAGAAGTCATATTATCTGCTCTCATATATTTTTAATATGAAATATTTTCAGAGAGAAAAATAATTAAAACCAAAATGATCCTTGCTTCGATATTTGAGAAAAATTCCAAATATGAAAACGATGAAATCCCCAACTCTCTCCGTGGGTCCTTGAGTGGCTTAGAATTTCGAGGATCGCGAAACGAAATGCAATAAAATATGATATGCATGAATGACCTATGTATAACATTCCAAATTGAAAATTTGGGATGTTACAAACCTACCCCCTTTAAGATGAATCTCGCCCTCGAGATTTGGGTTGGCTAGAAAATAGGTGTGGGTGGTCTTTGCGCAGGTCTTCTTCTCGTTCCCAGGTGGCTTCATCCTCGGTATGGTGGCTCTATTAAAATCAAATAAATAATTTTATTTGGATTTTATTACAATTTTATTCGAATTAGAAAAATATGCATTTTTCAAAATTTCATTTTTAGGGCAAGAAAATGTTCATCATGTTCTAAATATTCCATTTAGACGGTGACAATTTGTTTTGGTTTTTTTAGTTTTTTATTTTATTTATTAGGATTTTTCCGGCGAAATCTGTTTAAAAAAATGTTCCGGACCGACTGGGCCGAAGCCCAGCCGGCCCACTCCCGTGCCGCCCTCGTCGTCGTGCTCGCGACGGACTCGGGGAGTCCGACCCCGAGCCGCCGCATCGCCCCCTCCCGCACGCCACCGCACCCCCCGGGCCTTTAAAAGCCCAGGCCATCACCATCGCCCCGCCACCCAGCGCCGCCACCCCACCACCCAGCACCGCCTGTCGCCGCCTGCCCGCCGGATCTCGTCGGAATCCCGCCGGATCTTGCCGGTTTCCGCCATCGTTTTTTTGTTTTTAGGTAAAAGCCGCCAGTTTTCTTAAAACCCTAGGTTCAGGTTTTTATTATGCTTAGATCAGTTTTCACCGGTTTACTGTTTCGCGGATGTTCGTCTGTCCGTTCGTTTCAACAAACATTGTTCGCCGGTTAGGTTCATGATGTCTACTACACAACCTTCTTCTTGTAGACGTTGTTGGGCCTCCAAGTGAAGAGGTTTGTAGGACAGTAGCAAATTTCCCTCAAGTGGATGACCTAAGGTTTATCAATCTGTGGGAGGCGTAGGATGAAGATGGTCTCTCTCAAACGACCCTGCAACCAAATAACAAAGAGTCTCTTGTGTCCCCAACACACCCAATACAATGGTAAATTTTATAGGTGCACTAGTTCGGCGAAGAGATGGTGATACAAGTGCAATATGGATAATAGATATGGGTATTTGTAACCTGAAAATATAAAAACAGCAAGGTAACTAATGATAAAAGTGAGCACAAACGGTATTACAATGCTAGGAAACAAGGCCTAGGGTTCATACTTTCACCAGTTCAAGTCCTCTCAACAATAATAACATAATTGGATCATATAACTATCCCTCAACATGCAACAAAGAGTCACTCCAAAGCCACTAATAGCGGAGAACAAACGAAGAGATTATTGTAGGGTACGAAACCACCTCAAAGTTATTCTTTCGGATCAATCTATTCCAGAGTTCGTACTAGAATAACACCTTAAGACACATATCAACCAAAACCCTAATGTCACCTAGATAATCCAATGTCACCTCAGGTATCCGTGGGTTTGATTAGACGATATGCATCACACAATCTCAGATTCATCTATTCAAACCAACACAAAGTAATTCAAAGAGTGCCCCAAAGTTTCTACCAGAGAGTCAATATTAAAACATGTGCCTACCTCTATGCATAGGTTCATGGGTGGAACCCGCAAGTTGATCACCAAAACATACATCAAGTGAATCAATAGAATAACCCATTGTCACCACGGTTATCCCACGCAAGACACACATCAAGTGTTCTCAAATCCTTAAAGACTCAATCCGATAAGATAACTTCAAAGGGAAAACTCAATTCATCACAAGAGAGTAGAGGGGGAGAAACATCATAAGATCCAACTATAATAGCGAAGCTCGCGATACATCAAGATCGTGCCACCTCAATAACATGAGAGAGAGAGATAGATCAAACACATAGCTACTGGTACATACCCTCAGCCCCGAGGGAGAACTACTCTCTCCTCGCCATGGAGAGCATCGGGATGATGAAGATGGCCACCGAAGAGGGATTCCCCCCTCCTGCAGGGTGACGGAACGGGTCTGGATTGGTTTTCGGTGGCTACGGAGGCTTCTGGCGGCGGACCTAGCGATCTATTCTGCTGCCGGATGGTTTTAGGGTATATTGGTATATATAGGAGGAAGAAATACGGCAGGGGAGCCACGAGGGTGGAGGGCGCGCCCCCTGCCTCGTTGCTTCCCTTATGTACACCCCAAGTCTTCTGGATTGCGTTCATTCCAAATATCACGCTCCCGAAGGTTCCATTCCGTTTGGACTCCGTTTGATATTCCTTTTCTGCGAAACACTGAAACAAGGGAAAAACAGGAAGTGGCACTAGGCTCTGGGTTAATAGGTTAGTCCCAAAAATAATATAAAAGTGTTTAATAAATCCCATAAACATCCAAGACAGATAATATAATAGCATGAATTCTTCATAAATTATAGATACGTTGGATATGTATCAGCATCCCCAAGCTTAATACATGCTCGTCCTCGAGTAGTTAAATGATAAAAGAAATAATTTGTGAAGTGTGAATGCTAGCAGGTACACATGTTTGATCAATGATAATTTCAATCACCTTTTCTCGCATCATTATATATCATAACAATAGCTCATCTCATGAAGCTTCTCATGATCAAGTAACAAACTATTCACATGTTAAAGTATAGATCATAAACTTTCTTGAAAAAACAAACCGTGTTATCAGTCATCAAACAATTACAATTCATCTTATTTTCAGGAAGATTCTATGTCAGAGCTTTGATTTAGCAAACCCCACATACTCAACTATCATGTTGTCTTTCACAATTGCTAACACTCACGCGATATTTATGGGTTCAAAGTTTTAATCAGACACAGAGAAAGATAGGGGCTTATAGATTCGCCTCCCAACCTTTTACCTCAAGGGTAATGTCAACAATAATAGTTCATGAAGCCTTACATCTAATTGGATATACACATATATCAGAATCTTTCCAACACAATGTGCTTGCTAAAGGATAAAATGTAAAAAGGAAAGGTGAAGATCACCATGACTCTTGCATAAGGGTAGAAGATAAAAGTAAAGATAGGCCCTTCGCAGTGGGAAGCAGAGGTTGTCATGCGCTTTTATAGTTGGATGCATAAAATCTTAATGCAAAAGAACGGTCACTTTATTGTCCCCTGTGATAGGGACCTTTATTATGCATCGCTTTTATTGTTTCCATATCACAAGATCATATAAAGATTATTTTCTCCACACTAAAAGATCATACATATTTAGAGAGAATTTTTTATTGCATGCACCGATGACAACTTACTTGAAGGATCTTACTCAATCCATAGGTAGGTATGGTGGACTCTCATGGCAATACTGGTTTAAGGATCTTTGGAAGCACAAGTAGTATCTCTAGTTGGTGCAAAGAATTTGGCTAGCATGAGGGGGAAAGGCAAGCTCAACATGTTGGATGATCCATCACAATATACTTTATTTCAGATATAAGAAAACATAACCCATTACGTTGTCTTCCTTGTCCAACATCAACCTTTTAGCATTTCATATTTTAATGAGTGATCACAACAACAAAAGATGTCCAAGATAGTATATTTATATGTGAAATTTCTCTTCCTTCAATAATTCTTTCATGAATTGTTCAAGTGACCAATACAATGTTTGCTAACCTTCAATAAATTTACCACCTCTACTTCTTATATGTGAAGTCATCACTCTCCATGGGATAAGCATATGAAACATATATAATTTCAGATTTATGATATTCACTCATTCAACTATTCACTCATAGGATATAAGTGAAGCACACGAGTAAATGACAAACTACTCCAAAAAGATATAAGTGAAGATCAATGAATAGTTAAATAATTATGTAGCTATGTGAAGACTCTCTAACATTTAATAATTTCAGATCTTGATATTTTATTAAAACAGCAAGCAAAGCAAAATAAAATAACATTCTAAGAATGGCAAACATCATGTGAAGAAGAAGAAACTTAGGATCAACCGAAACTAACCGATAGTTGTTGAAGAAGAAAGGTGGGATGCCAACCGGGGCATCCCCAAGATTAGACACTTGAGACTTATTGAAATATTATCTTGGGATGGCTTGGGCATCCCCAAGCTTTAGCTTTTGTTTCTCCTTAATTCCTCTCATATCACGGTCTCCCTAAATCTCAAAAGCTTCATCCACACAAAACTCAACAAGGACTCGTGAGATAAGTTAGTATAAACCATTGCAAAAACCTTATCATACTCTATTGTAGCAAATCACTAAAATTATTATTCAACATTGCATACTAAATGCCTCTGCATATTTAATAGTCATATACTCAAATAGAATCACTAAATAAGCAAACATATGCAAACAATGCAAACATAACAGCATTCTGCCTAAACAGGACAGTCTGTAAAGACTGCAGCAAGATTCATACTTCCCTAGATCCAAAAATTGTGAAAGAAAATTCCCACTGTAGTAAATTTATCAGAGCTTAATATGCAAAAGGTTTCAACATTTTATCACATTCTGACTTTTCTAGGGAATTATTGCAACAGCGGTAAACTTTCTGTTTTCAAACAGCAACATGGAGACTTGTAAAATAGCATAGTAAAGGCTATAAAAGCCACTTTTATTTAAATAAAATATGAAAAATATTTTTCTAAATAACAGCAAGAAAATCCTAACAAAATAAATTGATGCTCCAAGCAAAAAACATATCATGTGGTGAATAAAAATATAGCTCCAAGTAAAGTTACCGATGAACGAAGACGAAAGAGGGGATGCCTTCCGGGGCATCCCCAAGCTTAGGCTTTTGGTTGTCCTTGAATATTACCTTGGGGTGCCTTGGGAATCCCCAATCTTAGGCTCTTTCCACTCCTTATTCCATAGTCTATCGAATCTTTACCCAAAACATGAAAACTTCACGACACAAAACTTAACAGAAAACTCGTAAGCTCCGTTAGTATAATAAAGCAAATCACCATCATAAGGTACTGTAATTAACTTATTCTAAATTCATATTGGTGTAATATCTACTTTATTAAAACTTCTCTATGGTTCATACCTTCCGATACTACTCATAGATTCATCAAAATAAGCAAACAACACGATGAAAACAGAATCTGTCAAAAACAGAACAGTCTATAGTAATCTGTAGGTTTCGACCACTTATGTAACTCATAAAATTCTCAAATAAATTGGTGGACCTGGGGAATTTATCTATTAATTATCTGCAAAAATAATCAACTAAATAGCATTCTCCAGTAAAAAACAATTAGCTAATCTCGTGAGCGCTAAAGTTTTTGTTTTTTACAGCATGATCATAAAGACTCCACCCAAGTCTTCCCAAAGGTTCTACTTGGCACAAACACTAATTAAAACATAAAACCACATCTAAGCAGAGGCTAGATGAATTATTTATTACTAAAAAGTAACAAAAATCAAGGAACAAAGCGCTATCGTTTAACGCCCCTAGCTAGGCATGATGATTTCAATGATGCTCACATAAAGGATAAGAATTGAAACATAAAGAGAGCATCATGAAGAATATGACTAGCACATTTAAGTCTAACCCACTTCCTATGCATAGGGATTTTGTGAGCAAACAACTTGTGGGAACAAGAATCAACTTGCATAGGAAAGCCAAACAAGCATAACTTTGAAACTTTAAGAACATAGAGAGGAAACTTGATATTATTGCAATTCGTACATGAATATGTTCCTCCCTCATAATAATTTTCAGTAGCATCATGAATGAATTCAACAATATAAGCATCACATAGAGCATTCTTTTCATGATATACAAGCATAGAAATTTTACTACTCTCCACATAAGCAAAATTCTTCTTATTCATAATAGTGGGAGCAAACTCAACAAAATAACTATCATGTGAGGCATAATCCAATTGAAAGTTAAAATCATGATGACAAGTTTCATGAATATTATTCTTTATAGCATACGTGTCATCACAATAATCATCATAGATAGGATGGATGCTTTCATCATAATAAATTTTCACATCAATACTTGGGGGACTAAAAATATCATATTCATCAAACATAGCATCCCCAAGCTTGTGGCTTTGCATATCATTAGCATCATGGATATTCAAAGAATTCATACTAACAACATTGCAATCATTCTCATCATTAAAAGATTTAGTGCCAAACATTCTAATGCATTCTTCTTCTAGCACTTGAGCACAATTATCAGAATCCTTATTTTCATGATAGATATTAAAAAGATGAAGCATATGGGGTACTCTCAATTCCATATTTTTGTAATTTTATTTTATAAAATAAACTAGTGATAAAACAAGAAACAAAGAGGTTCAATTGCAAGATCTAAAGATATACCTTCAAGCACTCAGCTCCCCGGGAATGGCTACAGAAAAGAGCATGATGTCTACTACACAACCTTCTTCCTGTAGACGTTGTTGGGTCTCCAAGTGCAGAGGTTTGTAGGACAGTAGCAAATTTCCCTCAAGTGGATGACCTAAGGTTTATCAATCCGTGGGAGGCGTAGGATGAATATGGTCTCTCTCAAACAACCCTACAACCAAATAACAAAGAGTCTCTTGTGTCCCGAACACACCCAATGCAATGGTAAATTGTATAGGTGCACTAGTTCGGCGAAGAGATGGTGATACAAGTGCAATATGGATGATAGATATGGGTATTTGCAATATGAAAATATAAAACAGCAAGGTAACTAATGATATAAGTGAGCACAAATGGTATTACAATGCTAGGAAACAAGGCCTAGGGTTCATATTTTCACTAGTGCAAGTCCTCTCAACAATACTAACATAATTCGGTCATATAACTATCCCTCAACATGCAACAAAGAGTCACTCCAAAGCCACTAATAACGGAGAACAAATGAAGAGATTATTGTAGGGTATGAAACCACCTCAAAGTTATTCTTTCGGATCAATCTATTCAAGAGTTCGTACTAGAATAACACCTTAAGACACATATCAACCAAAACCCTAATGTCACCTAGATACTCCAATGTCACCTCAAGAATCCGTGGGTATGATTATACGATATGCATCACACAATCTCAGATTCATCTATTAAAACCAACACAAAGTACTTCAAAAAGTGCCCCAAAGTTTCTACCGGAGAGTAAAGACGAAAACATGTGCCAGCCCCTATGCATAGGTTCATGGGAGGAACCCGCAAGTTGATCACCAAAACATACTCAAGTGAATCAATAGAATAACCCATTGTCACCACGGTTATCCCACACAAGACATATATCAAGTGTTCTCAAATACTTAAAGACTCAATCTGATAAGATAACTTCAAAGGGAAAACTCAATTCATCACAAGAGAGTAGAGGGGGAGAAACATCATAAGATCCAACTTTAATAGCAAAGCTCGCGATATATCAAGATCGTGCCACCTAAAGAACACGAGAGAGAGAGAGAGAGAGATCAAACACATAGCTACTGGTACATACCCTCAGCCCCGAGGGAGAACTACTCCTTCCTCGTCATGGAGAGCAGTGGGATGATGAAGATGGCCACCGGAGAGGGATTCCCCCCTCCGGAAGGGTGCCGGAACGGGTCTAGATTAGTTTTAGGTGGCTACGGAGGCTTCTGTGGCGGAACTCCCACTCTATTCTGCTCCCGAATGGTTTTTGGGTATATTGGTATATATAGGAGGAAGAAATACGTCAAGGGAGCCACGAGGGGCCCACGAGGCTGGAGGGCGCGCCCCCCTGCCTCGTGCCTTCCTCGTTGCTTCCCTTACGTACACCCAAGTCTTCTGGATTGTGTTCATTCCAAAAATCACGCTCCCGAAGGTTTCATTCCGTTTGGACTCCGTTTGATGTTCCTTTTCTACGAAACACTGAAACAAGGGAAAAAACAGGATCTGGCACTGGGCTCTGGGTTAATAGGTTAGTCCCAAAAATAATATAAAAGTGTTTAATAAAGCCCATAAACATCCAAAACAGATAATATAATAGCATGAATGCTTCATAAATTATAGATACGTTGGAGACGTATCAGTTCACACAACCAACGTTTGTTCGTTAGTCTTTTCTTTTTATTTTATTTTTGGCCAGGGACCAATCCACAATTTATTTTATTGCAGATTAGCCCCCGATCTTCAAACCCTCACAGTTTCTTAACCGTTTGTCCAAATCCAGTGAAACCAACGCGAAAATCTTTGTCTCGAAACCCTCTTTCTGTTTAATCAACTTGAACATGGTTTTGACAACTCAAAATTTGGTTTCAAGAAGATTTTTTTCGAAGTTCTTTTGACCGTAGTTTCAATTTCGTAGCTCCAAATTGATTGATACTTTTTGCAGATCGAATCTCTTCAGTTGAGTTTTCAGATTTCATCTTCTTATTTGAGTTTTACCCTTGCATCTATGCTTGAGTGCTTATGTACGCTATTGTTTATTTGCGATAGAATTCCCTGAGTGCAAAGCGTGCTACTACGAGTCACTAGGTTTTGCCGATCGTCAGCAAGGCAAGTAACACATTGATCATACTATTTTCATACCCATTTTTTATGCATTAGTTTCAATCCTCAAACACTGCATGATTAGGATGTGTTTAACATGTGGGTATTGGGAAGTAGTTGATGAGGTAGAACCTATTGCCCTTTTATTATCAAACCCTTGGGAGTTACTTCTACGTTATGCTTATATTGCTATGCTATGCTCGTAGACATGGTTTCGGTGAGAGAATAGATGATAGATGTGAGATTGTTAATTAATGGTTAACTTAAGGTGGCTACTTTAATACACATCTGGGTGGATTGTTGGTTTTGGGCACCTGGAGAATCCAGGGTTGTCCTAGGATATCCTGGAGTACCCGTGTGATCATCCTATGGTCCGCCACCCAGGCTCAAAGGGATCGTAAGATTATTCATGCTAGAAACTTCCGTGTGCAGCCACAAGCTATTATGGGCTCTAGCATAGTTGAGTAGGTTGCATGACCTCTTCCAGTGGTAGGCTAGCAGATGTAGGGGATGTAGGTTGGTACTGTCTACCCAGGGTTAGAGTAAATGCTTCTAAAAGACTGTGCCTCGGTCATCCATTTCCCAAACACCATGTAGTGCGAGAAATCCAATGGAGGAGAACGAGTCTTGTGGGGAAAAGTGTGCAAACCTCTGTAGAGTGTACAATCTAATCATGGTTAGCCGTGTCCCCAGTCATGGACATCTTGAGTATCTGGTTCTTGGATTATCATGTGGATCTCATCACTCTAAATTAATTTGTTGGGTTGATAATTATTTCTAATTGGGATTGAGTTGGACGAACCTTCTCAATGTTGTTCAACTACCATGATAGTTGAATAAAATGTATTCCTTTGAAGTAGGGAAAAATTGGCTTTTCGCAAAAACATATAAACCATAGAGCCTCCACCAGCCATATATGCATGTAGTGATACCATTTATTATGTTCATTGCTCTACTGTGTTACTATGCCAGCATATTCAATGTGCTGACCCATTTTCGGGCTGCAACGTATCATGTTGCAGACTTTTCAGACGAAGAGTAAGTTGTGCTAGGTCGTTGTCGTGCACTCAGCTATGTCGTTGGAGTTGATGGACTCACTTTATCTTCCAAGCCTTCCACTGTTATCTTATTTAGATGGCCTTAAGTCATATTTATTGTGTTAAGTTCTCTCTTGAGACTATCGATGTAATAAGTGTGTGATTGCTACTCTATTATAAATCCTTCGAGTACTGTGTGTGTCAACATTACCGATCCAGGGATGACACATATGCACAGAGACTTGACCGTCTGAGGTCGGGTCGCAACATCACTACCGGTGGTTTACATTTTCCTGCTGTTCGTTACGTTGCATATTTCATTACCAAATGCTTGCTTGCTAGGGAAAAGGTGGGTGCACTTAGTTCACCAAACCTTGTTGTTTTATGTCGTGTAATTGAGGGCGATAACACGTATAGCTTGGGATCTATCATGGCTCATCACCTCCATCTTAATAAATCTCAGGGCAAAATACATTGTGGGATTTATGCTACTCGTTTGGCGGCTCACATCGAGGTTGAGTTACGCCCTCATGATTTCTCTCTTACCAGAGTTTACCTAGACTGTGCAGCCATGGATCACCATCACTTTCTTGCACATGATCATCCTCACATTGCCATTCCTTATAACTTGGTCTATAACATTGATACACGTGATGTTATCCCCTTGCCTGCACCTGCTTTGTTTGATTCTGTTGTCAGGGCGGATACCAGATTATGCCTGCAGACATCCTCGCCTACTGGAATGCTCATGCTACTGTAGAGGCTGCACAGGCACCTTCACAGTGGGATCAGTGGATGCCCGCTCCTCATCAGTGGGATGAGTGGATGCCTGTTCCTCAGGATCCATACTACCCTCCAGACTACTGATTCACTAGCAAGTTAGGCCAAAAGCCTAAGCTTGGGGGAGTACGTGTTTCTCACCGACATTATATTCATGTTCACATATCATTTCATTTGTCGGTGTCGTGCTTAGATTTATTTTCTTGCTTTTTCTTGTGTGTTTGAAAAACTTTAGAAAAAAATCAGTTGTAGTAATTTACTTTCTATGCAAGCTTTGTAGTAGTACTAAAAAGAAAATCCAAAAAGATTTCCTTGTTCTTCTTTTGCTTGTTGGGAGCTTTCCCGTGTAAATAGTTTTTCTTAATTTTGCTTTTCCCTTATATGCTTGCTAAAGAAAACCAAAAACTTCAAAAATATTTCAGTGTGTTTCTCTGAATTTCTTTTCTTTTATTCGAGTCTTGCCGAGGAGAAGACCACGATGAAAATGTTGAGTGGCTTTCATATGAATAATTGTTGAACCAATAAGAGCCCATTTTACCTTGTCTTCTCCTGTTGAATAAAATGTTTTGCAGATTCCAGCTTAGTCCATGGCACTCTTGCACTATTATTATTTTTATATCATTTGGTCGTGCAAGTGAAAGGCAATAATGACGATATTTGACGAGCTAGCAGTGGCAAAGAGAAACTGGTATGAACTCGACTTGTCTTGTCTGTGTATATATGGTTGACCTAGTGCCCATGATTCAGCCCGTTATGATTAAACATGTTTGCAATGACAATTAAAGATTATAGTTTCTCATGCCATGCATAAGTAGCTGGGAGTGGATAATGATTTATCTAGGATATCAACATAGCATTAAAATTATTGTGATGTAGTATGATGATATGGTATCCTCCTCTAAATGTTCGAGTGGCTTGACTTGGTACATGTTCATTCATGTAGTTGAATCAAAACCAACATAGCCTCTATAATGTTTATGTTCATGGTGTTCATATCCTACTCATGCTAGTGTCTAGTGTTAGTTATGCATAATGGCTGGTCATGATCGTTGTTGCTCTCTAGCTGGCCGCTTCCCTGTCTTAAATTGCTAGCCTTTGCCTGTACTAAGTGGGAATTCTACTTGTACATCAAAAACCTTAAACCCAAAGTTATTCCGGATGAGTCAACCATACCTACCTATATATGGTATGACCATGTTGTGCTTAGTAAATTTGCATGTGCCACCTCTAAAAACTTCTAAAAAAATTATCCATTTTGTGTGCCTGGATCGTTCATGGTACAACAGGAGGTGGTCGATATCTTCCGTGCTAAGCATGTTATCCTCAGGTCGAGTGTTTATTCACTCGCCATCGCACGAGGAAATGGGTGGTAATAGGGTTGCCCAGTCCCAAACTGCAAAATACAAAAAGAGTTCATCTCTTACATAATCAAACAAAAACTCCCAATGGAGTCAAAACCTTTACTTTCCGCTTGGGGACCACCACTAGCATGCTTAGCATGGAAGATGTTGATAACTTATGGTCGTGAAGTGAATAAGAAGGGTGCATGTCTCAAAATATCATTTTTCTCTGTTTTAAAAATTGACCTCTGGCACCTCTGCATATCACTGCTTCCCTCTGTGAAGGTACTTTCTACTTTCTTTTATGTTGTGTCACCACCTTCTAAAAACAAGCGCCAGAAACTGAGTAGAGCACATAGGTCATGATTTATGCATTGTGTACAGCTAATGTTGGGTGCATCATGACTGGATCTTTTCTACCTTGAAGTATAATGTTTAGTCGCTGCTTGAACTTTGGAGGTGCTCTGCATTTATGTTTTTCCACTGGTATGCATCAGTCCTAAACAAACGGTTTTTAACCCCTTTCCACGACGACATTTAGAACTGTCGCCAAGTGAGTGTAGGCGATAGGAGGGTCCTTCCCACACGACCCAGAAACCGTCGACGATATGCCCTCCTGGCACACACGCTCGGCAAAATGAGGTCGTGTGTGACCGTCGAGCGCTCAAATATGGAAATACGTACAGTAGAGCTAAAAAATACAATTATACGGCGAAATTGTTTCCGGTCGCAAGTACATCCCACATAGTCAGTCCCCGCTAAATGTTTCCGTTCGTATGTACATCCCACACAGTCGCTCCAAGGAAAACGTTTCCGTTCACATGTACATCACACAGAATTTTTCCCGTTAAATCATCTGTGATAGCGTTGCCATTGCACACGATATTAATAATTATATCGTTTGCGGTATTTAATGCATCACACACGGGCATAGAAGAAACTATGTGACAAAGGCTGTCCATCACACGCACTTTTTATGCGGTAAACGTTTGCGCAAGGTGGCCTAACACAAACAGTTTTCAAGAGAAAGTCGTGTGTGTAGTGGAGATTGATCGCACACATAGTGGATCCTAGAAACGTTTCTGATCTCCATGTATATCGCAGACGTTTCACTTTCGCAAATCGTGTGCAGTGTAATCCCTAATTTAAAAATCACATGTTTTGAATTTGAAAGTAGGCAATCACTTATTTCATATCCAAGTAGGTTTATTACAAATATAGGTTCAACCACGAATCCATAATTCGATGCACAAGTACATATACTGAAGAACTACATAAGCACCAAGTAAAGAATGATGAACCACAGTTGTACTAAAGATTGTAAAGAGAGAGGCGAAGGACATTCTAGTTGCTGGAGAAGGTGAAGCGGAATGCCCATATTGTGCCCTCCTCCATGCGTAATGCGCGCATGACTCTAGGCCAACCCCTTGTGATGGCCGCCCGTCCATCCTTCACTGTCTTCATTAGTACTTATCGATGCTCACTGTAGTCCGGATGAAATATTTTAACCTTCATTGTGTGTCCACCAATCATGTACTTTGCGAGGTAATCTTGAGTGCACTACTTCCAGAACCACTTGGAATGAAAAAGATTCAGACATTGTTGTCTAACAACTCATTATGGGCAGTAAAAAGAGAAGGTTGCAGAGTTTTTAGTTGTTGGATCTTGGGTTCTGGCAAAACCCTTAAGGTTCGAACACTAGGGTGCGCGCGAAGATATCCCCCTCATAGATCACGCCCTCACACGCTTCGCGATCTCCAGGCTAGCTCGACGATCTCGCAACAGTAGAGACACAAGATTTATATTGGTTCGGGCCACCGTCGTGGTATAATACCCTACTCTAGTGTGTGGTGGTGGATTGCCTCTTGGGTTGAGGACAAACAGTACAAGGGGAAGAACGGCCTCCTGAGGCGAGGTGTTCTTGTGCTTGGTGAACTTGTGTGGGTGAGGATTGCTCAAGATGAGATGATTGAGGCTCAGTTGCCCCCTACTGTGGTGGCTAAGTCCTATTTATAGAGGCCCTGGTCCTCTCCCCAAATATTGAGCGGGAAGGGAGCCAACAATGGCCAATTTGAAAGGGGACAGCTAGTAAAGCTATCCTGACAAAAGTAGTCTTCGCCTGCAAAAGGCTCTGGCGGTGACGCCGTCTTGGACTCCACGATGACCTTCGTCTTGCCGTCCTACTGGTCTTGGTCTCATTGCACCAATATGGAAACCTTTGCTTGACGCCTCGGTACTCCTCGCCTGCGCTTGCCTCCTTAGCACCAAAGAGGAAACAATGACACTGTGCGTGCTGGCGCCCGCCTGGTCTCGATCGTCACGGCTCACATCACTGGAACCTCGCGAGGTTTGCCTTGCCTTGATCTCTCCGCCCCTCGCGAGCAAGCCTGGTGAGGCCGCTCCCGAGGAGGTCTTGTGTCGTCCGCCATGCGAGACTTGGCCCCTTGTGAGGGTCTTGAAAGCGTGTTGGTGAAGATGGGCCATACGGGCGCACTCGCAGAGCCACGCCATGGGCCGCATGCAGGCAAGTCTGGGGACCCCCGTTCCTAGAACGCCGACAATAGCCCCCGGGCCCAAGGTGCGCTCGGGCTTGGCTTCGAGGCGAAGCCAAAGGTCAATTGTGGGCACTACAAGAAATATGTCAACTTATGACCTTCTGTCAGTGACCCTCGAAGAATTGGTCATAAATTTATCACCATTTTAGACCAATTGGTCAAAAGCTGTTCAGGGGGCTCCAAACCCTAAACCATTGCGACCATTTTGGTCAGAAAGGTCGTAATTTCCTTACACGAAATGGTCACAAAGCAAACAGTGCTAGTCCGCTGCCTTATTTCTAGTTGTTAATGACCAATATAGATGGTCATAGCCTTGTAGATTGTGGTGGGTTGTGATGACTAGGCGCCATCTCATCAGTTTTGCCTATGTGTCATGTCCATGTGGCAGTTTTTGCCCTAGGTTGTGAAGCAACCTATATTTCTATCATTCCCAAAATTCCCAAAAAAATCTCATAAATTCTTTGGGGCATTTCTTCATCAAATATGTAAAAATCCTTCCTTGCCTAGTTCAAAACTAATTCAACAATATTCATTTTCCTATTCTGTTCACAACAACACTTTATGAAGGAAGTGCTATTTTTATATTCTTGATTGCCCTCAGAATTTTTGGGCACTCTTTCCTATCCAAATCATTACCGCATGATAAAATTCAGCTCCATTTGCCTAGCAAATCTTCCTCGGCAAATTTCCAAAGTTTTTCTCCACCTAGAAGCATTGTGAAGGAAGTACCTTTTTTATATCTCTAAATGACATGAAATTTATACAGTTCCTTCATACGCCCAAATTATCACCCTCCTGCAAATTGTAGCTCAGTCAAATCATCTATGTGAGCCCAGGTTCAATTTATATTTTATGGCCAAATTGGCACATTGCAAAGCAAGTGTTATATAGACCCCTCCTATTACCCTCAAACTGTTTGGACACTCTTCCATACCCAAATCATTGCCACATGATAATATTAAGCTCAATTTTCCTAGTAAATCTTTCTCAGGAAATTTCCAAAGTTTCTACCTCAAGAGAAGCTTTGTGAAGTAAGTACTAGCTAGGCTTACCCAAATGATCTGAAAATTTACCAGCGCATGACCATACCTATGTAACTTACCTACACCAATTTTTAGCTTATTTCATTCATCCAATCTCTCTCACTAGTTTTCCCAAGTTTTTGTCCATAGAAGAGCATTGTGAAGGAAGTACTACTTTGGCATGTCAAAATGATATCAATTTTCTACAATGCTTTCCTATGCCCAAATAACCATCCTCCACCAAATTTCAGCTCAATCCATTCAATATTTTGAGCCCAGCTTCAATATTCATATTTTTGTCCAGTGTGGTACGTTGCAAAGAAAGTACCACCTAGGCTCCTCCTTTTGAGGTGAAAATTTGTGAATACATTATCCTTAGTAGATGATCATCCTCGGCCAAAACTCACGCCCATTGGCCATGTGCATTTCCTGTACCACAAATCAAACACTTGGCTGCTTATTCATGTTTGAGCATCGATCGGTCTCCTCGTGAGAATCTTATGTTGTGATTTTCTTCCTAGCACCTACTTGGGGAGTGCCCAACCCACTAGACATGCCTAGGCCGCACATAACACATGGCAACGCCACGGTCACGCGGTGACCACGCGGCGGGCATGCGAGCTTGCGCGCTCTAGAGTTGGCGCCCTCGGCCACCGTCCAAACCTCGATGTCTCGCCATCAAACCATGTATTTGTGATTAAATAGATACTTATTTACCTAGAAATGATTTTTGGAAAAAATAAAGAGCAAACTATGAGGCAGCCGCAGTTCAAATTTGACCCGCTTCCAGCTGAATCAACGGGAATTTGTCTTTTTCACCAGAGGTGGATCAAAAAATTTGACACCCAACCATTTTGTCAATTGTGCATTAAATATGGCCTAGTATTTTCTAAAATTGATTAGGTCCAATTTTGCAACAAATATATGGTAGGTCCTTCACAAAAAAAATCTCATTTCAGGCACTGAGAAAATGGAAAATGGTTTTTTCGTCCAAAGAAAATGAAAACTTCCTTAGGCAACATTGTTTGCCATTCCAATATGCACCCTTGTGCACAATATGAGATCATTTGAACAAACTATGCCATGAATGTGGCCATAAGATTGATCATTTGGCTTGAAAGCCATGAATCTTCACACTTGATAGCTCATTTCTGAGAACACTTTTTAAAAATAATTACTGTATTACAATTTTATTATTTTTCCTGGAAACTTGGTCACATATAATGACACAATGCGAAGGTTTTCCAATTTTTTGATTTTTTTTGAATTTTTTATGCCCGTTTCAAAATGCGGTCAAAACGGCGGGCTTGACCGTTCCTAGCTAGTGGTTGAATCTTGGAAAACTTTTGATGTTTCTCTGATTAAATAGATACTTATGTACCTAGAAATGATTTTTGAAAAAATAAATAGCAAACTATGAGGCAGCTGAAGTTCAAATTTGACCCGCTTCCAATTGAATCGGCGGGAATTTGTCTTTTTCACCAGAGGTGGATCAAAACTTCTGGCACCCAACCATTTTGTTAATTGTGCATTAAATATGGTCTAGTATTTTATAAAAATGATTTGGTACAATTTTGCAACAAATATGTGGTGGGTCCTTCACAAAAAAACCTCATTTCAGGCACTCGAAAAATGGAAAATGAATTTTCCGTGCAAAGAAAATGAAAACTCCCTTTGGCAACATTGTTTGGAATTCCAAGATGCACCCTTGTGCACAATATGAGATCATTTGAACAAACTATGCCATGAATGTGACCATAAGATTGATCATTTGGCTTGGAAGCCATTGATCTCCACACGTGATAGCTCATTTCTGAGAACACTTTTTTTAAAATAATCGCCGTATTACAAGTTTGTTATTTTTTCTGGGAACTTGGCCACATATAATGACACAATGCGAAGGTTTCCCAATTTTTTTGACTTTTTTTGAATTTTTTATGCCCGTTTCAAAATGCCGTCAAAACGGCGGGAATGGCCGTTCCTAGCTAGTGGTTGAGTCTTGGAATTTTTTTGGTGTTTCTCTTATTAAATAGATACTTATGTACCTATAAATGATTTCTGGAAAAAATAAATAATAAACTATGAGGCACCTGCAGTTCAAATTTGACCCGCTTCCAACTATATCGGCGGAAATTTGTCTTTTTCACGAGAGGTGGATCAAAACTTTTTACACCCAACCATTTTGTCAATTGTGCATTAAATATGTCCTAGTATTTTATAAAAATGATTTGGTCCAATTTTGCAACAATTATTTTGGAGGTCCTTCACAAAAAAACCTCCTTTTGGGCACTCGAAAAATGGAAAATGGTTTTTTCGTCCAAAGAAAATGAAAACTTCCTTAGGCAACATTGTTTGCCATTCCAAGATGCACCCTTTTTGCACAATATGAGATCATTTGAACAAACTATGCCATGAATGTGGCCATAAGATTGATCATTTGTCTTGAAAGCCATGAAT
This sequence comes from Triticum urartu, assembly GCF_056163025.1. Lineage (NCBI taxonomy): Eukaryota > Viridiplantae > Streptophyta > Magnoliopsida > Poales > Poaceae > Triticum > Triticum urartu. Next base: position 452,544,680 of record NC_141877.1, read on the forward strand.
CTTCACGCATGATAGCTCGTTTTTTAGAACATTTTTTAAAAATAATTTCCGTATTATAAGTTTATTATTTTTCCTAGAAACTTGGTCACATATAATGACACAATGCGAAGGTTTTCCAATTTTTTGATTTTTTTTGAATTTTTTATGCCCGTTTCAAAATGCGCTCAAAACGGCGGGCTTGACTGTTCCTAGCTAATGGTTGAATCTTGGAAAACTTTTGATGTTTCTCTGATTAAATAGATACTTTTTTTATCTATAAATGAATTTTGGAAAAAATAAATAACAAACTATGAGGCAGCCGCAGTTCAAATTTGACCCACTTCCAGCCGAATCGGCGGAAATTTGTCTTTTTCACGAGAGGTGGATCAAAACTTTTTACACCCAACCATTTGGTCAATTGTGCATTAAATGTGGCCTAGTATTTTAGAAAAATGATTTGGTACAATTTTGCAAGAATTATTTGGTAGGTCCTTCAGAAAAAAAACCATTTTTGCCACAACAAAATGATCAAAAATATATAGAAAGATAAAAAATGCATGCAAACCGGTGATCATCAATAAAAATGGGGTCTAACTTAAGTGAAAATTTTAGTTGTGCCGTTTTGCAAAATATTTTGATAGTTGCTTCATAAAATTCCCCTATTTTTAGTACTTAGAAGCTATTTTAAATCACTGATTTTCTGAACCAATCAGGGATCTTCCCACGGATCGATGGCATGGCGTCCATCCATCCATCCAATTTCTGTTGCTTCACCATTGTGCATAATATGAGATCATTTGAACAAATATTTGATAGGACTTTCACAAAAAAACTCATTTTGAGCACTAAAAAATGAATGAAATTTTTTATCTTGAATCGATCACGACCAATTTATATGGTCATAAGGTCATCAAATGGTTTGCTGCGTTCTGATTGGACCATGCGCATATCACGCGGATCACGCATCAACCACCGTCGGATGCTTCCGGATCCAACGGCCCAAACCCACCCGAGCCAAAACCCTAGGTCTGTCCTTATGGACATTTTCCACCCACCCCCCCGCCTCCATTCTTTCTCTCATTCCTTCCTCCCCTGCCTCCATTCTTTCGCTGCAGATCCGCCACGATCCAGATCCCTCTCCCCGATCCAGATCGACGACGACGGCCCCCCGTCGCCGCCTCTCTCTCCCACCCACCCCGATCCATCCCCTCCCCCGGCGGGATTCGCCGCTCCACTCGTCGTCCCCTACTCTTTCTCCTAGATCCATACGCCGCCGCCATCCTCTCCCCTTCCCTCACCTCCCCCCCGATGCCAACTGCGGCGGTCGTGCGTGTGCTACATGTGCAACTCACGGTCGTGCGTGCTGCTGGCGGACATGGAGGAGTCCGCGCAGCCCAAGCCCGCCGACCCCTCGGAACCGGAGCTCTCCTCGGACCCTCCCAAGGGCGCGGGGACGAACACGGACGGCTGGCGTCCTCTTCGTGCGACATGCGGTGCTGGCGGCGGGGTCTGGCTAGCGATGTCGAGATCCGCAGGTGAATCGGCGGCTGGTGAATCGACCCGTCCCCGCGGCGAGCCATGAGGTAACCCCGCCTGCCCGCCGTCAACATTCCCCGCCTCTCCATGCGATCGCTATTGGTTTCCCACGAGCGACCGTCGGACGGGGGCCGACGCGGGCGCGCTCTACCTGGATGTAGATCGTCCCGTCCCAGCCGTAGCTCATGCTGGGACAACCAGCGCCTCCTAGAGATCCGCGAGGTCTCGCTTGAGCGGACGCCGATATGGATGGATGGATAGATAGATCTTGCACCTTTCTAGACTGAGAAAAATTCTGATGAATATAAACGGCATTTTTTATGGTTCTGAGTGGCGGCCATTCACTTGTTTGGAGATTCGATTAATATCAGTCCCATCGTCTAGTTACCTGGGGTTTACATACGTGATTTTGTGACAGATCTCCACCTACATGCCTGCTATGGGTGCATCAGACACTGTTCCCGTGCTCTCTGTTACTTTTAAAAAGTTACCAAATTCTTAGCTGGACTAGTAATCAGTGGGTTGTTTGCATCTATGAGGTGTAGAATCAACAGCCCTTCTCATAAATAGATGTTGTTTATGTATACTCCTTTATGGTGGTAATTAACATTTGGAGTTTCGTACGTAGCAGTTCTTTGTCTACTTGTCTTGGATCTTACTGTTAAGACGTTGCTGGTTTCTTGTCTGGAGTAATAGTAATCAGTTTGCTGTTTGCTATTCGTGCAGTTATATTTCGTGTATGGAGTGTGAATGGAACTGATGGGAGGTGGAGCCCTGTACGGATCCGCTGTCCCTGCACACACCATCAAGGTATCCCCTTCATACTGCCGCTCATCTTGGTCTTTTGTCGTTCATTTCCTAGATCTCGCACGCGAGGTGTTTGTTTGAGTGTACCGACAGCGTTTGATTTTCTGGAAAGGTTGAACCTACTGGAGGAGTTCGCGCGGTTTGATCGTGAATTGCTTTCTTGCGATGGTCCCATGTCGCTGATTGAATGCAGATGCACGCGCTGTCGGGAATTGCACTATCGTGGTAGTTAGTGTATGGGTGGATAAACCGTAGTGGGCTAGTACAAACCATCCTAATGTGGTCATCGCTGTTTTGGGTTCCAGTGCAGAGTCTGTTGAAATTGGACTATCATATCATTATAGATGCCCCAGTTCTTGTTCACAAGCTCATCCTAGAAGTGGGTACCACAAACTGTATGATAAGTTTCTGTATCTATGTATATTTATTTACTGTTATAACATGGATATATATTCTGCTTTAATGTTAGTTGTAGCGTTAGCACATCCATATGTGCAAGAAAAGGGTTCGTGTATGTGTGCCTCTGGTTCAATTTTTTACATGGTTCCTTTGACGTCATTAGTCAAAATGGAGCAAGTTGTGTATGTGTATATATACACTATTACAGCAGCCAGATGCAATCCATTTTATTAAATGCGTTCTGGTTCGGATTTGGTCATGGCATGACTTTATTGTTCTGTTTTCTATGAATCTAGTCACTACTTCTGGAGGCAAATTATCCTTACTCATGCATATTGAGCTTTCCATCTACTTGAGGCAACTGCAGGATGGTAAAATTGTTGCTTTGTTTCTGCAGTCACGACCAAGAGACAGAGAAAGCATAGGTTGCTCGGGTGCATGCTAGAGGCTAGAGCTGCAGGAGGTTCAGTTACATGCTATTAGTTTTTTTCCTTCAATGCTACGTTGTGGTAGCCATGCTGTATGTTTCCAGGTTTTCTAACTATATGCAAAACTTTCTGTAGGCTCGGCGGGAGCATCCTGCTGCTTGGCGGTGGACGACAAGGACTTCCTCGCACACGATTTGTCTTCTAAGATTTACGGCGCCAAGGTAATCTCACTCTCTCCGACCCTGATTGTCTTGTGGGTACGGTTGCTCTAGATGGTGGTCTGTGTGGATCTTGTTATACTGAGGGTGTTATGCTGTTGGTGGCTTGAAAGAAGGGCAGAAATGCTTAGCAATCTATTTCCTGTAGTATTTACCTGTTTACATTATGAAATGTGTGGACAGTAGGTATGTTTTCTAGGTTATATGGTAATAATTGTACACCTTATTGTTGAGTTTGGTTTGTGTTTATAGAATACAAGGTTGGTTAATTAAGCCCTGCCTGTATCTTTTAGAGTTTACTTCATTGGTAGCATATTCAGCTGCATTAATTAATATTGTACATGTTGGAGAATTTAGACGATGATAACAAACTGTAACCATGAATACTCAAATAGAAACTTGAACAACCATATGGTTTAATTTGGTTATGTTCCTCCATGCTAAGAGCTAATATGCTGCACTGTTATTCAACTTACATCGACAATTTTAATTTCGCTGAAATCATGTTTTCTTTTCTATGTTTATCTCCCTGGACGACCACTACTACCTCCGTGTTTTTTTTATTCTAGCCTATATTGGTGTTTGGCGATCCTATTCTAATTAATGTGTATAGTTCAAGCCCTTGTTTCTATCTAAATGTGTGCACAGAAGTTCTGTTACCTTCTGAAAAATTATTGGTGCATTTTTTTGTTTCTCAAAACAAAATAGCTTGCTCATTTAAGCTGTGGCATCCCTACTGTTAGCTTTCATATTGTATCTCTGCTTTCTTGTATGAGAGTATCTCATTTTAACTAGCTGGAGAACAAAAAGCATGGTACTAGCTCAGTTTGTGTTATTATTATAAATAACTATCATTTTCTTGAATGGTCAGTTCATAATATATTTGCCCCAGTTTTCTGATTCTTCTCTACTGATTAATGTAACAGGGCGACCAGGAAGGCATGTTGCCGTTTTGATTGTTCCCAGCCCGACTATGGTTGTCCAGCGAGTCCAGCATGTTGTTATTTGCCCCAGTTTTTCTGGTTCTTCTCTGTTGATTCATGTAACAGTGCGAATGAGGAACCATTTTGTTTGTTCCCAGCCCGACTATGGTTGTCCAGTGAGTCCGGCATGTTGTTCATCTGTCTATGGTCGTCCAGCTATTTTGGCATGTTGTTCATGACGCGAGCGGTTGCCTAGTTTGTGGTTGCTATGGAAGGAGCTTGTAGAGCTTCTAAAGTACTGTATTACACTTGTAGTCGTTACTGTGATTTCCATTGTATTACATTATCTGGTTGCTCTTATTTGGAGTATCATGTGTGTTTTCTATCTCTGTCAATTTAAATAGTAGTTGAAATATAAATACTGAGCCTGATAGATGGGACCCAGTTACCAAAACCTGACAAATGGGACCCAGTTACTAGAACCTGACAACAAGGACCCACCTGACTAGTTGACCCATTAAAAAAATAAAAATGAAACTCTTGAGATAAAAAGGCCATGGCCCAAAAATAAAAAGGCTGTAATGTTGGGCTTGGCCCATGAAGTCGATCAAAAATTAACAGAAAAAATAAATATTAAAAAGGCCGAATTAATGGGCTCGGCCCATGTAGAAAACCGAATTGGACCGGGCTGAATCTTGTGCCACATCAGCTTGCCACGCTGGATGCCTACGTGGCCTGGGGAGGTTGTCACCGGCCTGTCACCGGCCTGGTACATCAGCTTGTCACCGGCCTGGTACGAGCCGGCTCTCGACGCACCCAACGTTTCAGAGAAGAGCTTCGCCGCCACTCGCCTGCTGACGACGGGGGAATGCAACGAGAGGGGGAAGACTGAGCTCCGGGCCGGCTCCGCCGTGCCGGAGCCCAAAGGAAGCACTTTCTTTCCCTTCTTCACGAGCAGTATCGCCACGGGGTTGGTTCCCCCCTTCTCTGATTTCTTCTACGAGGTCCTCGGTCACTACGGGTTGCAGGCGCTACATCTTCACCGCAACTCCATCCTTCTTCTGTCGATCTTCGCCTACTACTGCTAGGCATACCTCGGCGTGATGTTGTTTGTGGCTCTTCTGCGCCACTTCTTCTTTCTCCGCGTCAATGAGTGTCATACCTCCGGGTGTGCCAATTTCATTGCCGTCGGCAAGGCCAACTCGATCTCGAAGACCGGGAAGAAGGCCGACAACTTCAGGGCGAAGTGGGTTATGATGGACGCCAAGTGCATCCACCCACGCTTGACGCTGTCAACGGATATGCCCTAGTCCGGCAAGGGGTGGTCTTGCTCGAAGGTTACTGATGAGCAGGTGACGTTGGTGTTTGAGAAGATGAAATCTGATCTGAAGCCGGGCAACGCGAAGGTGGCGAAGGTGACTGGGGCCATGCTTCTGAGGGAATTCTTGATGCTACGCGTGGCCCCACTTCAGGCGTGTACGCGCCCCTTGTGGAGGCTTGGGGACGAAGAGGACAAGGTTCGCCTGAGCTCGGAAGCCTTTCCTGACGATGAGCTGGCTGCAGCTCTACACCTCTTGGTCGAGGACAACCAAGAGTACCCGCCGAGCACCTTCATTCCCTTGTTCCACCCAAGGACTGGGAGCAGGTCGTGGCCGCCAGGCCTACCTTCGACGGGCGCGGGCTGGTGCCACCAGCGCCCTCCGGAGCCCCTGCGCCACCGCCGCCGGTGGAGCTGTCTTATGATGAGTCCCACGAGGAGGAAGAAGGGGATGGCGAGGAGCATGACTCGGAGGTGACCCCCGAGGGGATGGGGAGACATCCCCCTTGAGCAAGGCCAAAATCCTCCTCACCCTGCCGGATGACAACGAAGTCAGCGCCCGCCTGGAGAAGGGTGAGCTGCCCGTCTTCCCGACAAGGGGTAAGTCGTCGCTGGTCTCTCAAGGTGTTACTCCCGCCTTGACGCCGCCTGGAGCTGCTTCCGGCCCCTCTGCTGCGCTGTTGTCGCTGGTCTCTCGAGGTGGAGGCGAAGGAGGTCGATCTTGACGCCAAGGCGAAGGTCTTGGCTGAGGACCGCGTGGCCTTCGCGCTTCTCGAGAACAGGTCCCGCGTGGCACTGAAAGCACTTTACGAGAAGGGCCTGGAAAAGCCGCTGACCATCGACGAGGATGGACCTGCTCAGCTGCTTCCCTACTTGGTTGCCGCGCTTGAGGAGGTTGTGAGCGGCATCGGTCCTATGGCCGAGGCGGAAGCCCGCGTTCTTTCCTCAGCTGCACTGACGCGTGTCTTCAGTCACCTCCATCTTCACGATCCAGCTGCCCGCCTGGACGAGCTGCTGGAGCCTGTGGACGAGGAGCGTTGTGCGGCTGCTGTCGCAGCCGTGAAGGGCCACGTGGAGGCCCTGCTGAAGAAGTTTCGCGGCTTCGCTCTCGCGCCCTCGACCGGCGGTGCTACCGATCCTGCGGCTCCGGCTGGCGGTGCAGGCGAAGGGGACGCTGCCAAGGGAGGAGCACCTCCTGTGGGTGATGGCGGTGTCCATGGGTGACCTGCTTGCGACAGCTTTCCTGTTTTACTCCTCCAACATGCATCATGCCTCGTGGAGGCGTTTAAACTTGTGCTTGATATTTGGGAGAACAATATGGCTTGTAATATTTGCTTTGAGATTTTGTGAATTTCTTCCTATTTGCTTTACGTTCTGCATCCGCAGAGCCCGGCCCGGCGCATACCTCTGCCGCCATTGGGTCGTCCGGAGTCAGCACGAGTCCAAGGAGTGAGGGGCTACGTGACCAGTTAGACTCCTGAGTCGCGATGCTCAGGGGTCACCCTTGACGCGCAAACAGCTTATAGGAAGGAGATGTGGGGATAGGTTTAGCGTTCTACGTCGGCAGAGCCCGGCCCCGCACATACTGAGGGAGTCCTGGATTAGGGGGTCCTCGGACAGCCGGACTATATGCTTTGGCCAGACTATTGGACTATGAAGATACAAGATTGAAGACTTCGTCCCGTGTCCGGGTGGGACTCTCCTTTGCGTGGAAGGCAAGCTTGGCAATTCGGATATGCAGATCTCCTCCCTTGTAACCGACTCTGTGTAACCCTAGCCCCCTCCGGTGTCTATATAAACCAAAGGGTTTAGTCCATAGGACAAGAACAATCATAATAATAGGCTAGCTTCTAGGGTTTAGCCTCTACGATCTCGTGGTAGATCAACTCTTGTAATACTTATATCATCAAGATCAATCAAGTAGGAAGTAGGGTATTACCTCCATCGAGTGGGCCCGATCCTGGGTAAACATTGTGTCCCCCGCCTCCTGTTACCATCCGCCTTAGACGCACAGTTCGGGACCCCTACCCGAGATCCGCCGGTTTTGACACCGACATTGGTGCTTTCATTGAGAGTTCCACTGTGTCGTCACCATAAGGCTTGATGGCTCCTTCGATCACCGGCAACGATGTGGTCCAGGGTGAGGTTTTTCTCCCCGGACAGATCTTCGTATTCGGTGGCTTCGCACTGCGGGCCAACTCGCTTGGCCATCTGGAATAGATCGAGAGCTACGCCCCTGGCCATCAGGTCAGGTTTGGAGGTTTGAACTATACTACTGACATCCGCAGATACTTGATCTTCGACGGATTCGAGCCCATGTCAGGTGCGCTACACAGTCACGACGAGCATGACTTAACTCTGCCACCGGACGGTGTTCGGGAGATCACACCTGTGGCAACTCCGGCCCTTGATCCGGAGCAGATCGCGCCATCCGAGGACGGGTGGATGGACCGCGCCATGGAGGCCGCACACTTTGTGGCGATGGAGCCAAATAATAACTTCACCTCCTACGAAACCTATGTTGCCGGACCCTTGGATTCGTCCCCGGCCACAGGCTCCGAACCGCCTACGTCCGTGCCTATCGAATCTGATTGGGCAGCGATCATGGAGTTTACCTCCGCGGATATCTTTCAGCACTCGCCCTTGGGCGACGTGCTAAATTAATTAAGGTCTCTCTCCTTGTTAGGAGACCCTTGGCCGAACTGTGTTCGGCTTGAGTGGAAAGCGGACGACGAAGAAACTCGTTCCCCACCCACCACCCACTTAATAGCCACTATCGACGACTTAATCGACGTGCTTGATTTCTGCTCTGAAGACATCAATGGTATGGACAACGATGCAGGAGAAGAACAGGAACTACTGCCCACAGGGCGCTGGACAACCACCTCATCATATGACATATACATGGTGGACACCCCCAAAGAAAGCGATGGCAATAAGGCAACGGAGGATAACCCCCTCGAGAAGCAATCTAAGCACCGGCGTCATCGACACCGCTCTAAGCCCTGCCATAGCAAAAACAAGAGACAATAACGCTGCTTATAGTGACGATGATGAAGACAATCCCCTCCAGCTAGGCTTCAAGTGGAAGGATGGCCAAGCTAGCCCTAAGGAACAGGCGGCAGACGAAGAATCAGAGGATGACAATTACATGCCCCTCTCCGATGACGAGGTGAGCCTCGGCGACAAAGAATTTATCGTGCCTGAGGACCCCGTCGAGCAGGAGCGCTTCAAGCGCCGGCTTATAGCCACAGCAAAAAGCCTAAAGAAAAAACAACAACAGCTTCAAGCTGATCAAGATCTGCTAGCAGATAGATGGACCGAGGTCATGGCGGCCGAGGAATACGAACTCGACCACCCAACCAAAAGTTACCCAAAGCACGGGTTGTTACCCCAACTCGAGGAGGAAGCATTAAAGCCTATGCTGCCAGCGTATGATGCGGCTGACCGGCCACCTCGTGGCCGAGATAAAGCGGCATATCAGCCCGAAGTCCAGCCCGCACCCCGTCGCCAGTCAAACAAAAACACCAAGGACCGGGGCAACATGCAGGACCTGCGAGACGCATTGGAAAACAAAGCAGGACATAAAAGATCGATCTACGGATCATGGGGGCGCGCCCCAACGCGTGACGATGACCGTCATGCCGGATATACTAAAAACAAATCCGACCGGGCCGAATACAGCAGACAAGACTCATATGAACTGCGTCGTCATATAGCCTGGCACAGAGGCGCCGCACACCCCTATGCTTCACTAATGAGGTAATGGATCATGAATTCCCAGAAGGTATTAAACCTGCGAACATTGAATCATATGATGGTGCAACAGACCCTGCAGTATGGATCGAAGATTTCTTCCTCTACATTCACATGGCCCGCGGGGATGATCTACACGCCATCAGGTATCTCCCGCTAAAACTCAAAGGGCCGGCTCGGCATTGGCTGAATAGCTTGCCGGCAAACTCCATCGGAAGTTGGGCGAACCAGGCAGACGCATTCCTGCATAACTTCCAGGGCACTTATGTGCAACCACCGGATGCTGACGATTTAAGTCACATAACACAACAGCCCGGAGAGCCAGCCAAGAAATTCTAGACTCGGTTCCTAACTAAAAAGAACCAAATTATCGACTGTCCGGATGACGAAGCCCTAGTGGCCTTTAAACATAACATCTGTGACGAGTGGCTCACCCGACATCTCAGCCAAGAGAAGCCAAAATCCATGGCAGCCCTCGGGACACTCATGACCCGCTTTTGCGCGGGCGAGGATAGCTGGTTGGCCCGTAGCAACAACACAGCAAGCAACCCTGGCACATCAGAAGCCAGGGATAGCAACAGCAAACCCCGACGCAACAAACATAAGCGCTGCAAAAATGGTGAAAACGCCGAAGATATGACAGTCAATGCCGGATTTAGGGGCTCTAAGTCCAGTCAGCGGAATGGGCCACTCAAAACTGACAATTCGGGTCCGTCCAGTATGGACCGCATACTCAACCACCCATGCCAAATTCATGGTACCCCAGGAACACCAGCCAATCATATCAACAGAGAATGTTGGGTCTTCAAACAAGCCGGCAGGTCGGGCGCCAAAAACAAAGATAAGGGTCCTCAAAGCGACGATAGCGATGATAGAGACGAGGAGCCTAGATCATCGAGTAAAGGAGGGGAAAAGAAATTTCCCCTACAAATCCAAATGGTGAACATGGTAAACGACACCTACACTCCCAAACCGGACCGGATGCACACCCTTAGGGATGTCGACTTAACGGAACCAGTCGTCCCACAATATAAACTAGGGTCGATCACCTTCAACCGCACAGATCGTCTGGTTAACAATAGTCATGGCAATCCAGCTGCACTAGTCCTCGACCCAATAATTGACGGGTTCCACCTCATGCGAGTCCTCATGGACGGAGGTAGCAGTCTAAACCTCCTTTACCAGGACAGGGTGCGCAAGATGGGCATTGATCATTCGGTGATCAAGCCCACTAATACCACCTTCAGAGGTATTATATGAGGTGTGGAGGCCAGCTGTATAGGCTCCATCGCCCTTGAGGTAGTCTTCAGATCACCAGACAATTACCGTGCCGAAGAGTTAATCTTTGACATCGTCCCCTTTCACAGTGATTATCAGACACTGCTCGGACGAACCGCGTTCGCTCGATTCAACGCGGTACCACACTATGCCTACTGTAAGCTCAAGATACCCGGTCCGTGCGGCGTCATCATGGTTAATGGCAAGGCCGAACTTTCCCTCGGCACTAAGAAGTATACCGCTGCTTTAATAGCAAAAGCTACAAGTGGAACCTTCCAACCGAACCTCGAGTTGATGGCCCGACTCCCGGACAACGCCAAAGGACTCCAAACTATTTCGCAGCAGGATAGCCCGGCTTGTCCAGAGCTCAATTAAACACTCCGGCGAAGGCCAGGACAGGCCACATACTGCGGCTCAACTGCTCTACGGCACACAAGCATTTCTTACATTTTGTTTGCAGGTTCAACTTTGCGCAGACCAGGACTGGCAATATGGAGGCAGCTCGAACTCGCAAAGGAATCCTTAGAGATTCCCTGCGATGACCATCCGACTATACTCTGGATCCGCACACAGCTTCTTCCCCTGGTCTCAGCAGGTTCCACAGTCATATTTCTTTTTTATCACATTACCTGTACTCACACGCATCGACGTACTATTTAAACACAACATGTGGATTTCTATAACGCTTATCTACTGTTATTTCTTATTGAAATTGTTTTGTCAAGTGGCATCCGTACACCGCGATATGCCTTAAATATGTCAGGGGCTTTGTTTTACCCATAATACGGCAATCAAGTATGAACACCTTCATGGAAGTTCGGCACCCCGAACTTATAGCATTATATGCATCAGCTCCGAATCATGTCTTGGGTCAAATGTTGGGTTTGCCCAGCTCCCATGTTTTGCTGCCTTATGTTCCGCTATATCGGCTAAGGCGGCACAGGGAGAACTACTGCGATTGTGTCCCGGTTCTTTCAGACAAGCACCTCAGTAGAGAAAGCCAAAAGTGACTGTCATGATACGGCAAGAGCTAGTCAGCTGTTCGAGAGGTTGTAAAATCTTTAAGGATTCCTCCCGCATAATGCCATAACAAATGTACCGTGCGATGGATCGACTTTTCTTCTGATCAGGTGCTTATATAGCCCCTCGTGCGGTCTTCTGAACACCAGGGGCTGCGCCTACCTTCCTTTTCTAAAGCTCCTATGGCTAAGTGAGAGTGATAAAGCCCTATAGTTTGATTGCCTGGTTTGTTGTGCTGAACACCTCCTTCGAAGGACCCAAGACTGGGATAAAGAGTGATCAGGTTTATCCCGAACACCCCCGTACTTCCTACGTGGGGGCAGAAGCTGACGACTGGCCAACTCTCACGATTAATATATAAAACGGCCGCGCAGGAGGATAAACTTTTATATAACATGAAATAAATAATAGAAATGACCTTGTTCAACATTACAAAGGACAACATGATTGTATTCATGGAAATATAATGTCCTTGGTGCATTGCTCCACCGCAAGGCAGGATCCTTTCAGGACACTTTCATAATATAATTCGGGCTTGCGGTGCTCCTTTCCCTCTAGCGGTCCCTAGGTCATCAGTTTTTCAGCATCCATCTTCCCCCAGTGCACCTTGGCGCGGGCGAAGGCCATTCGCGCACCCTCTATACAGACCGACCGCTTGATGACGTCAAGTCGAGGGCAGGCACTCACAAGCCGCTTCGCGAGCCCGAAGTAGTTGCTTGGATCGGCTCGGCATGCCATAGCTGGATAATCAAATCCTTCATGGCTAGTTCGGCCGCCCTACGCAGTTCGATCAGCTATTTCAGCTGGTCGGCAAAAGGCACCGGATAATTCGGTGCCAGATACTGTGACCAGAAGAGCTTATCCGCAGTGTTCCCTTTTTCGGCTCGGTAGAATTGGGCGGCATCTGATATGTTGCGGGGCAGTTCCGCAAATACCCCTGGAGAAATCCGAACTCAAAATTTGAAACATGATTTTCTCCTCAAATACTTTCTTTACAAAAAATCCTTACCCGCCGCGATCACCCTCGCCTCTTGGATCTCCTGCAGGGCACCTTGGGTTTCCCCCTGGGCATCACACGCGGCCTGATGAGCCTGGGCAAGTTCGGATTCTTTCTCCGTTAAACTCTGCTCCAAAGTATCGCATCTCTTCATGGTCTCTTGAAGCTCCTGCTCAGCTTCAATAACCCTTGCCTCATGCTTCTCACGAGGAGCCTACTCTGCGGCTGCCTTTTCCTCGGCCTCGGCAACAACCTTCCTCAGAGCCTCGACTTTGGTCATCGCCCCTGGTGCAAATAATGAAACATATTTTACCATACTGAAAATTTGTTTGCACTGAACGCGAACACGACTTGCGTATACCTTGTTTATCTTCCAACTGCTTTTTCAACTGGCCAATTTCTTCTTTGGCCCACTCCAGACTTTGATTCAGTCCGGAGACCGCTGCAGTATGAGAGGCAGCAGCCGCTGCAGACGCCTGCTCATAAAAGTAGAGAGATAGATGTCATCAAGTGAGTCTTCCTGTGAACATAAAATTGATCCTCTGTCCGGTCCTTTCCTGCACCGAACAGTGTATCAGGGGCTACCATCCATACTGTGACACTCTTTGAAACTTCACAGAACATACCTCAAACCCTCTAATAAGGCTGATACAGGCTTCACTCAGTCCACTCTCGGCAGACTGAATCTCCTTAATCACCATACCCATCAGGGCACAGTGTTCATCGACAACGGAGGCGCCCTTCAGCGCCGCCAACAAAACATCCAGCACCTCTGGTTGGACAGAGATTGTTGGTGGAATAGGCATGCCCCCTCCAGTCGAGGGAAGCTGCCTGCTTGATTCTGGACCCGTTGTGGTCTCCGGAATTGCGTCCGGCTGGGAGCCGAATTCAAGTTGGCTCCCGCCGTCGATTCCCATGGGAATCTTCTCCCCCATGTCTCCGGCCCCTGAAGTTTGACCTCCAGGCGCCGCCTTCACGATCTCTTCCCCCCTCCTTGGTCAGGGTCCTTCAGGGACGAAGCCTTAGTGTTATTCAGATATTTGGGGGAAGGGGCCCTCGGGGGCGTCCCGCACTCCATAGCATCCGAGCTCAGCAAATCCTTTGATGAGGATCGTTCAGTGCGGGAGCTCACCGGACTACAAAAATATGGCTCAGGTTAAAATGTTATGCCATGATAAGTCTGGACGCATAAACGTGTTTGGATTTTATATACTCACGAGCTCACCAGGGGTTGGGCCCTGGGATCCCACGCCGGGCTGCTTTCGGCGGCGGCAGTGGACTCCTCCGGAAGAGGAGCTTTTCCCCTTTTAGGCGACTCGTCCTCCAAGTGTATGGAGGCCGCCCTCTTCTTTCTTCCCCCCGCTGGGGGTTCGTCGTCCTCCTCCTCGTCCTCTTCGGAGGCACAACGGGCGTTGGTGTCTTCGGATACTGTGTCCGAAGTACCGCGGTGATGAAGGCTGCCCCGGGTCTTTTTGGCCTCCTTCCCGACCTTCTTCTTCGGCGCCTTGTACGGCGCCGGGGCCAGCATCTTCTTCAGAAGTGGGCTGGCCGGTTCTTCGGGTAGCGGGGCCGGATAATGGATTCGTCCCACCTTCTTTGTCCAGCCCTAGGGGAGTTGAGGAAAACACATAAAGCATTTCCCTTGGGTTATGCGGATAAAACGTATAATAACTTACCGAGCTTGCAGGGCGGGACAGTTGGTACCCACGATCCTTGGCCGAGTCCGGCCATGATTTGCCGTACTTGAAAAGCACCTTCTAGATGTCTATGTGCGAAGAGCCAAAGAGCTCTCGCAGGGTCTGGTGCTTGGCCGGATCGAATTCCCATAGATTGCAAGTCCGATGTTGACAAGGCAAGATCGAGTGACCTAATATCACCTGGACTACATTGACAAGTTCGATGTTCTTGCCTTCCATATCTTTAACACGCGTCTGGAGCACCGACTGTTCGTCGGACGAAGACCAGTTCAGCCCCTTCTTGGGCCAGGACATAAGTCGTAGAGGGGCTCCGGATCAGAACTCTGGAGCAGTGGCCCATTCTGTGCCACGCGGCTCAGTAATGTAAAACCACTTCTGTTGCCACTCTTTGACGGAATCATTAAAGGTACCTGTTGGCCAGGTGACGTTGGGCACTTTGCCCACCATAGCGCCCCCGCACTCGGCGTGCTCGCCGTTCACCACCTTGGGCTTCACATTAAAAACCTTCAGCCATAAGCCGAAGTGTGGTGAGATGCGGAGAAAGGCCTCGCACACGACGATGAATGTCGAGATGTTGAGTTAGGAATTGGGGGATAAATCATGAAAATCAATCCCGTAATAATACATGATGCCGCGAACAAACGGGTGGAGGGGAAACCCTAGCCCGCATACAAAATGAGGAAGGAATACAACCCTCTCTTGGGGTTCTGGAGTAGGAATGATCAATCCCGCCGTTGGGAGACGGTGGCCAATTTTTTTGGCCAGATACCCGTCCTCTCGAAGCTTTTTAATATCCTTCTCCTGGACGGTAGAGGCCATCCACTTGCCTCCTCTTCCGGATCCGGACATTTTCGGAGGGCCTTTGTGGGCGGAGAAGACGAACGCTCGGGAGCTGGAACTCGGGCGATGGGGAATGGATCGAGAAGAAGAAAGCGTGGGTGCGAAAGGGAGTCATTATCCCCTTATAAAGGCGGCATGGATTCTGCCCCTCCCCACTGTCCTGGTAAACTCACTTATTCCCCAAGCGTCGTGATTAATGGCGCGGTTGGGTTACCCACACCCGTATTGATGAGGATCCCGTGATAAGGGAACACGATCTCTGCTTCGACAAGACGTGCCAAGAAAACCGCCTCGGTAGCTGGTTGAGAAAAATGGTTCGAATAATGACCGGGCCATGGTGTGATGTCACGCTATGAAATTTGTCAGCAGATTAGATTTGTGGGATATTGTACTCTCTATGGTGGTATGTGGAATTTGTTTTGTAGAGCCGTACACTATCCTTGTGTTCAAAATCTTCTATGGAGTATTCGGAGGAAGAACCCGCCTTGCAATGCCGAAGACAATCTGCGCGCCGGACTCATCATCATTGAAGCCTGGTTCAGGGGCTACTGATGGAGTCCTGGATTAGGGGGTCTTGGATAGCCGGACTATTTGGTTTGGCCGGACTGTTGGACTATGAAGATACAAGACTGAACACTTCGTCCCGTGTTCGGGTGGGACTCTCCTTTGCGTGGAAGGCAAGCTTGGCAATTCGGATATGTAGATCTCCTCCCTTGTAACTGACTCTGTGTAACCCTAGCCCCCTCCGGTGTCTATATAAACCGGAGGGTTTAGTCCGTAGGACAAGAACAATCATAATCATAGGCTAGCTTCTAGGGTTTAGCCTATACGATCTCGTGGTAGATCAACTCTTGTAACACTTATATCATCAAGATCAATCAAGTAGGAAGTAGGGTATTGCCTCCATCGAGAGGGCCCGAACCTGGGTAAACATTGTGTCCCCCGCCTCCTGTTGCCATCCGCCTTAGACTCACAGTTCGGGACCCCCTACTCGAGATCCGCCGGTTTTGGCACCGACACATACCTCAACCGCCGTTGGGCCGACCGGAGACCAGGACGGACCCAAGGAGTGACGGGCTACATGACCAGTTAGGCTCCTGAGTCGCGATGCTCAGGAGTCCCCCTTGACGTGCAAACAACCTTCATTCCTTTTCCCTCGTCGAGGCTCGGCTCGGGAGGGGCGCGTGATGACCAGGTCCGGGGGACCTGGTTGGGTGGCATACGCTTGGGCATGATGCGAGTGCAGCCCCCGTGCCCATCCCCCTCAAGCGACTCTCCCCGAGGGGAGGTGTTGCGGTGAGGCCGGACACTGAGATCAGGGGCTCCCTAAGGTTGTTGCGGCCGTGGGGCCGCCCTCAATTGTTTATCACCAGCGTGGAGCATAGCGCTTCCGTAGTTGCACGGGCATAGGCGCTCCTCGGCAGTGTCGACTGCCAGCACGAAGCATGGTGCTTCCACTGGTACGAGGGAGGGGACTCCCTACTACGGAGAGCCCCCGGGGCGTGTACAGCCCCGCCCTGACATGTGGCTTGCACGGTAGGGCTAGACGAGGTGTGTCTGGGCACTTGTGAGCCAGCACAGGACTCACGAGGCCCTACCTCAAGGCGGGTTGCGCCTGGTCTTGGTTCTTGTTCACTGTGTTGGTCCTGCGAGGTGGTCAGACAACCTGCGCCAAACGAAAATCCTGAGGTTATCGCGTGAGAAGGCCAATCACCAACTGCCCCAGGAGGTGACGTGAACGGGACCGGCCCACTAGACAAAGCTCAGCCATTGGGTTTATCGACGCTGCAGGGACGGGCCCGAGCACAGACGTCGGGCCCAACCTTTCTCACGCGAAGGGTCCAGAAGAAAGACGATCAGCGTGCGGCTCCAGGTGTAGGTGACAATCAAGAAGGTGATAATCATGTATAGATTAGGCATGGAAAGCAAACTGGCTCAAGTAAATGCAGGGAAGATACATGCCACTGGGTCAGGCCCGAGCGACTTGGGGATGATGCAGCCCGAGGGGCGCCCCCGGCAAGGTAAGCTAAAGACATAAAAAAGGATACATGCCATAGGGACGAACCCACGCGGCCTGGGAATGATGCAGCCCTGAGGGCGCTCCCAGCTAAATAAACTTGGAAAATGTCACCTGGTTCTGTTGATGAAGGGATGTTGGGGCAGCTGATGGTACGCGGCGAAGGGGTTGCTCCTCACGAGCCACCGGGGCCCTGAGCCTCGGGAGGCTCTGGGGGTCCAGCGGTTCCTTGAGGACCGTCTCCATCTCTGTCAGGACAGCGTGGTGCCTGGCCTCCTGAGACGCCAGGAAACGCTACAGGTTGCGCTGATCGGCGGATGGCATGCTCGGCAGGCCAAAAGGCATGCGAACGTAGCTGTGCGGTGGGCCCTCGTAGCGTCCCACGTGCGAAGGCCAGAAGGGCTCCTGAGACGCAACCTTGTTGAGCCCCGGAACGTCGATGCAGATGCACAACCTGGCATCCACACCTGGATGGGAGGCTACGCCAGGTGGGCGGTGATTGCCGCGCATGGCCCTCGCATCCTGCAGCTCCTGGGTGGTCTTGGTAATGAATTCCCGAGCGCTGGGCGCTCCTCACTTTGTGTCCTCCCGAGGGAAACGTGCCACAAAGAACGCCTCCAGATGGTGCCTGAGCGCCTCCCTCGTGACGTTGGCAAGGTCTGAGTCCCTCCAGAAGAGAGCCCCCAAGCCCTGCCCAAGGAGGGCGCCGGGCGCGCCTTCCTATGCGAGAGAGCGAGGTGCCCCAGGTGCGGGTGCTGATCCTGATGAGTTACCTTTCGCGATGCCACCCTCTTGAGGTCCTGCATGGAGTAGCTGCTTCTTCTTCTTGGGGACAACCTCTGGAGGGTTACGAGCTGCACTGTTGTTGGGGTCTTCATTTGACGCTGCTTGGAAGGTGCGCTCGAGGGAGCACACCGCATGTCTTTCTTCGCAGGGGACTGTGATGATCCCGCCGCTCCCTGGCATCTTGAGGACGTTGTAGCCGTGGTGTGTCACTGCCATGAACTTGGCCAGGGCTGGATACCCGAGGATGGCATTGTACGGCAGATGAATGTGTGCGACTTCGAAGTTGATGAGTTCGGTGCGGTAGTTGCTGTGTTCTTCGTAGGTGACAGGGAGGTGGACTTGCCCTATCGGTGTGGTGGAACTGTCAGTCACTCCTGAGAAAGACTTGGTAGGCTGAAGCTGGTCGTAGGGCACTTGGAGGTTGTCGAACGTGTGGACAAACAGGACGTTGAGCCCTACGCCGCCATCGATAAGGGTCTTGGTGATTTGCACGTTCCTGATGACTGGTGAAGAAAGCATCGGGAGAGCGCCAGCGGTGGTCGCACAATTGAGCTGGCCTGCTGAGCTGAATATAATAGCACACTTGGACCGCCTGAGCAGGCGTGTCGACTCGAGCTTGGGGAGGACTGCGTTCACCTCACGGGAAAACTGCTTGAAGATGCGTTGTGAGGCTGGGGCTTGAGCTCCACCCAGGATGCAAGCGATGGCACGCGGCTCCTGGAAGCCCCCAACCCCCTTGTCTTGATGGTGGTCGTCATTCCTTCTTGGTGGTGGCGGTAGTGGAGGAAGACCAGCGTTGCCCTGGGCGATCCTCACGAGGCGGATCCCTCCACGCAACCTCGCGAGGCTGATCCTGCCAGCGGCCCTCACGAGGCCGGTCGCGCCACTCCCGGGGCGGGCCATAGTCATCCGAGCGTCCGCCACCATGTCCTCCTCCTCGGCCATAGCCCCGGTCATTATGCTCGGGGCGTCGACCGAAGCGTCCTTCTAGAATGGCCCTGAGCTCTTGACACTCGCTGGTGTAGTGGCTATGCAGGTTTTGGAAGGCACAGAACGGTCTGGTACTCCTGGATGACTCGGGCTGGTCTCTGCCGCGCTTGGTGTCCGGCTCCGCCGCGAGCACGGCTGCTCCCTTCCGCTTCACGTCTTTGGCCTTGGCTTTCTTCTCGTCTGGGTCCGCAGCTGGGAGCTTGAGGAGGGAGAGGAGCCCTTCCTCAGCTCTTGTACACTTGGTCGCCAGGTTGAACAGCTCCAGAGACGTGCTCAGCTCTTTGTGGATGACGAGCTCCTCCTTCATCTTGACGTTGCAGATGCCATCAGAAAACGTGGAGATGATGACCTTATCCGTCACCTTGGGGATCTTGAGGCGAATGTTGTTGAAGCGCTGGATATACTTCTGGAGGGTCTCTCCTGGTTGTTGCTTGACGCGACGCAGGTCACCTGCGGCCAGTGGGTGGTCACGAGTGCCCTGTAAGTGGGCAATGAAGCGGTCACGCATCTCGTCCCAGGAGGAGATGGTGTCGGGAGGCAGGTTCAGGAGCCACGAGCGGGCGCCATCCTTGAGAGCCATGGGGAACCAGTTCGCCATGACTTTCTCATCACCGTTGGCCGCCTCGATGCTCAGCTCGTAGAGCTGCAGGAACTCCGCAAGGTCAGGGGTGCCGCTGTAGCGAGGAGGCAGATCCGGCTTGAACTTGCCCGGTAGGCGACGCTACACAGCTCGGGGGTGAAGGCGCTGTCGGGGGCTTGGTGCGACATATGCCAATGGATGGCTTATCATGATGGGGACAAGTAGAACGTCGCCGGTGCCTGGAAACGGGATGAGGCGAAGACATGCACGCCGGCGAATCTTACCCAGCTTCAGGGCTCTCCGAGGAGATAACACCCCTACTGCTGCTCTGCGGGGTCTCCGCATGATCACTATGGTCAAGTGTTTACAGGTTGCTCCTTGAGCTGTATCTGGTGGTAGGAGAGGGCAAGGCCAGCTCCCTCCTTCTATCTAGTATGGTGTAGAACTACTGGGATCCAACCCTTTGCATGGGTGCCCTGGGGGGTTTATATAGGCCAACCCCCCAGGGGTACAATGGTAATTAGACTAGGCGCGGGCCCAGCCGTCAGTGCCTCCGACCTCCGATTTCTCTGCCGACTACTGGGGCCCGCCGACTGATGGGCCCCGCCGATTGGTCTGGTACGGAGCCGACAGGCCGCGTCCGCCGCGGGCGGGTCTTGCCAGCTGCTGATTACTGTAGCTGTGCTCCTGATGATGCAGGCTTGGTCATGGGGTCGTGGCAACAGCCCCGCCGCCTGGCGGGCGATCACTGTGGCCACTCCCCATCTCATCTTGATTAATGGCGCGTGGGCCCCGGGGGCTGGTTCGGCCAACTTCCCCGGGACAACTCCCGATGGGTCCGACTGGCGGTCCTCCCGCCGTCTCCCAAGGTCTCACTGGCTGGTGGGTCCCGATGCTTCCAGGCTGTACAGACAAGCCGTCGTGGGCACAGGACTCGGTACTGTGGTGCTGACGTAAAGGCTGGCATGGCAACAGTGCCACGCCGCACAGAGATCTTCTGGAGTACGGCGTGCTGTGGCCATGCCTGCCCTTGGTGAGGGGCGGGGGTAGGCTTTGATGTAGCCACGCCCCTCCCTCGTCCCCTTTGATGAGGTCATGATTTGTTGGATTCGCCGGCCGACTCCCCAAAGCTGGCTTCTCTGGAAGTCGTCCCTGGAACTCGGCCGCAGGCGGGCAGTCGGCCGCCCTGCCGTCGACTCCTCAGGAGGCGGCTCTTTGTCCCGGAGTCCTGAGGGGCGCAGCCTGCCCCGATGTCTTGAAAGGTTATGGGCCTCGGGTTGGCCTACCCGTGGCCCATTACTCCGAAAGTAGTCCCCGAAGCTGGCGAGGCGCCGCGGACAATCGGCCGAGATGCCTGAGCAGTTTCTCTCTCCGGGTGCTCGACGCATGGTCTTGATTGACTTTCGCCGGGCCGACTAGAAGAAGTCAGACTCGCCCAACTCAGACTCACTCAATTCCGACTTGCTAAGTAGTTCGAACATCGTGGCGGGATTTCAAGTGGCGTGCTAGCTAAGCTTCCAGGCCACCGCCCGCTCTTGGCCTGTCACGCGAGGGCACGTGGCCAGGCTGTCCTGCCAGCCCACGCGCGCGACGGGACAGGCCCGGAGGCGGGGCCCGCAACTACCGCGCCTCGGCGCCCGAGCGGATCCGCTGCGGCCCCCGTGGACGGTTGGGATTCCCGTGACGTTACTGCGTGCAGTAACTTTTCAGGGATCGTGGGGGACGTGGGGTTGTGGGCGCAGTAAATCCCCACGTCCATCCCCTCGGCTTCGCAGCCCACGGGGCTATAAGTAGGGGGAAGAGGGGGGCACGCGCGCCCCTCCTTCCTACTACCTCTCTCTCTCTTCATCCTCGGTCTCCTGCTTCCTCTCTTCTTCGCTCCGCCGCACGCCCAAGCTCCGGCGAACACCGCGGCGACAGCTTCGCGATGAGTTCCTCCTCCGCTGCCGCGCCTCCCCCAGTGCGTTCCGGCACCTGGGACGGCTCCGAAGACCACGAAGACCATATCGAGTTCGTTGGTGTTGTGGGTGTGGAGGTCGTGGTACACATAGTACCGGCTGCCCTTGGAAGGTTCGGGATGATCTCTTCCCCGCTTGGTGTCTGGTTCTGCCGCGAGCATGGCAGCCCCCTTGCGCTTCACGTCCTTGGCCTTGGGCTTCTTCTCTTCTGGGTTTGCGGCAGGCAGCTCGAGGAGGGAGAGACGCCCTTCCTCAGCCCTGGCACACTTGGTCGCCAAGTTGAACAGCTCCAAGGAAGTGCACAGGTCTTCATGCATCGCCAGCTCCTCCTTCATCTTGATGTCACGCACACCGTCGGAGAAGGCTGAGATGATGGCCTCCTCAGTCACCTTGGGAATCTTGAGGCGTGCGTTGTTGAAGCGTTGGATGTACTTCTGCAGGGTCTCCCTGGGTTGTTGCTTGATGCGGCGCATGTCGCTCACGGCGGGTGGCTGGTCACGAGTACCTTGGAAGTTGGCGATGAACCGGGTGCGCATCTCGTCCCAGGAGGAGATCGTGCCTGGAGCCAGGTTCAGGAGCCAGGTGCGGGCCCCGTCCTTGAGCGCCATGGGAAACCCGTTTGCCATGACCTTCTCGTCTCCGTTGGCAGCTTCGATGCCCAGCTCGTAGAGCTGGAGGAACTCCGTAGTGTCAGCCGTGCCATCGTAATGAGGAGGCAGGTCCGACTTGAACTTGCCGGGCCACGCGACGCTGCGTAGCTCAGTGGTGAAGGCACGGCAGCCTGCTGTGGCCACAGGAGGCCTTGGGTGACGGAGAGCTTGGTCTTGCATGTCCCCACGCGCTGCAGCTGGGTCTTGACGTGCGGGAGCAGGAGCATGGTCGTGACGTGCTGGAGCAGGGAGCGCCCGGGCAGCTTCTTGCGGGCGAGGGACTTCTTGGCAGCTCTGCTCTAGCCGCACTGGCACCTGACGGAGCGGGTTCCATCCAGGGGCCACGCGCCTTGGAGACAGGGCGCCTTCTTGTGGAGGAGGCGGCCGGGGCGCCGCCGGAGCTTCGTCGCCCGCGCGGGGCGGGGCGCGGTGCAGCGGAGCGGACGGCGCAGGAGAGCCCCCTGCGGCACGGACGAGCTCGGCGACGCGGTCGAGCCATTCTTCTTAGACGTCGTCGACGGGACGGTAGCGCAGGAGCTCGTTTGCCGCGATGAGCGCAGCTCAAGCCTCCATGGGTGCGCGGAGCGCGCGGGACGAAGACCCAGCTGGGGTGAGCGAGGGAGTAGCGGTGCGGCCGTCTTGCTGCACGGACGGATGATGAGACGATGCCTGCTGCTCGTCCCCCGCCAGGCCGGTGGCGGCGTTGACGGCAGGTGACGGGGAACGGCGAGGACGCCCGCTGACAGGAGCCGTCTGGGCAACGCGGGAAGCGAGAGTGGCCCGGCGCTTGGCGCGGGCCCGACGAGCGTTAGACATGGGCGCGATGGTCGGAGGAGAACGCGGCGGTGGAAGACGAATTCCGGCACACCCCTACCTGGCGCGCCAAATGTCGGATTTCGGGTTCCGACAGACACTTCAGGTTCGAACACTGGGGTGCGCGCGGAGATTTCGCCTCCTACCTACCTGCACCCCTCCGCCTCGCTAAGATCTAAGCAATGGAAAGGACAACACGAATGACACAGGGTTTATACTGGTTCGGGCCACCGTTGTGGTGTAATACCCTACTCCAGTGTGTGGTGTGGTGGATTGCCTCTTGGGCTGATGATGATGAACAATACAAGGAAGAACAGCCTCGCGAGGGTCTGCTCTTGGCTGGGGCGATGAACTGCCGGGAGGAGTTCAGTCACCCTTCTCTCTCTCTCCTTCCTTCTCTTTTCCTTCTCTCGTCCCTCCCTTCTTGTTCTGTGGGTGGTTGGTCCTATTTATAGAGGCCCTGGTCCTCTTCCCAAATATCGAGTGGGAAGGGAGCCAACAATGGCGGGCTAATTTGAAGGGGGACAACTAGTACTAGCTATGCTAACAAAAGTAGTCTTCGCCTGCACAAAGCTCTGGTGGTGACGCCGTCTTGGGCTCCACAATGACCTCCGTCTTGCAGTCCTCCTGGTCTTGGTCTTGTTGCACCGAAATGGCAACCTTTGCCTGATGCCTCGGTGCTCTACGGCTGCGCTTGCTCCCTTTGCACCAAAGAGGAAAGGAGGACGCTGCGCGGGCTGGCACCCGCCTGGCGCCTTTGGTTGTCATGGCTTGCGTCACGGGCACCTCGTGAGGTACCCCGCCTTGATCTCTCCGCCTCCTCGCGAGCCAGCCTGATGAGGCCGTGCCTGAGGAATCTCCGCGTCGTCCGCTCCGCGAGGCTTGGCCCCTTGCGAGGGTCTTGGGTCTGTGTTGGTGAAGATGGGCCGTGCTGGGCCCCCCTTTGAGCCACGCCGCAGGCTGCAGGCAGGCAAGTCTGGGGACCCCCGTTCCCAGAACACCGACAGCGTTGAAGGGCGACGCCAGAGGGTATTTCTTGGCAGGTAGAGCCAATTCGGGCCAAGGCGTCTGCTTGGTCGTTGTCATTTCTTGGCACATGGAGGAACTCGCACCCTTCGAAATACCCGCTGAGTTGCTGCACGAGGAAACGGTAGCTTGCCATGTTTGCGTCCTTCGCGTCCCAGTCGCTAGATGACTGCTGGACCACTAAGTCCGAGTCGCCATAACACAAGATCCGGCGGATGCCAAGTTCTTTGGCAAGCCGGAGTCCGTGAATGAGCGCATGATACTCGGCAATGTTGTTGGAGGTGGAAAAATGGATTTGCAGTGCATATTTGAGCTTGTCGCCTTTAGGAGAGGTGAGGACGACGCCGGCTCCCAAGCCAGTGCGCATCTTGGAGCCGTCGAAGTGCATCCGCCAATGGGTGGAGTCAGGTGCTGGAGGCAGGTACTGGGTCTCGACCCAATCGACGACGAAGTCGGCCAGTGCTTGTGATTTGATAGCGGTGCGGGGCTGGTAGTAGATGGTGTAGGAAGCCAGCTCTATGGCCCACTTGGCCACTCGACCAGAGGCATCTCGGCTACCGATGCTCTCGACAAGCGGAGCCGTGCAGACCACTTTGACTGGATGCTCTTGAAAGTAAGGCTTCAACTTCTTGGCAGCGAAGTGCACGCCATAGCACATCTTCTGGTAGTGGGGGTAGTTCTGCTTGGAGGTCGACAGTACCTTGCTCAGGTAATATACTGGTCTCTAGACCGGTAGCGCCTTGCCTTCCTCCTTGCGCTCTACCACAATGACTGTGCTGACCACTCGGCTGGTGGCGGCGATGTACAGGAGCATAGGTTCCTTGGGAGTCGGCACCGCCAGGACGGGTGGAGTAGTTAGCATCTTCTTCAACTGATGGAAAGCTTCGTCCGCTTTATGGTTCCACTCGAAAAAAGTGGTCTTCTTCATGAGTTGGTATAAGGGGAGAGCTTTCTCGCCCAGCCGACTGATGAATCGGCTGATGGACGCCAAGCAGCCGGTGAACTTCTGCACATCCAGCAGTCGGCTGGGTACCTCCATTCTCTCGATGGCCTTGATTTTTACTGAGTTGCATTCTATGCCGCGTTCAGAGACCAAGAAACCTAGAAGCTGGCCGGCTGGCACTCCGAAGACACACTTCTCGGGGTTGAGCTTGATTTGGAACCGGTGCAGGTTCTCAAAGGTCTCCCTGAGGTCTTCCAGCAGTGTTCCACGCTTTTCCGTCTTCACCACCACATCGTCCATGTAAACGTGGGCGTTTCTGCCGAGTTGCTTGAGGAGACACTTCTGCATGCAACGCTGAAAGGTGGCGCCGGCATTCCTCAAGCCGAACGTCATGGTGAGGTAGCAAAATGCTCCAAACGGCGTGATGAAGGCGGTCTTCAATCTGTCAGCCGGGTTCAGCTTGATCTGGTGATATCCTGAGTATGCATCCAAGAAACTCAACAGCTCGCATCCGGCTGTGGAGTCTGTCACCTGATCGATTCTTGGTAGAGCAAGTGGGTCTTTGGGGCAGGCCTTGTTGAGGCTCGTGTAGTCAATACACATTCGCCACTGCTTGTTCTTCTTTAGCACCAGGACCGGGTTTGCCAGCCACTCGGAAAGAAAACTTCCATAATGAAGCTGGCTGCCAGGAGTCGGGCTATCTCTTCTCTGACGACTCCTCTCTTCTCTTCTGATAAGCGGCACAGGGGCTGCCTGACCGGCTTTGCATCAGATCGGACATGTAACTTGTGCTCGACGAAATCCGTCGGTACACCTGGCATGTCTTTGGGAGACCATGCGAAGATGTCCCGATTCTCACGGAGGAAATCGACGAGCTCTCCTTCCTATTTGCTGTCGAGGTTTGCACCTACGACTGCGTACCTCTCTGGGTGCTCTGGATCCAAGGGTATCTTCTTTGTCTCTTTGGCTGGTTTGAACGAACCCTCAGCTTCTGACTCCTTTGGGTCGGGCGATAACTCCGGCTGCTTGCCGGCCATCGCCACAACTCGTTCAAGGAGCCGCTTCTCGGCTGCGACTACCAGGGACTCTGCCAGCCGACTGCTCTCAGCTGCGCAAGCAGACGACTTCCGGTAGTCGCCTGCCATAGTCAGAATTCCTCTGGAACTGGGCATCTTCATCTTGAGGTAAGCATAGTGGGGGACCGCCATGAATTTGGCCAAGGCGGGTCGGCCAAGTAGCGCATGGTACGGGATCTCAAGGTCCACCACCTCAAACCAAACAGGCTCTCTTCGGAAGTGATCTTTGTCCCCAAAGAGGACGTCAATCAGGATCTTGCCGATCGGTGAGCAGGACAGCCCAGGGACAATGCCGTGGAACACAGTCCGGCTGTTCTGAAGCTGTCTTTGCTTGATTCCCAACTTCTCCATGGTGTCTTTGTATAGGATATTGATGCTGCTGCCCCCGTCTATCAGATCTCGCGAGAAACGCGCGGCCCGCTTATCCGTGGCAAAGGTGGCGTCCAGGACCAAAGCGTAGGAGCCCGGGCTCGGCATCACTTGTGAGTGGTCAGCCCTGCTCCAGCTGATGGGCTTCTCGGACCAGTGCATGAACTCTGGCGTCTCTGAGGCTACTGCGTTGACCTCTTGTCGCTGCAGCCGCTTGCTGCACCGATCATCAGCCATACTGGTGAACACCACATAGGCTCCATGCTCTTCAGGGTATTCGTCTTGTACTACGCCGACCGGCCTGACTGCCGGCTGCTGGGGCGGAGGCGGAGGCGGTTGCCTAGCAGGCGGGGGTACCTGGAGGTCGTCTCCCTTGGTGATCCTGGTGAGCCAGTGGCACTTCTGGGTGGTGTGATTTGACGGCTTCACGCCGCTGTGGAACTTGCAAGTTCCATCCAAGGTCTGCTCGTAGGAGAAGGCCGGCAATCAGTTCGGCTTGCCGCCTTTCTGTCGCTTGGGCGGAGGCTGCTCTTCCGGCTGCTGGGCTTCAACGGCTGCGACCTGCTGGCTGCGGGGCCTTGCGCTTGTTGTCGCCCTGCTGTTGTCGCCGGCCGGCGTCTGCCGTCGGAGTCCTCGGAGCTTGAGGAGCCACTTTGCCGACTGTGCTGATTTGAATTTCTGCCTTCATGGAGGAGTCGGCCGTGGCGTACTTGTCTGCTATAATCAGCAACTCGTCGAGAGTTTCTGGCTCATCGCAGAGGACCTTGTGCTTGAGGAGGGTGCCTTCTCGGCACCCGGCTGTGAAGTACTCGATGGCCTGCACCTCGTGCACGCCCTCGCAGGAGTTCCGTAGCTCTGCCCAACGCCTGAGGTAGTCGCGAGTCGACTTGTCAGGACCTTGCATGCAAAAGGAGAGCTGACGAGGCTTGGGAGGACGCTTGTACGTGCTGGTGAAGTTGCGGACAAACGCTTCGGTGAAGTCGACCCAGCTGTTGATGCTGCGGGGCTTCAGGCTGTTTAGCCATGTCCGGGCCGTGCCCTGGAGCTTGAGCGGAACGTACTTTACGGTGACTCGCTTGTTGCCGTTTGCTATGCTGACAGCCGTGGAGTAATCGACTAGCCAGTCTTCCGGCTTCACGGAGCCGGTGTACTTGGGCATGTCTCTTGGGAGCGTGAACCCTCTAGGAAAGGGCTCGTCCCGAATGCGGGGCCCGAAACAAGGCGGACCCAGCTCGTCTTCTTCCTCCAGCGCCAGGGACCGGTGAAGTCGGTCGATTCGGAGGCGGGCGTCGTTCTCTCCAACTCCCTCTCGGCGGCCAAGGCGGTCACCGAGAGTCGGGTGATCAACAGGCGGCAGGGAGACTCGCCTCTCCTTGCGGCACTAGTAGAAAAGGGGGCTTTGGTCCAGGCCGAGTAAGCCCATTAGTCCCGGTTCAGTCCAGAACCGGGACCAATGGGTGCATTTATCCCGGTTCGTGCGGCTAAGGCATTAGTCCCGGTTCATCTGGGCCCTTTAGTCCCGGTTCGTGCCACGAACCGGGACTAAAGGGTGCGATGCCCATTAGTCCCGGTTGGTGGCACCAACCGGTACTAAAGGTTAGACCTTTAGTTCCGGTTGGTGCCACCAACCGGGACTAATGGGCTTTCAGGCATTAGTACCGGTTCATGGCACGAACCGGTACTAAAGGTCCCATTTTCAAACTCTCCCCCCCCACATGGACCGCCTTTTCAGTTTTAGAAAAAATACAAGAAAATGATGGAAATGTCAAAAAAATAAAATAAAATAAGTTTCCCATGTGATATGTGGTCTAGTTGTTGGGAAAATTTACAAATATGAATTTCTACTTTATTTACAAAATCTCTCTGGAATTTGTAAAATGGGCATAACTTTTGCATACGAACTAGGATTAAAATGTTTTTTATATGAAAAATCATCTACTCGAAAAGTTACATCCGATGGAGACCGCCTATGGCCTGTTTGCAAATTTGTAGAATCCTCATATTCCAAAAGGAAAAAAAGTTATGCTCAAATTTCAGTTTTTTTAAATTTTCATTAAATCTGGTCAAACTACTTATTCAAGAAATATTAGTGTTACTAAATAATTATTCATGAATATTAGTGTTATTAAATAATTATTTCAGCTTTTTTGAATTTTGGTCAAATCTGGTCAAACTATGGTCAAACTGTGGTCAAATAATGGTCAAACTACTTATTCAAGAAATATTAGTGTTACTAAAAAATTATTGTTTTTTAGAACAATAGTTTCAAACTCAAACAGTGAAATGTGTGACTTCATGCTCAAGCTAAACTCCTGAGGGTTAATAGGATTGACATCTTACTATTGTCAGGAAAACAACGAGTGCAGACTTGGAAACGAGGGAGAATAGAATCTGGAAGTTAAGCGTGCTCAGGCTAGGGGAGTGGGAGGATGGGTGACCGTCTGGGAAGTTAGATGATTTGGAATGATGAGGGGTGATTAGAGATTAAATTGAGAAGTGATGAGGGCTGATTAGAGATTAGAGGTTAAAATAATTCAGAAATTTGAAAATAAAAAAATTCAAAAAAAATCAGAAAATTTCCTTTAGTACCGGTTGGTGTTACCAACCGGGACTAAAGGTGGACCGGCCAAGTGGAGGGCCTTTAGTCCCGGTTCTGGATTGAACCGGGACTAAAGGGTCAGGGCATTAGTACCGATCCTTTAGTCCCGGTTCAAGAACCGGGACTAAAGGCCCTTACGAACCGGGACTATAGGCCCTTTTTCTACCAGTGCGGGGAGGGGGAGGAGGACAGTCGTCCCGTCGTTCCACT
This sequence comes from Triticum urartu, assembly GCF_056163025.1. Classification (NCBI taxonomy): domain Eukaryota; kingdom Viridiplantae; phylum Streptophyta; class Magnoliopsida; order Poales; family Poaceae; genus Triticum; species Triticum urartu. The sequence continues at coordinate 452,573,893 of NC_141877.1, forward strand.
GCTCTCAGGCGGCCGTCTCGGTCGCGCTCTATGGTAATTCGAGTCCGACTATGGCTGACAGGCGGCTCCTTGTCCTTTCTTCCTTGGGCGCCGCCAGTCGGCGTCCGAGACGTCGCGCCTTGATCTCGGCGCAGTTCGTCGTTCGGCCACAGCGGCGCCTCCGTGCGGCAGCCGGCCTCATTCTGTGCGGCGGCCGCGTCGAGGAGCCGCTGGACTCGCTCCATCATGAGGCGGCGTTCTTCGCCCTCGAAATTGTCCAGCTCATCCGCCGCTGCCTGGGTGGCTCGGATGTTCTCCGCTGGTGTAGCGTACACGGGGCGGCTAGCCCCAAACAGGATGGTGATGGCTACGCCGCGCTGCCGGACCGCGCCAAGGTGGCTGGGCCCTGCCGGGGCCGGCGAGCCGCCAACGGCGCGATCCATCTCCCGCTGGTAAGCTTCTGACAAGCGTCTCATGCTGGCCAGCTTCTTCGCACCTTCAACGAGCTGAAGGCGGCGCGCTTCTAACGTCTCTGCGTCAGCATCTTCCGGGATGGGTGCAGCTAGGTCTTGCAGCGCCGCGCCGAGCGAGTCGGGCGCTCCTCCGCCGGGGAACTCGTCATGACTGATGACTAGCACCTCAGTGACGGTGCTTCCGTCGCTTTCCGCGCGGGGGAGAGGTTCATTGTAGACCACCATGTTGGTGGGGAACGCGTCGAGCGACGCGGTGTCGGAGTCGACCAGCATCGGGTTGGTGGAGCCTACGGACTCCAACTCTACGGCAGGCTCGCCGGAAACGTGGAGTTGATCGAGGAGGCCCGCGAGGAGGTTCTCGGGGCCGCCCGCGCCTGCGTCAGCCGCAGGTTCGTCAGAGAGGCAGACCTCGCCGACAAGCTCGGCCAAAGAGCTGGCTGCGCAGGCAATCTCAACGCCGTGCAGCGCGTCAATGCAAACTTCGTCTGGCGTGCCTGGCTGGCTGCGCTCGCCAGGGAGGAAGAGGGTTCCCGTCCAGAACAGATCTCCGGACGGCGGTGCACCATGCCCCACGGTGGGCGCCCAATGTCGGGGGTTTGGTGCGACATATGCCAATGGATGGCTTATCATGGTGGGGGCGAGTAGAACGTCGCCGGTGCCTGGAAACGGGATGAGGCGAAGACATGCACGCCGGTGAATCTTACCCAGCATCAGGGCTCTCCGAGGCGATAACGCCCCTACTGCTGCTCTGCGGGGTCTCCGCATGATCACTATGGTCAAGTGTTTACACGGTTGCTCCTTGAGCTGTATCTGGTGGTAGGAGAGGGCAAGGCCAGCTCCCTCCTTCTATCTGGTATGGTGTAGAACTACTGGGATCCAACCCTTTGCATGGGTGCCCTGGGGGTTTATATAGGCCTACCCCCCCAGGTGTACAATGGTAATTAGACTAGGCGCGGGTCCAGCCGTCAGTGCCTCCGACCTACGATTTCTCTGCCGACTGCTGGGGCCCGCCGACTGGGGGGCCCCGCCGATTGGTCTGGTACGGAGCCGACAGGCCGCGTCCGCCGCGGGCGGGTCTTGCCGGCTGCTGATTACTGTAGCCGTGCTCCTGATGACGCAGGCTTGGTCATGGGGTCGTGGCAACAGCCCCGCCGCCTGGCGGGCGATCACTGTGGCCACTCCCCATCTCATCTTGATTAATGGCGCGTGGGCCCTGGGGGCTGGCTCGGCCGACTTCCCCGGGCCGACTCCCGATGGGTCCGACTGGCGGTCCTCCCGCCGTCTCCCGAGGTCTCGCTGGCTGGTGGGTCCCGATGCTTCCAGGCCGTACAGACAAGCCGTCATGGGCACATGACTCAGTACAGTGGTGCTGACATTAGGGATGGCGTGGCAACAGTGCCACGCCGCATGGAGATCTTCCGGAGTACGACGTGTTGTGGCCATGCCTGCCCTTGGTGAGGGCCGGGGTAGGCTTTGCTGTAGCCACGCCCCTGCCTCGTCCCCTTTGATGAGGTCGTGATTTGTTGGAGTCGCCGGCCGACTACCCAAAGCCGGCTTCTCTGGAAGTCGTCCCTGGGACTCGGCCGCAGGCGGGCAGTCGGCCGCCTGCCGTCAACTCCTCAGGAGGCGGCTCTTCGTCCCGGAGTTCTGAGGGGCGCAGCCTGCCCCGATGTCTTGAAAGGTTATGGGCCTCGGGTTGGCGTACACGTGGCCCATTACCCCGACAGGCGCGGAAGCCTGCCATGGTCACCGGGACTCTGTGGTGGTGGAGAGCTTGTCCTTGATGGGGTCCGCGCACCGCCACCGCAGGCGGAACGCGGTCTTGCCATGATGGCGCAGGGTGCGCGGGGGCGTTCTCTCGTGGCCGAGGGACTTCTTGGCAGCTTCTTTCATCTTGCGCGGGCACCCGACACGGTGGGTCGCGCCATGGGGTCATGCGCCTTGGTGCCAGGACTCCGTCTTGGGGCAGAGGTGGTGGAGGCGCTCCTTGGGCTACGTCACCCGCAGCTGGCGGAGGACGAGGCAGCGAGAGGGACGGCGCAGGGGAGCCCCTGCGGCGCTGACAAGCTCGGCGATGCGGTCGAGCCAGTGCTCGTAAAAGTCGTCGATGGGGCGGTAGCGCAGGAGCTCGCGTGCCATGCACAGCGCGACCTACGCGTCCACGGGAGCGCGGCGAGCGTGGGATGACGAACCGGCCGGGGTCAGTGATTGAGTGGCGGTGCAGCCGTCCCGCCGCACCGACGGGTGCAGCAAGGATGCTTGCCGCTCGTTCCCCGTCGGGCCAGTGGCGGCGTTGGCGGCAGGTGATGGAGAACGACGGGGTGGCCCGCCGACGGGAGCCGTCTGAGAAATGCGGGCGGCGAGGGCAGCCCGGTGCTCAGCGCGTGCTCGGCGAGCGTCGGCCATGGAGATGAGGAAGCAACGGGACACAGAGCAACGGAAGGAAAGCTTCGGCGCACCCCTACCTGGCGCACCAAATGTCGGATCTCAGGTTTCGGCAAAACCCTTAAGGCTCGAACACTGTGGTGCGCACGGAGATCTCCCCCTCACAGATCACGCCATCACACGCATCGCGATCTCCAAGCTAGCTCGACAAACTTGCAACACAAGAGACACAAGATTTATAATGGTTCAGGCCAACATCGTGGTGTAATACCCTACTCCAGTGTGTGGTGGTGGATTGCCTCTTGGGCTGAGGACAAACAGTACAAGGAGAAGAACGGCCTCCTAAGGCGAGGTGTTCTTGTTCTTGGTGAACTTGTGTGGGTGAGGATTGCTTGAGATGAGATGATCAAGGCTCAGTTGCCCCCTACAGTGGTGGCTAAGTCCTATTTATAGAGGCCCTGGTCCTCTCCCCAAATATTGAGCGGAAAGGAAGCCAACAACGGCCAATTTGAAACGGGACGACTAGTACAAGCTATCCTGACAAAAGTAGTCTTCGCCTGCAAAAGGCTGTAGCAGTGACGCCGTCTTGGGCTCCACAGTGACCTCCATCTTGCCGTCCTGCTGGTCTTGGTCTTGTTGCACCAATATGGAAACCTTTGCTTGACACCTCGGTACTCCTCGCCTGTGCTTGCCTCCTTAGCACCAAAGAGGAAACAAGGACATTGTGCGTGCTGGTGCCCGCCTGGTCTCGATCGTCACGGATCACGTCACTGGAACCTCGCGAGGTTTGCCTTACCTTGATGTCTCTACCCCTCGCGAGCTAGCCTGGTGAGGCTGCTCCCGAGGAGGTCTTGTGTCGTCCGCCTCGCGAGGCTTGGCCCCTCGCGATGGTCTTGAAAGAGTGTTGGTGAAGACGGGTCATACGGGCCCGCTCGAAGAGCCACGCCGTGGTCCGCAGGCAGGCAAGTCTGGGGACCCCCGTTCCCAGAACGCCGACAGTAGTTACCATCCTACAACTCACTGTTGTGTTGGATAGAGCATAAACAAATAATTTTCTTGCCACTATTCGTATATTTTTGCTAATAATCCTTATCAATTTCCTCACATGATGCTTTTTCATCAATATCTCATTGCCCCTTACGCAAAAAGGGTTGATGCATGGATCCTTGCCAAGGGCATATGTACCTACAAGCAACAAGTCAATATTAGAAGCTAACTAGTGTCCAAGCCTGGATCTATATGCACTACATTATGGAACGACCGGGGGGTACAAGCCGAGGGATGAAGCTAACCTCGGCGGAAAATGGTGGCCACTCCCGTTGTTGTCCTGCGTAAGTAGTGGAAAGGCATGATAAGTACAACAATCTTAACATGAAACAAATATAGCAAAGGTAAACAACATCATCTCCAAATGATAGCTTGAATGTGTTGGTTTTAGCATGCTGTTAAAGCAGATCTAAAATGGAAGGCAATGTTACCGACAGCAGGCTTAACTGCCATCAAATATTGCAATTCAAACTGGTATTGTTGAAAATGAATAGAACGTAGGTAATGCTTAAACATCACACTGGATAAATATGTACAACTAAAATAAAGGGCATATGTTAACTACACCAGGAATAACTGGAACCAAATATAGTCGTTCAAACAGGTATTGATGTAGTCAAGCGGCACAGTTCCGACTTGCACGCAATGAACAACACATTGAGAATGGCTGAAATAAACAAGGCATAAATGACAAGTATAACAACCAAATATAGCCATTGAAAACTGGACAGAGTTGTTGGGTAACGTATTAATTTCAAAAAAAATTCCTACGCACACGCAAGATCATGGTGATGCATAGCAACGAGAGGGGAGAGTGTTGTGTATGTACCCTCGTAGACCGGAAGCGGAAGCACAACGCGGTTGATGTAGTCGTACGTCTTCACGGCCCGACCGATCAAGCACCGAAACTACGACACCTCCAAGTTCTAGCACACGTTCAGCTCGATGACGATCCCCGGACTTCGATCCAGCAGAATGTCGGGGAAGAGTTCCATCAGCACGACGGCATGGTGACGATCTTGATGTTCTACCGTCGCAGGGCTTCGCCTAAGCACCGCTACAATATTATCGAGGATTATGGTGGAGGAGGGCACCGCACACGGCTAATAGATCTCAAGGATCAATTGTTGTGTCTAGAGGTGCCCCCCTGCCCCCGTATATAAAGGAGCAAGGGGGAGGGGCGGCCGGCCAGGAGGAGGCGCGCCAGTAGGACTCCCTCCTTTCCTTGTCCAACTAGGAGAGTGGGAAGGAAGGGAGAGAGGAGAGAAAGGAAAGGGGGGGCGCCGCCCCTCCCTCCTTGTCCAATTCGGACTAGAGGGCGAGGGGGTGCACAGCCTGCCCTGGCCGCCCCTCCTCTGCTCCACTTTGGGCCCATGAGGCCCATTAACCCCCCGGGGGGGGGGGGGGTTCCGGTAACCCCCGGTACTCCATTTTATATCCGATAACTCCCGGAACCATTCCTGTGTCCGAATATAGTCATCCAATATATCAATCTTTATGTCTCGACTATTTCGAGACTCCTCGTTATGTCCATGATCACATCCGGGACTCCGAACAACCTTCGGTACATCAAAATATATAAACTCATAATGAAACTGTCATCGTAATGTTAAGCGTGCGGACCCTACGGGTTCGAGAACAATGTAGACATGACCGAGACACGTCTCCGGTCAATAACCAATAGCGGAACCTGGATGCTCATATTGGCTCCTACATATTCTACGAAGATCTTTTATTGGTCAGACCGCATAACAACATACGTTGTTCCCTTTGTCATCGGTATGTTACTTGCCCGAGATTTGATCATCGGTATCTCAATACCTAGTTCAATCTCATTACCGACAAGTCTCTTTACTCGTTCCGTAATACATAATCCCGCAACTAACTTATTAGTTGCAATGCTCGCAAGGCTTATGTGATGTCCATTACCGAGAGGGCCAAGAGATACCTCTCCGACAATTGGAGTGACAAATCCTAATCTCGAAATACGCCAACCCAACAAGTACCTTCAGAGACACCTGTAGAGCACCTTTATAATCACCCAGTTACGTTGTGACGTTTGGTAGCACACAAAGTATTCCTCCGGTAAATGGGAGTTGCATAATCTCATAGTCATAGGAACATGTATAAGTCATGAAGAAAGCAATAGCAACAAACTAAACGATCAAGTGCTAAGCTAACAAAATGGGTCAAGTCAATCACATAATTCTCCTAATGATGTGATCCCGTTAATCAAATGACAACTCATGTCTATGGTTAGGAAACATAACCATCTTTGACCAACGAGCTAGTCAAGTAGAGGCATAATAGTGACACTATGTTTGTCTATGTATTCACACATGTATTATGTTTCCGGTTAATACAATTCTAGCATGAATAATAAATATTTATCATGATATAAGGAAATAAATAATAACTTTATTATTGCCTCTAGGGCATATTTCCTTCAGTCTCCCACTTGCACTAGAGTCAATAATCTAGATTACATAGTAATGATTCTAACACCCATGGAGCCTTGGTGTTGATCATGTTTTGCTCGTGGAAGAGGCTTAGTCAGCGGGTCTGCAACATTCAGATCCATATGTATCTTGCAAATTTCTATGTCTCCCAATTGGACTAAATCTCGAATGGAATTGAAGCGTCTCTTGATGTGCTTGGTTCTCTTGTGAAATCTGGATTCCTTTGCCAAGGCAATTGCACCAGTATTGTCACAATAGATTTTCATTGGACCCGATGCACTAGGTATGACACCTAGATCGGATATGAACTCCTTCATTTGCTACTTCCGAAGCAGCTATGTACTCTACTTCACATGTAGATCCCGCCACGACGCTTTGTTTAGAACTGCACCAACTGACAGCTCCACCGTTCAATAAAAACACGTATCCGGTTTGCGATTTAGAATCGTTCGGATCGGTGTCAAAGCTTGCATCAATGTAACCATTTACGATGAGCTCTTTGTCACCTCCATATACGAGAAACATATCCTTAGTCCTTTTCAGGTATTTCAGGATGTTCTTGACCGCTGTCCAGTGATCCACTCCTGGATTACTTTGGTACCTCCCTGCTAGACTTATAGCAAGTCACACATCAGGTCTGGTACACAGCATTGCATAGATGATAGAGCCTATGGCTGAAGCATAGGGAACATCTTTCATTTTCTCTCTATCTTCTGCGGTGGTCGGACATTGAGTCTTACTCAACTTCACACCTTGTAACACAGGCAAGAACCCTTTCTTTGCTTGATCCATTTTGAACTTCTTGAAAACCTTGTCAAGGTATGTGCTTTGTGAAAGTCCAATTAAGCGTCTTGATCTATCTCTATAGATCTTAATGCCCAATATGTAAGCAGCTTCATCGAAGTCTTTCATTGAAAAACTCTTATTCAAGTATCCCTTTATGCTATCCAGAAATTCTATATCATTTCCAATCAATAATATGTCATCCACGTATAATATCAGAAATGCTACAGAGATCCCACTCACTTTCTTGTAAATACAGGATTCTCCAAAAGTCTGTACAAAACCAAATGCTTTGATCACACTATCAAAGCGTTTATTCCAACTCCGAGAGGCTTGCGCCAGTCCATAAATGGATCGCTGGAGCTTGCACACTTTGTTAGCTCCCTTTGGATCGACAAAACCTTCTGGTTGCATCATATACAACTCTTCTTCCAGAAATCCATTCAGGAATGCAGTTTTGACATCCATTTGCCAAATTTCATAATCATAAAATGTGGCAATTGCTAACATGATTCGGACAGACTTAAGCATCGCTACGGGTGAGAAGGTCTCATCGTAGTCAATCCCTTGAACTTGTCGAAAACCTTTTGCAACAAGTCGAGCTTTATGGACAGTAACATTACCGTCAGCGTCAGTCTTCTTCTTGAAGATCCATTTATTCTCAATTGCTTGCCGATCAACGGGCAAGTCAACCAAAGTCTACACTTTGTTCTCATACATGGATCCCATCTCAGATTTCATGGCTTCTAGCCATTTTGCGGAATCTGGGCTCACCATCGCTTCTTCATAGTTCGTAGGTTCATCATGATCTAGTAGCATGACTTCTAGAACAGGATTACCGTACCACTCTGGTGCGGATCTTACTCTGGTTGATCTACGAGGTTCGGTAGTAACTTGATCTGAAGTTTTATGATCATTATCATTAGCTTCATCACCTAATTGGTGTAGGTGTCACAGAAACCGGTTTCTATGATGTACTACTTTCCAATAAGGGAGTAGGTACAGTTACCTCATCAAGTTCTACTTTTCTCCCACTCACTTCTTTCGAGAGAAACTCCTTCTCTAGAAAAACTCTGAATTTAGCAACAAAAGTTTTGCCTTCGGATCTGTGATAGAAGGTGTACCCAACAGTCTCCTTTGGGTATCCTATGAAGACACATTTCTTCGATTTGGGTTCGAGCTTATCAGGTTGAAGATTTTTCACATAAGCATCGCAGCCCCAAACTTTCAGAAATGGCAACTTTGGTTTCTTCCCAAACCACAGTTCATAAGGCGTCATCTCAACGGATTTCGATGGTGTCCTATTTAACGTGAATGCAGCCGTCTCTAAAGCATAACCCCAAAACGATAACGGTAAATCTGTAAGAGACATCATAGATCGCACCATATCTAATAAAGTACGATTACGACGTTCGGACACACCATTACGCTGTGGTGTTCCAGGTGGCGTGAGTTGCGAAACTATTCCGCATTGTTTCAAATGTAGACCAAACTCGTAACTCAAATATTCTCCTCCACGATCAGATCGTAGAAACTTTATTTTCTTGTTACGATGATTTTCAACTTCACTTTGAAATTCTTTGAACTTTTCAAATGTTTCAGACTTATGTTTCATTAAGTAGATATACCCATATCTGCTTAAATCATCTGTGAAGGTGAGAAAATAATGATATCCGCCACGAGCCTCAACATTCATTGGACCACATACATCTGTATGTATGATTTCCAACAAATCCGTTGCTCTCTCCATAGTACCGGAGAACGGCGTTTTAGTCATCTTACCCATGAGGCACGGTTCGTAAGTACCAAGTGATTCATAATCAAGTGGTTCCAAAAGTCCATCAGTGTGGAGTTTCTTCATGCGCTTTACACCGATATGACCTAAACGGCAGTGCCACAAATAAGTTGCACTATCATTATCAACTCTGCATCTTTTGATTTCAACATTATGAATATGTGTATCACTACTATCGAGATCCATCAAAAATAGACCACTCTTCAAGGGTGCATGACCATAAAAGATATTACTCATATAAATAGAACAACCATTGTTCTCTGATTTAAATGAATAACCGTCTCGCATAAAACAAGATCCAGATATAATGTTCATGCTCAATGCTGGCACCAAATAACAATTATTTAGGTCTAATACTAATCCCGAAGGTAGATGTAGAGGTAGCATGCCGACCACGATCACATCGACTTTGGAACCATTTCCTACGCGCATCGTCACCTCGTCCTTAGCCAATCTTCGCTTAATCCGTAGCCCCTGTTTCGAGTTGCAAATGTTAGCAACAGAACCAGTATCAAATACCCAGGTGCTACTGCGAGCATTAGTAAGGTACACATCAATAACATGTATATCACATATACCTTTGTTCACTTTGCCATCCTTCTTATCCGCCAAATACTTGGGGCAGTTCCGCTTCCAGTGACCAGTCTGCTTGCAGTAGAAGCACTCAGTCTCAGGCTTAGGTCCAGACTTGGGTTTCTTCTCCTGAGCAGCAACTTGTTTGCTGTTCTTCTTGAAGTTCCCATTCTTCTTCCCTTTGCCCTTTTTCTTGAAACTGGTGGTCTTATTGACCATCAACACTTGATGCTCCTTCTTGATTTCTACCTCCGCGGCTTTTAGCATTGCGAAGAGCTCAGGAATAGTCTTATTCATCCCTTGCATACTATAGTTCATCATGAAGCTTTTGTAGCTTGGTGGCAGTGATTAAAGAACTCTGTCAATGACACTATCAACAGGAAGATTAACCCCAGTTGAGTCAAGTGATTATGATACCCAGACATTTTGAGTATATGTTCACAGACATAACTATTCTCCTCCATCTTGCAGCTATAGAACTTATTGGAGACTTCATATCTCTTAATCCGGGAATTTGCTTGAAATATTAACTTCAACTCCTGGAACATCTCATATGCTCCATGACGTTCAAAACGTCGTTGAAGACCCAGTTCTAAGCCGTAAAGCATGGCACACTGAACTATCGAGTAGTCATCAGCTTTGCTCTGCCAGACGTTCATAACATCTGGTGTTGCTCCTGCAGCAGGCTTGGCACTTAGCGGTGCTTCCAGGACGTAATTCTTCTGTGCAGCAATGAGGATAATCCTCAAGTTACGGACCTAGTCCGTGTAATTGCTACCATCATATTTCAACTTTGCTTTCTCAAGGAACGCATTAAAATTCAACGGAACAACAGCACGAGCCATCTATCTAGAATCAAACATAGACAAGCAAGATACTATCAGGTACTAAGTTCATGATAAATTTAAGTTCAATTAATCATATTACTTAAGAACTCCCACTTAGAAAGATATCCATCTAATCCTCTAAGTGATCACGTGATCCAAATCAACTAAACCATGTCAGATCATCACGTGAGATGGAGTAGTATCAATGGTGAACATCAATATGTTGATCATATCTACTATATGATTCACGCTCGACCTTTCGGTCTCCGTGTTCCGAGGCCATATCTGTTATATGCTAGGCTCGTCAAGTTAAACATGAGTATTCCGCGTGTGCAAATATTTTGCACACGTTGTATTTGAACGTAGAGCCTATCACACCCGATCATCACGTGGTGTCTCAACACGAAGAACTTTCGCAATGGTGCATACTCAGGGAGAACACTTATACTTTGATAATTTAGTGAGGGATCATCTTATAATGCTACCGTCAATCAAAGCAAGATAAGATGCATAAAAGATAAACATCACATGCAATCAATATAAGTGATATGATATGGCCATCATCATCTTGTGCTTGTGATCTCCATCTTTGAAGCACCGTCATGATCACCATCGTCACCGGCGCGACACCTTGATCACCATCATAGCATCGTTGTCGTCTCGCCAATCTTATGCTTCCACAACTATCGCTACTGCTTAGTGATAAAGTAAAGCATTACAGCGCAATTGCATTGCATACAATAAGGCGACAACCATATGGCTCCTGCCAGTTGTCGATAACTCGGTTACAAAACATGATCATCTCATACAATAAATTTAGCATCATGTCTTGACCATATCACATCACAACATGCCCTGCAAAAACAAGTTAGACGTCCTCTACTTTGTTGTTGCAAGTTTTACGTGGCTGCTACGGGCTTAGCAAGAACCGTTCTTACCTATGCATCAAAACCACAACGATAGTTTGTCAAGTTGGTGCTGTTTTAACCTTCGCAAGGACCGGGCGTATCCACACTTGGTTCAACTAAAGTTGGAGAAACTGACACCCGCCAGCCACCTGTGTGCAAAGCACGTCGGTAGAACCAGTCTCGCGTAAGCGTACGCGTAATGTCGGTCCGGGCCGCTTCATCCAACAATACCGCTGAACCAAAGTATGACATGCTGGTAAGCAGTATGACTTATATCGCCCACAACTCACTTGTGTTCTACTCGTGCACAACATCAACGCATAAAACCTAGGCTCGGATGCCACTGTTGGGTAACGTAGTAACTTCAAAAAAATTCCTACGCACACGCAAGATCATGGTGATGCATAGCAACGAGAGGGGAGAGTGTTTTCTACATACCCATATAGACCGGAAGCGGAAGCACAACGCGGTTGATGTAGTCATACGTCTTTACGGCCCGACCGATCAAGCACCGAAACTATGGCACCTCCGAGTTCTAGCACACGTTTAGCTCGATGATGATCCCCGGACTCGGATCCAGCAGAATTTCAGGGAAGAGTTCCGTCAGCACGACGGCGTGGTGATGATCTTGATGTTCTACCGCCGTAGGGCTTCGCCTAAGCACCGCTACAATATTATCGAGGATTATGGTGGAGGAGGGCACCGCACATGGCTAATAGATCTCAAGGATCAATTGTTGTGTCTAGAGGTGCCCCCTGCCCCCGTATATAAAGGAGCAAGGGGGAGGGGCGGCCGGCCAGGAGGAGGCGCGCCAGGGAGGAATCCTACTCCTACCGGGAGTAGGACTCCCTCCTTTCCTTGTCCAACTAGGAGAGGGGGAAGGAAGGGAGAGGGGAGAGAAAGGAAAGGGGGGCGCCGCCCCTCCCTCCTTGTCCAATTCGGACTAGAGGGGGAGGGGGCACGCAGCCCGCCCTGGCCACCCCTCCTCTGCTCCACTTTTGGCCCATGAGGCCCATTAACCCTCGGGGGGTTCCGGTAACTCCCGGTACTATGTTTTATATTCGATAACTCCCGGAACCATTCCTGTGTCCGAATATAGTCGTTCAATATATCAATCTTTATGTCTCGATTATTTCGGGACTCCTCGTTATGTCCGTGATCACATCTGGGACTCCGAACAACCTTCGGTACATCAAAATATATAAACTCATAATGAAACTGTCATCGTAACATTAAGCATGCGGACCCTACGGGTTCGAGAACAATGTAGACATGACCGAGACACATCTCCGGTCAATAGCCAATAGCGGAACCTGGATGCTCATATTGGATCCTACATATTCTACGAAGATCTTTTATCGGTCAGACCGCATAACAACATATGTTTTTCCCTTTGTCATCGGTATGTTACTTGCCCGAGATTTGATCGTCGGTATCTCAATACCTAGTTCAATCTCGTTAACGGCAAGTCTCTTTACTCGTTCCATAATACATCATTCCGCAACTAACTTATTAGTTGCAATACTTGTAAGGCTTATGTGATGTGCATTACCGAGAGGGCCTAGAGATACCTCTCCGACAATCGGAGTGACAAATCCTAATCTCGAAATACGCCAACCCAACAAGTACCATCGGAGACACCTGTAGAGCACCTTTATAATCACCCAGTTACGTTGTGACGTTTGGTTGCACACAAAGTGTTCCTCCGGTAAACGGGAGTTGCATAATCTCATAGTCATAGGAACATGTATAAGTCATGAAGAAAGCAATAGCAACAAACTAAACGATCAAGTGCTAAGCTAACGAAATGGGTCAAGTCAATCACATCATTCTCCTAATGATGTGATCCCGTTAATCAAATGGCAACTCATGTGTATGGTTAGGAAACATAACCATCTTTGATCAATGAGCTAGTCAAGTAGAGGCATACTAGTGACACTATGTTTGTCTATGTATTCACACATGTATTATGTTTCCGGTTAATACAATTCTAGCATGAATAATAAACATTTATAATGATATAAGGAAATAAATAATAACTTTATTATTGCCTCTAGGGCATATTTCCTTCAAGAGTCTCACTGCAACCAACCTAACAAGCAAATACAGATAAACAAGGCATATGATTGAAAAAATTGAAAAATGCTCACTGCAACCAACCTACACTAGTAGAAAAAGGGTCAAACGTGAAGCACATTAGTGCCGGTTTGAATTTGAGCCGGCACTAATGTGTACATTAGTGCCGGTTCCAACGGCTAGCCGGGCCGCTCTCATTAGTACCGGTTCATGGCGAACCTTTAGCACCGGTTCGTGCCACGAACCGGTACTAAAGTGAGTGGTGGCAGGATGTTGTTAGTCCGGGGCCCCTCCAGCACCTTTAGTACCGGGTCGTATCACGAACCGGTACTAAAGGTCGTCCTACATAGACCCTTCGTCCACCCGAGCTCGCTCTGTTCTTCCCCTGTCCCCTCTCCTCTCTGTTCTTTTCCCTCTTCCTCTCAAGCTCATCACACATTTTGCCCAAGATTTGAAGGCCCCCATCCATTCAAATGATCACAAAGGTTAGCAACTTTTTCCTTTCATCTCTCATTGCTAGATTAGCTCGTGCAATGCTTTATATAGTGATTGATTTTTGAGTTTAGTAATTTGGGAGGAATTATATATGTGCTAGTATTTGATTTATATGCAATTTGAGGTCAAAAATAATACTTAGTTTTGCATATGTAGGTGTGGTTTACTTAGTACCTTCTAAATCTCCGTCGTAACCACCGTCGATCGCTCGCAACGTCCCGTCGCCGGCACCACCTTGTGGTGAGCCTCTTGTTCATGAAGTTTTATATAAAAAATTGATGTTTGTGTGATTTGGATATATATAGTTACTCGTGTAATTATCTTACCCATACGTTGTTTGTTATGCATAGTGCCATGGTTTTGATATCCGTCCCCGTCGGCCCTCGTCCGGGTTATGATTCGGATGTGGTATATTCTCTTTTAAAACTATTAATTGCATTTCGTGTTTATGAAAAATTATGCCCATCAAGTTGACATAGATATTTGTATGTAGGAGGTAGTTGAACCGGAAATTCTAACCAACCCTATTGTCGAGAGGTTAAATTTAGTTGAAAGAGAAAACGAGGATTTGAAGGAAAAAGTGAAAAGAATTGAGGGGGAGAAGATGGAATTGGAGTTGCATGTTGCCAATGTCGTCGATGATCACAAGATTAAGATGGAGAAAATGCGCTTGAAGATTAGAAAGATTAGAAAATATGCCATTCATAGTGAGGCTTGGTATTATTATGCTGTTGGATCAATTGTTACCTTAGTTGCGATCATGATCGCATTTGTTGTTGTATTTAAATTCTTTAGCTAGAGAGTTATTTGTTTGTTGCATTTAAGTGTTGTATGATCTTTATGTATGAACTTTATGTATTGTATTAATTTGATGTTTTCGGTGCTGTGTATTGAAGATGAGACGTCAATGGATGTACGATGACCGATGCTCTCCCGAGTTCATTAATGGTGTGCATACTTTTCTGCTTGCGGCTGAGGCAAACAAGCGAGCGGATGGTTTTATGCATTGTCCATGTGCTGGCTGTAAGAATGGTCGCAATTACTCTACATCAAGAACCATTCACGTCCACCTGTTTGAGTCCGGTTTCATGCCACACTATAATGTTTGGACCAAGCATGGACAAAGAGGGGTTACGATGGAATACAATGAAGAAGAAGAGGACGACGACAGCTATCCTGGCCATGGGTTCCCTGAATACGATGATACAACAATGAGGGAAGAAGCTGAGCCGGTAATGCGGGAAGAAGCTGAGCCGGCAATGCGGGAAGAAGCTGAAGAAGAGGCATCAAATGAGCTCGTTGATGATCTAGGTCGGCCCATTGCCGATGCAAAGAGAAACTGCGCAAGTGATTTGGAGAAGAAGAAGTTGCAGCGCATGTTAGAGGATCACAAAAAATTGTTGTACCCGAATTGCGTAGGTGACAAGAAAAAGCTGGGCACCACACTGGAATTGCTGCAATGGAAGGCAGAGAATGGTGTATCTGACAAGGGATTTGGAAAGTTGCTGGTAATGATAAAGGATATGCTTCCAAAGGACAACAAATTGCCCACGAGTACATACGAAGCAAAGAAGGATGTCTGCCCTCTAGGCTTAGAGCTGCAGAAGATACATGCATGCCCTAATGATTGCATGCTCTACTGCGATGAGTACGAGGATTTGAACGCTTGCCCTGTATGCGGTGCTTTGCGCTATAAGATCAGCCGCGATGACCCTGGTGATGTCGAGGGCGAGTGCCCCAGAAAGAAGATTCCTGCCAAGGTGATGTGGTATGCTCCTATAATACCACGGTTGAAACATTTGTTCCAAAACAAAGAGCATGCCAAGGCGATGCGATGGCACAGAGAAGACCGTAAGAAAGACGGAAAGTTGAGAGTACCCGCTGACGGGTCGCAGTGGAGAAAAATCGAAAGAATGTATGGGAAGGAGTTTGCAGATGACGCAAGGAACGTATGGTATGGTCTAAGCGCAGATGGCATTAATACTTTTGGGGAGCAGAGCAGCAACCATAGCACCTGGCCTGTGACTCTATGTTTGTATAACCTTCCTCCTTGGTTGTGCATGAAGCGGAAGTTCATTATGATGCCAGTGCTCATCCAAGGCCCTAAGCAACACGGCAACGACATTGATGTGTACATAAGGCCATTAGTTGAAGAACTCTTACAACTGTGGAATGGAACATGTGTACGTGTGTGGGATGAGCATATGGGGGAAGAATTTGACCTAAAGGCGTTGTTGTTCGTGACCATCAATGATTGGCCTACCCTTAGTAACCTTTCAGGACAGACAAACAAGGGATACCGCGCATGCACGCACTGTTTGGACGATACCGACAGTATATATTTGGCTAATTGTAAGAAGAATGTGTACCTGGGACATCGTCGATTTCTTCCGAGCAGGCATCCCGTAAGAAGGAAAGGCAAGCATTTCAAAGGTGAGGCGGATCATCGGACGAAGCCTCGCCACCGTACTGGTGCTGATGTACATGATATGGTCAAGGATTTGAATGCGTTCTTTGGAAAGGGTCCTGGTGGACAACCTGTTCCGAATGACGTTGACGGACGCGCACCCATGTGGAAGAAGAAATCTATATTTTGGGACCTGCCCTATTGGAAAGACCAGAGGTCCGCTCCGCAATCGACGTGATGCACGTGACGAAGAATCTTTGTGTGACCCTGCTTGGCTTCTTGGGCATGTATGGGAAGACAAAAGACACACCTGAGGCACGGGAGGACCAGCAACGTATGCACGGAAAAGACGGCATACATCAGGGTCATGCAAGCTACGCTCTCACCAAAGAAGAGAAGGAAATCTTCTTTGAATGCCTTCTTAGTATTAAGGTACCGTCTGGCTTCTCGTCGAATATAAAGGGAATAATAAACATGGCAGAGAAAAAGTTCCAGAACCTAAAGTCTCATGACTGCCATGTGATTATGACGCAACTGCTTCCGGTTGCATTGAGGGGGCTTCTACCGAAAAACGTTCGATTAGCCATTGTGAAGCTATGTGCATTTCTCAATGCAATCTCTCAGAAGGTAATTGATCCAGAAATCATACCAAGGTTAGAGAATGATTTGGTGCAATGTCTTGTCAGTTTTGAGTTGGTGTTCCCACCATCCTTCTTCAACATCATGATGCACGTCCTAGTTCACCTATGCGAAGAGATTAACATTTTGGGTCCTGTATTTCTACACAATATGTTCCCCTTTGAGAGGTTCATGGGAGTCTTAAAGAAATATGTTCATAACCGTGCTAGGCCAGAAGGAAGCATCTCCAAGGGCCATGAAAATGAGGAGTTCATTGAGTTTTTATTGACTTTATTCCTAACCTTAAGCCGATTGGTGTTCCTGAATCGCGGCATAAGGGCAGACTGGATGGAAAAGGCACGCCAGGAGGGGAACAAATAATATGTATGGACGGACATTCTCTCACTGAAGCACACTACACAGTTCTACAGAATTCCGCCTTGGTGGCTCCGTATATGGATGAACACAAGAATTTGCTACGCTCCAAACACCTTGAGCGGTCTGATGACTGGATTACACGTGAACAAACTAGGAGTTTCGCCAGCTGGTTGCAGACATGTACCATGCATGACACCTCTATTGAAGATGACATGTACTTGCTGTCCCAGTTACCATCTTCGAATATAATGACTTTCAAAGGGTACGAGATAAATGGTAATACATTTTACACGATCGCCCAAGATAAGAAGAGCACCAACCAAAGCAGTGGTGTCCGCTTTGATGCAGAAATCAAGACGGGAAAGGAAACATATTATGGTTATATACAGGACATATGGGAACTTGACTATCGACGTGGTTTGAAGGTCCCTTTGTTTCGGTGCAAATGGGTCAATATGACACGAGGCGGGGTAACGGAAGACCCGTAGTACGGAATGACAACAGTGGATCTCAACAATCTTGCGTATGCAGATGAACCATTCGTCCTAGCCAATGATGTAGCACAGGTTTTCTATGTGAGGGACATGTCTACCAAGCCAAGAAAAAGAAAAGATAAGGAAGCGAATGCATCGTACTATGAGCCAAAGCGGCACATAGTTCTTTGTGGGAAGAGAAACATCATGGGAGTGGATGACAAGACAGACATGTCAGAAGATTATGAAAAGTTTGATGAAATTGCTCCATTCACAGTGAATATTGACCTGAGCATCCTGTTAAATGATGAAGATTTTCCATGGTTACGGCGCAAAGGGACACACCCGAAGAAAAAGTTTCACACCCAAAGATCTGGGATGTGATCGGCTTCACTATCATCACTTTCTTCTGTGTTTCGCACCCAGGAGGGAATCTCTGTAATAGTTAGGGTAGTTATGTGTTTTGGCATTTGAAATGCGAAGAAATTTTATGTGCAAACAAATTCTTTCATGCCTTTACTGATTTTTAAAGTTAAGTTATTTACAAACTAGTGATTCACACTAATTTCAAATAATTCAAAATTTAAACTATTCAAATTTGAAAACTACGGGCACTAACAGAAAGTTTATAATTTTTTGTACCTAAAGCAAAAATATTCACAAAGAAACTCTAAATACACAAAAAAACTCAAATATAAATAAAGCAAAAAAAGCCCGCCTACTGGGCCAGAGCGGCCTGCATATGACTAGAAACCCAACCTGTTGTTGGGCCAGGACGCAGGCCCGCAAAGGCCCAGTAGGCCCACAGGGCAGCACAGAACAAGTAGGCCTAGTAGGCCTGCTTTGGAGAGGAGCTCGAGAGAGCTACCGCACGGGGGGTTATAAACCAGTGTGGACGCCCCTCGGCTAGCGAGGTGGGACTAAACTTGTCGCACCGCACCTGCGCCAGTGCACCCCCTTTAGTGCCGGTTGGTGGCAACAACCGGTACTAAAGGGGGGTCCTTTAGTACCGGTTGGAGCCACCACCCGGCACTAAAGGGGGTGCGGTTCCCGCCGCTTGGCCTGGTCAAAACAGGCCTTTAGTACCGGTTGGTGGCTCCAACCGGTACTAAAGGTCCATCCTATATAACTAAACACTTCAAAAATTTCAGTTTCTCCTCTGCTTCTCCTCTGCCCCGTCGCCCGCCGCCCCCGTCTCCATAACCCTCGTCGCCGCCCCCATCGCCGCCCCGTCCCCGTCGTCGCCGCCCCGTCGTCCCCGTCCCCGTCATCGCCGCCCCGTCCCCGTCGTCGCCGCCCCGGCCCGTCCCCGTCGTCGCCGCCCCGTCCCTGTCCCCGTCGTCGCCATCCCCGTCGTCGCCGCGCCCGTCGCCGTCCCCGTCGCCGCCCCCCGTCGCCTCTCGCCTCGCCGGTGAGCATTGTTAGAAATAGTTACATAAATAGTTACAAAAATGTTAGAAATTTTTCTTTTTTTAGTTATAGAAATAGTTAGTTATATAGCATTGTTAGAAATGTTATAGAAATAGTTATAAAAATGTTAGAAATTTTTCTTTTTTTAGTTATAGAAATAGTTAGTTATATAGCATTGTTAAAAATGTTATAGAAATGTTAGAATTGTTAGAAATTTTTCTGTTTTTTAGTTATAGAAATAGTTATAAAAAAGTTAGAAATTTTTATTTTTTTAGTAGAAATATTAGAAATGTTATACAAATGTTATTTATATATATAGAAATGTTATAATTTTTTTTTCTGTTTTTAGTTATAGAAATATTAGAAATGTTATAGAAATGTTAGTTATATAGCATTGTTAGAAATGTTATAGGAATGTTAGTTATATAGAAATGTTAGAAATTTTAGTTATCAAAATCCAATCATTAAAAAATGTTACTTTTTGCGGGCATATAGCTAGTATTTGTTCTCAATGATGCCCGGCCCGCATCCTCGCCGTCGACCCGTCCGCGACGACGTCCGGCTGACCCATGTCCGGGACTGGGCTCCGCCGGGCTGGCACTGTGGGGTGCTGCCTGGAGGGGCGCGCCGCTTGATGAGGAACCTGGCCCCGGTCGTCGACCCTGATCTCGTTTGGTGGTGTTCGCGTGGGCCAGTTTCGGTGCCGAGGGAGCCGGCCCCGCCGGAGGTGGTACGTCGCCGTGTCAGGGAGGAGGACGAGCACGTCCCTCGCTACATGGCTGCGTTAGAGGGCGGTAGGTTCTCCAATACCTGGCAGTTTCTTCAGGGATCTCACTTCAGCTATGATCCTGTGAGGGTTCCTTCTCTTTGGGTGTCCACCGCCCGCGCCGCATGATCCGACGATGTATTCGAGATTATATCTATTATTTGAGACGATGTATTCGAGATTATATCTATTATTCGAGACGATGTATTCGAGATTATATCTATTATTCGAGACGACGTATTCTTAGGCCCGAACAAAAAGTTGAAGGAGGGCGTAAAGTACAATATCGAGGCAATCAGACCTAATGGCGAACCATTCGCGGCTAAGAAGATTGCGGACAAGTTCGTTCGTTAGTGCGGAGTTCTTGTGAAGGACCAACTCCCGATCTCCCTTCAAGAATGGAGAGAGCCAGCAAAGCCACGTCCAGGAGTTACTTTTGTCGATGACAGAAAAAACATTTGCTTTGGGAAACGCTCATGGAACATTTCACCCTACCAAATCATTTCACAAAAGCATATGTGGAGAAAGTCAAGGACGATGCTCTGAGGAAGATGGCGGTTGCATTCAAGAACCACAAGATTCGTGAATGGGCCAAGTACGTCAATGGAGGAAGGAAGACTCCAGTATTCGAGGGAACACTAGAGAACCAAAGTGCTCATTGGGACGATTTCGTGAAATTCAAGGATTCAGAATTATCTAAGGAACGGTCGAGAATAAACAAGGCCAGTGCCGCAAAAAAGGATAAGTTCCATAAGCTGGGGCCAGGTGGCTATGCGGTGGGAATGCCTAAGTGGGATAAGTCTGAGAAAGAGATGCTGCATGCAGGTGTTACTCCAGAAACATTGCGCTGAACTTGGTTCTATGCGCATGGGGGGAGTTGGACACGAGGACAGCCAAAGTTTCGAGGAAGGCATGTCTGGACGGAGCCGAAGATAAGCTACTTGATGAAATAGAAGAGGCTCGATCCGGGTTGTTCGAGCCCAACAGAGAGAACGACGAGCCCTGGGAAATCCTGAACACCTGGGAAGAACACGAGGCATGGGCGCTATTCCATGGTATGAGGGGTTTTCGGACTGGAACGCCGACTATAGAACCCGTGCAAGAAAGAAGATTGCGGAGGAGAAGAACAGGAAGATGGAGGAGGAGCAGACGAAGCTAGACTATGAACGCCTTCAAGGCCTAGAATCAGTGCACGCGGACTTGGCAATCAAATTCCAACGGCAGCAGGAGCAGATCGACTCACTTAGCCAGCAAAGGGGGTCTCAGCAGCTAGCGGATGATCCACCAATGGATAGCACCATCCCATCCATGCCGAGAAGCAGCGTGGGATCCGCCCCGGGCGACGCATTGCTGGATAGCTACCCACTGGATGACATCATGGAGAACACTAACTGCGAGCTACACTTCAAAATGAAGAACATATCCATGAAGGTGGCGGACGCCCTTGCTTTTACAAATCCCCCTGAGGCAACCTTCCATTGCAACCCGATTCCAGCGGGCTATGCTCGTGTCTTGGTTGATGAGGTGGTGGACCAATATTCGAGGCTAGAGCTTGACATTCCTGGAGGTAATGATGAGCACACACTAGGAGAGGCCAACCATCGTATCATCCTATGGAGAAAGGATTGCATCATCTTTCGAAGGCCACCGACACCGCATCATCCGACTCCTCATCGCAGTCCCCCACCGAGTCAGTAGACTCCCGCTCCTCCAAGTCCACCAACGCGTCAGGCCACTCCTGCTCCAAGTCCGGCACAGCTTCAGGCCACTCCTCCTCCAAGTCCGGCAAAGCGTCAGGCCACTCCTCCTCCAAGTCCGGCACAGCTTCAGGGCACTCCTCCTCCAAGTCCGGCATAGCTTCAGGCCACTCCTCCTCCTCCAACTCAGCCACGTCAGCCGTCTTCGCCGCCTCAGCAATCACGGAAGAGAGCCGCCTCAGCTATGGTGCATAGCGGTACAAGTCGAGGTAGTACTGCAGGTACAGGCGGAGGCAAGCGATTTCAATATGGTCCAAGCCTCGCGCCTCTTCAGCAGAGGCCTTACGACAAGTCCGAGGAGGAAAACGTAGCCATATCGAAGGCCGAGGTGGATGCCCATTTTGCACCAAAACCGCCACCGCCGCCAAGGGAGAAAGTGCCTGTGGAAAAGATTGACCACTTCATTCGTATGGCTAGACCACCAGCTCCCAAGCCTGTTGACACAGACTATGAGCGCCACCTCAGGAAGTTAAATCGAGCACGTCTACAGAAAGAGGCGAGCTCGAGCTCGAGCAAATCAGCTGGCAAAAGGAGCGGTAAAACCGTTCCCCAGCTGGGAGAATAGGCGGCGCAATCAATCCCCCCGCTTGTTGTGCCAACAACACATGAGAGTAGGCGCGCCCAATATTATTGTGGGCAAACCATTAACGTTCCCGGGATGGGCGATGTGGTAATAACCGAGGAGCATATTGCGCAGGCTGAATCGATCGGGATCACTAATGGACAACTCCTCGATATCGAGCCCATTTCTCCAACTAGAGAGGAGGAAATAAAATAGAAATATGCCCGGGGCCAACCTTCGGTCGAGCCAGAGGAGGTCAATAAGCTCCCAACGAGAATGTATGAATTGCATCAATGGTACATGGACATTACCAAGATTTCCAATCGAGAGTCCCTCATGGTGAATGTCAACGAGGAGCATTACTACCATAAGAAAGCTGTGGCCGTTGAGTATTCATAACTATTTCAGCTATACAATAAAGACGCACTCGACAAATCTATCGTCAGTTGCTATTGTCTGTAAGTGATTTCTTTCTGTAATTTAAGTCTCAAGCTAGCTGTAGTGATCATTTTGATCAATCATTACCTGTAATTATCCTCTCTATATTCTTTTCTGTGGTATTATGCAGGATGAAGATTTATGAAATGAAAAAAGGTGGACGCTATGGCATTGGGTTCGTTGACCCAAATACCATTAATGGATACACATGGAAAATAGATCCATATCACGAAAAATGTGTAGAGGAAAGCATGCTACAGTTCTTCAAGGAACTCAAATACAATGAAGATATACTACTTCCTTACAACTTCCAGTGAGTCACACTGTCTTGTACTACAAATTCTGTTTTTCCCTACTAGCTAGCTATAGCTACATGTTTTTGCTTACATATGCCTGCTTAATTAAGACATGCAAACGTGTGTGCATGCAGATTTCACTGGATCTTGTTAATCATTAAAGTTGATGACGGAACAGTTGAAGTACTAGACTCGCTACTTAAGAAAGCAAGTGACTACACCATCGTGAAGGGGATAGTCAACAGGTAATTTCAATCATTATTAACTATATCTCGGCCTATTTAATTAGTTCGTCATTTCCTGATAACAACTATTTAATAACCCATTTATTCATTTTCTTTGTTGGCGGGGCAGGGCTTGGGTAAAGTTCATCAGGGCCACTCCAGGCGCATGGAAACAAAAGCTGAAATGGTATCGACCCAAGGTAAGTAATTAAGTAGTACTAGCTAGCTGCCATCTCTTTAATTATCATGCTTGATTAATTATTATCTGATCAAATTCCATTCTCGTAAAGGCCCTGAAGCAGGCGCCGGGGAATAATCTATGTGCATACTACGTTTGCGAGAACATTCGCATGATGGCGTCCGAAAGGAGCAAATCTCAAAGACAGGAGTGGGTACGATATCGATTGTCAGAACACTATTCACAATTTTTACACCATTATCAATATCTAGTCACACAACTAATACACATGCATATTGATCTCCTTCTTAACAGTTCAGAGAGGTGCGGGACAAGCTCCTAGCACAGGACCGCATAGAAGCAATTCAAGAGGAAATAGCAGGATTTTTGCTCGACCAGGTCATAGATCCCAAAGGAGAATACTATTACCCGCTACCGCCCCCATGAACCACTTCCAATTATTATCGTGCTCCGAAAGCACCAATTAGCTAGGCTAATGCCACTGTCTCCGAAGGCAACAATTAGGAGAAATTATATATATATATATATATATATATATACATGTGTGTATATATGTGTGAATTAATTAATGGTGGTTGTGTGAGACATTCGATGATATATATATATTATGATCGGTTCTACTAGAAATTCTATTTATATATATGCCTAACATGTACAATATGTAGTATCGTAAAATACCAGCAAACAAAAAAGAATTAAATGGAAAACACAAAATTAAATGAAAAAGAGATCATAAACCCAAAAACCCCCCAACATTTTAATACCGGTTGGTGACACCAACCGGTACTAAAGGGCTCCCTGCCCCCGAAGCTGGCTCGTGCCACTTGGTTTCCCTTTAGCACCGGTTCATGCTGAACCGGTACTAAAGGGGGGGCCTTTAGTTCCTACATTTTAGCGTCGGTTACCAAACCGGCACTAAAGGGCCTTACGAACCAGTGCTATTGCCCGGTTCTGCACTAGTGCTAACAAGCAGATAAAGATAAACAAGGCATTTGATTAATAACTGGATAAATGCTAAACAAGAAACCTAACAACCAAATACAAATAAACAAGGCATCTGCTTGATAACTGGACAAATGCTAAAAAAGCAACCTAACAACCAAATACAGATAAACAAAGCATCTGCTTGATAACTGGACAAGTACTCACTGCAACCAAACTAAGAACCAAATACAGATAAACAAGGCATCTGCTCGATAACTGAAAAAATGCTCACTTCAACCAAACTAACAACCAAATACAGATAAACAAGGCATCTACTCACTATAAACAACCAAATATAGCCATTCGTGAAACTTAAGTGGACAATTCATACTTAAACATCACACAGACCTATTGAACAATACATTTTTGCATAACTAATATAATTAAACACGACACAGTTAAAGCACCGCACGGCAAATGCTACTACAACAAAGGGGTTGGAAAGCTAGAATAGGTAAGATTTGCTGATAGAATGTTGCCTCACATTTCATGGACGGGATCCTTCCAGTTGGAAGAGCACAGACCCATGGTGTCAGGGGTTGGGTGCGACATATGCCAAGGGATGGCTTATCATGGTGGGAGCGAGTAGAACTTCGCCGATGCCCGAAAGCGGGATGAGACGTAGACACGAACACCGGCGTACTTTACCCAGGTTCGGCGCTCTCCTAGGAGATAACACCCCTACTCCTGCTATGCGGGGTCTCCGCATGATCACTAAGGCACTAGCACTACTAGGAAAAGGTCTATAGATGAAACTGATACTAATGGCGCACCAGAGAAGTGGTGCGCCACTACTATATACTAATGGAGCACCATGTGGTGATGCGCCATTAGTGTGGAAGACACTAATGGCGCACCAGGCACAAGGTGCGCCACTAGTAACAATTTTTTTTTCATTTTTCCAAACATACTAATGGCGCATCCAGGCAAAGTGTGCCATTAGTAGTTCTAACTAGTAATGGTGCACTAGCTGTAAAGTGCGCCACTACTGTATTTTTTTATTCTTTTTTTGCAAAACAACTAATGGCGCACCGTTGCAAAGTGCGCCATTACTAGTTTAAACTAGTAACGACACACTATGCCACGGTGCGCCATTAGTATATATATATTTTTTACTTTTTTTGCAAAACTACTAATGGCGCACGGCCAGGAGGTGCGCCATTAGTATGTTGGGTTACTAATGGTGCATGGCTGTGTGGTGCGCCATTAGTAACCTGGGACCAGCTAGATATTTTGGACAGCCACACCTACACACTCACTTTCCCCACTTCATTCCCTCCACCTCCTTCTCCAAGCTTGTCAGCTGCCTCCTCCTCCTCACCTCATTTGCACCATAGATTCATCAAAATTAAGTGGTGAAATTACCTTTTTTTGATAGGTAAGTAAGGGGAAAGCTATCTTCATGTTGTAGATCTACTTTTTTTCTCCTTAGCTCGCTCCAACAACGTGCACATGCACTTTTTGTGGCCTAGCTAGATCTATGTATGTTAGTGGTGTTGCATATATGTTTGTGTTTGCAGGTACCGTTATTTGAAATGCGATAGTTGCCAATATTTTGCCGAAATGTTGATTCATTTCCGTTTCGGCGAGAATTTTGGCACTATGCATTCTTTTTGGTCCTATTTTTAGGGAAACTCATGCCAAATTTTTTCTTGGTTCTAAAATATCATTTTGCTCTACCCCGCATGCGACCATGGTCCGCACGATGACCGAAGGCATCATGAATAGGTTTTTGAGCTCCGTGAAGGCCGAGATGCTTCAAAAGAACGAGACGGAGATAAGATGTCCGTGTCGAAGATGCAAGCTGAAGAGCCTTATTAAGGAGCCGGATTTCGGGCAGGTGCAGGACCACCTGCTCTTGCGTGGTTTCATGGATGGCTATCAGTGGCAAGGTGATGAAAATGACTATGAAGTCGTCCACGGGGGTCGGGCAAGAAATGAGGAAGGGCAGCAAGACAACCACCGTGGCTCGGGTGGGCAAGAAGACGAAGAATCTCCAGGACATGATCACGACGGTGATGCTGTACACAGTCATCATGTAGAAGATGCCGGACATGATGATGAGGAAGATGCCGGAGTAGATGAAGGGCATGATCATGAAGATGAAGATGTCGGCGGAGCAGACGACGATGGACCATCGATGGGCTGGGTGCAGGACCCTCATATTCAAGAGCTGCTTCTCAAGCAGACGGATAACGCAAGAGCTGCCGCCCGAGAGAAAGCCAAGCTGGATCAACTGGAGATAGACGCGATTAGCCCGTTGTATGAAGGATGCAGATCCGAGGATACCCGCCTGAAAGTAACGCCCATGGCTTTGGAGATGAAGGTAAAACACAAAATGACCGACGCATGCTTCGACAAGAACATGTCATTCTGGCACGAACGTCTTCCCAAGGGGAACAAGTGCCCGACCAGTTTCGAGGAGGCGAAGAAAGTCGTGTGTCCTCTGGATTTACCGCACCTGAAATACCATGTGTGCATGAACAATTGCATCATTTATCGAGGCGAGCACACGGAGTCTACCATATGTCCGGTGTGCGGCGTCACTCGATACAAGAAGAGGAAGAAAGTTCCTCGAAAAGTGGTGTGGTACTTTCCGATCACTCCTCGTCTGCAGCGGTATTTCACGGACCCTAAGGTAGCAAATCTCCTGCATTGGCACGCGGATAGGGAGGAGAAGAAGCGAGAAGATGATGCAAATGATCCGGAGATAAATAAAAAAGACGAGATGCTGAGTCACCCTAAGGATGGGAGCCAGTGGAAAGCGTTGAACTTCGAACACCCAGAATTTGGGAAGGATCCAAGGAACATCGTGCTGGCCACGAGCACCGATGGAGTCAATCCGTTTGGCAGCCAGAGAAGCACACATAGCACCTGGCCTGTGTTTGTGTGGATGTACAACCTTCCCCCTGGTTGTGCCTGAAGACGAAGTACATTCACATGAGTATGCAAATTGAAGGGCCAAAACAACCAGGGAACGACATCAATCTGTATCTGGGGCTGCTGAAAGAGGAGTTAGACACGCTGTGAAAAACGCCAGCCAATAGGTGGGAAGCCGCAGAGAAAGAATATTTCCCTATGAGAGCCGCACTGCTCACGACGGTGCACGACTATCTCGGTTACGGATATCTCGCGAGGCAGGTGGTCCACGGATTTTCTGGATACGTCAGGTGCATGGATGACACAATGTATCGCCAGCTAGATAGAGATCCCGGGTCTTCGAAAACCGTGTTCGTGGGACATCGAAGGTGGCTTCGCGACGATGACCCGTGGAGGAAACGCAAGGATCTGTTCGATGGTGAAACGGAACCCCGAAGACGCCCGCGTATGAGGAGCGGCGAGGAAATAGATGAGCTGTTGAAAAATTGGAAAGATTGCCCACTGCCGAGAAAGAAGCAAAAGGCGCCAGAGCCGGGAAAGAAGCGAAAGGCGCCAGAGCCGCTGCTGAAGGTATGGAAAATGAGGTCTGTTTTCTGGGACTTGCCGTACTGGAAGATCCACCATGTGCCTCACAGCCTTGATGCTATGCATATAACAAAGAACGTGTGCGAGAGTCTGCTTGGTACCCTGCTCAACATGCCAGAGAGGACCAAAGATGGGCCGAAAGCAAGGGCAGACTTGAAATAAATGGGCATCAGGCAGGAGCTTCACGCTAATGATGATGATAATGATGATGAGGCGAAGCAGGACACAGAAAGTCATCGCAAAGGCAAAAAGGCCAAGAAGACCGGAAATGACTACCCACCCGCGTGCTTCACTCTAAGTCAGGAGGAGATCGAGCAGTTTTTCACCTGCCTCATAGGAATAAAACTTCCTTACGGTTACGCGGGGAAGATAAGCAGATACCTAGACCCAGCGAAGCAGAAGTGTAGCGGGATGAAGTCTCACGACTGTCACGTGCTGATGACGCACATACTTCCAATTGCAATCCGTGGGATCATGGACGCGCACGTCCGTGAAACGCTATTTGGCCGATGCAACTTTTTCGACGTCATCTCTCGGAAGTCGGTTGGCGTGAGGCAACTCAGAAGGCTACAGGAAGAGATCGTGGTGATACTATGCGAGCTTGAGATGTACTTCCCGCCCGCATTCTTCGACGTTATGGTGCATCTGCTGGTCCATATCGTGGAGGATATGATCCAACTCGGGCCGACGTTCCTGCACAGCATGATGCCATTCGAAAGGATGAATGGTGTCATCAAAGGATACACTTGCAACATGTCACGTCCAGAGGGAAGTATAGCCAGGGGCTTTTTGACCGAAGAGTGCATCTCCTACTGCACGAATTATCTAGGCATCGAGAACCCCGTTGGTCTGCCCGTCAACAGGCACCTCGGCAGGCTCGCTAGATGGGGTCACTGTGAGGGTCGCCGCGAAATGCATGTTGACTTCGAGGGTCGACTCGCCGACTTTGAAAGAGCAAACCTAGTCGCGCTACAACACATAGACGTGGTCGATCCTTGGGTGGTAGAGCACAAAACCTTTATTGAGAAGATGTACAACGACCGAGGCCAACAGAGGATGGATGGAGATATAATCAAAGAGCACCACTCATGTTTCACACGTTGGTTCAAGCAGAAGCTTCTGTCATACCCTTTACATGAGGATTCTTCCGCGGAAGAACAACTCATATTCACCTTGTCACAGCGCGCCGAGCACAACCTGATGACCTATGAAGCGTACGATATCAACGGCTACACATTCTACACCGAGGACAAGGACATGAAGAGCGATGGTTATCAGAATTCCGGGGTAACGATGGAATCCTACACCGGTAACGACAAGGACAGATACTACGGAAGGATCGAGGAGATCTGGGAGCTGAGCTACGCTGGAGAGAAGGTCCCGATGTTCCGTGTCCGATGGGCCAAGAGCATCCTAAAAGAAGACCGGTATTTCACCACCATGGTTATACCCGAAGCCAACTCCAAGACCGCGGGCGCAAACGTCACCGCAAAAAATGAGCCATGGGTACTGGCTTCCCAAGTGGACCAATGCTTCTTCATTACCAACCCGCCAAAACCCAGTCATGTTGTCGTGAGGAGAGGCAAAAGGAAGATCATCAGAATGGATGGAGTAGCCAATGAGCAAGACTTCAAAAAGTACGGCGACCCGAAGATCGAACATGACGATGACAATGAAGTAGCAGCATACACCACAAGAAGAAGAAGGACCACCCTACCTAAAGGACGTCCGTTCCACAGAAGAAATCCATTTGCGAAAAAAGAAGGGCAAGAAGATTGTGAACAGATAGCTAGCTAAGATCCATTGTATTTAAATCGTAGTCTTCATTTCTCGATTATATTTCATGGGCACTTTTTTATATCATGAATATTTTTAAATTTCATTGGCACTTTTTGAATTCATGAGGACACTCGATCTCGATCCCCCTCCATCTCGATCTCGATTCCACCCGCACCCTCCCCCGCTAGCTCCACCGCCGCCGCCGACCCATAGCACCCTCCCCCGCTCCACCGCCACCGACGAGCACCCCCTGCACCCTCCATCTCGATCTCGATTCCACCCGCACCCTCCCCCACTAGGTCCACCGCCGCCGACGACCCACCGCACCCTTCCCCGCTCCACCGCCGCCGACGAGCAGCCCCCGCACCCTCCCCCGCTCCACCGCCGCCGACGAGCACCCCCTGCACCATCCCCCGCTCCACCGCCGCCGACGAGCACCCCCCGCACCCTCCCCTGCTCCACCGCCGCCGCCGATGATATTTTCAAATAACAAATTTGATGATATTTTTAAAATAATTATTACTGTTTTTATAAAAAATTATTACTGTATATTCATATTCATTTTCTAAAAAATAACAATAAAATATTGTAGACTACAATTGTTGTTAAACAACAATTATTACTGTTTTCATAAAAATATATTACTGTTTCATATTCATATTCATTTATTAAAAAATAATAATAAAATATACTAATGGCGCACCGGCCTGGTGGTGCGCCATTGCTATCTAAAAAAAGATTTCTAATGGCGCACCGGCGGTGGGTGCGCCATTGCTATCTAAAAAAAGATTTCTAATGGCGCACCGACGGGTGGTGCGCCATTAGTAAGCTTCCCCCTATAGCTAAGTCCTCCCTCTCCCTCGCCAGATCCTCTTTCGTCCCGCTCTCCCTCGCCAGACCCACGACGTCGCTGCCCCGACCCACGATGCCGCCGCCCCGACACCCGCCGCACTCCACCCCTGCCCCGCGCCCCCACCCCCGCCGCCCCCGCGCCCCCATGCCCCCACCCCCGCCGCCCCGACCCTCAATGTCTTCGCCTTCCTCCTCGCCGTCGGCGCCGAGCAGCGACGCACCACCGTACGCCCCCCCGACCCTCCTCCTCCGCTTCCCCCTCCTCCTCCTCCCCTTGCCCCCCGCCTGCGTCGGGGAAGACGGCCCCTTCTCTGTCTCGCAGGGCAAGGTCTCTGGCGCCTCTACGACACCGACGGCTCCACCGTCTACAGCGTTTGCGCCTTCTTCCACCTCCGGCCACCGCGGCCTCACCGTCGATTCGCGTCACCTTGTCAACCCCGGCCCCGCACGAGCTCGCCATCATCTTCCTCTCGGTGAGCTGCACCGGTTCCCCTCCCCCCTTTCTGTTAACAGAACATTGTTAGGTTTAGGTTCTGTTAACTAAAAAAGTTTAGATTCAGAAACATTGTTGGACTGGTAGGAAGTTTGTTGAACAGAGCAATCTACACCTGTAATTTCTACGGTTATGCCTTTGTTACTCCAGTCAAAATTTCAGTCAAAATTTTCCTGTCAAAATTTTCAGTCAAGCACAACTGATCATGTAACTTGAGACCTTGCCCTATGGCATTATAATGTTTGATGCCTGCATCAACACTTCTCTGTACTGCATGCGGTTGTTATAGTTGAGGGTCAAAAGTAGGGGTTAGCTTTAACATGATTCGCTAGTCCTTTCATCACAGAACACATTATTTGAAAAGGGGATATTCTGAATGCGATGCTTTCTCGGGATGGGAATAATAGTTTGAAATACACCTGATGGAAACCTTTGTTGATTCTGATCTCTGCACATGTTTAATGTCTATGCTGTTGTGGGCTGTTATGTGTGTCTATGTCGGTGAGCTTGTGTTATGCACTTCTGCGTTTTGATGTCCCCCTTACCTTAGTTTTTTCATCTCACTGGTCCTTTTCATTGTATTGGTCCTTTTCATTTTTGTCAAAGAGGCCCCGAGTTCTCTCTTCACTTGTGTGGTGATTGTCTTGGTCCTTTTCATTTTTTTCATGGCATTCTTGAGGTGCTGATGTGTCTGACGGCATGAACCATGATCAGGTTGAGTTCAGATTTCATTAAATTAGATGGATTATCATGCCTTGTGTCCTGATAGTTGGATATTTGAGTAGTATTGTCAATAGTAATAACTTTTACATGTTTGCATTGCTTCCAAGAGTAACAGCAGGTGCTTAGGACACCTTTAGGAGATCTACTCATCTCTAATCATGCTACTCAAGGATAGGAACTGTAGGCTTCTCTATATATTTTTCCAGTGTCCTCTATTGGTGGTTCTATGATGTAGTCCAGATGAAACCAATTGCATGCATTGAGAAATAGAGTATTAAAACAGAACTTGACGTGGTTTTCCACTTAGATATCTGAATTGAGAAAAAACATAGCTTTTGCGGTCTGTGAGGCAAAACTTGCTACTCCATATACAACTAATACTACTACTAGACAAGATACTAATCCATATACTACTAATACTACTACTGTATTTCATTTCAAAGTTCAAAATGCTGGTACTGAGATTTTCATTTCCAATGAGTGATGTTTTTCCTAGCAGTAGACAAAACATAGCAACTTCTCTGATTTTATAAAGTTGTTCTTATATGGGTGAAACTTCACTTGTTTTTAGGCTAGTGCAGGGTGTTGCTTCTTCTGTATGGGCCAACTATGTCACAAATAAATTGTTCCTTCTGTTGTATTTGACAAGTAATGACTTGCAAAGATGATGATCATCTTGCTAGTTTGCTGGGTTTTGTCTCCGACCATTGTGTCGTGATGAATTTGCAGCTACCCCGAGAGGCCCTTGAGTTTGCCGGAATGTCGATTAACTTCTATTCCGGCAAGTTCGGGTACTCCATACGTCCTATTTTCAGCAAAGGTCATGCCGAAATTTTCCGCGAATTTTAGCATGACTTTGCTAAAAATAGGACATATGGGGTACTTGCGACTAATGCATGGGCCGGGGTATCTTAGTACTTAGTTAAGTAGGATCAACTGCCCCGCCATTCTTGCTGCATTAAACCATAGGTGGCAATAGAGCCAAGTGATTAGGCCCAACATAGAATTCTCCTTAGCATCGATAAACCCTAGATGATAAACCCAACATAGGTGGCAATAGAGACAAGTGATTAGTGCCAAGTGATTAGGCCCAACCTAGGGTGCCTCGGCATCGATAAACCCTAAATGATGAAAACTTAACTTGGCTTCTATAGGGTGCCTCAGTGTCGATGAGAACCTAAATGATGTACGCTTAGGCTTTTAGGGTGCCTCGGCATCGACAAACCCTAAATGATAAAAGCTTAGCTTTTAGGATGCCTCGGTATCGACAAAACCTAAATGATGAGACCATGATCTTGTTCCTTGACAATAACCAACTTTTTGACCAAACTTTTTTCCTATTTAGAGCGAAACATGGCCCACAACGATGAGGCCGGCAATTCTGGGAGCTGTCCCAGGAGTTGGAGGAAGAACCTCACCGCTATGAGGACGCCGCGGAAGACACCGATCCTGACTACACAACCCCTAGTGGCGTCGGGGATGACACCACTGATGATGGCGCCGCGGATGCCACCACTGATGATGGCGGCGCATACACAGATGGCAACCAACCGAAGAGGCAACGGAAGGACCGGCGTCCGAGCATGCTCAGCACCGTCAGGGAGGAATTTACTGAAGTGAACTCGGACGGGCATCTAATGGCGCCCAAACACGTAGTCAAGTGGTACTCGGTTCAGCTCGGGTGCATTCTACGGAGCACCGTCTCGATCAACGCCGAGAACCTAAGGCATAAGGACCAAGGGAATTTGCACAGCCTCCTCTTCACGAAGCTGCACGAACGATACAAGTTCCCCGCTGAGTTTGCAAATACACGCCTCTCAGGGAATAAAGTGAACGGTGCCGCCCTCACAAGGATGAGCACGGCCCTGTCTACTTGGAAAAGCACGGTGAAGGCAATGATTGAAAAAGGTGATAGTTATGAGAAGATCAAGGCGAAATATCCTTTGATGAGCGAAGATGACTACAAGGAGTTCAAGATCAAGTGCGAGAGCCCCGCAACCTCCGAATCAAGTCAGTGGGGGAAAGAAATGCGACAGTTGAACTTAGGGGTCCACCAGCTCGATCCCGGCGGTTACAGAGTGGCGGAGCCTATATGGGACAAGGAGGATGCGGAGCGTGCCTGTCGGCGTTCTGGGAACGGGGGTCCCCAGACTTGCCTGCCTGCGGCCTACGGCGTG